>NW_005871280.1:1669892-1783343 GCF_000147115.1 Myotis lucifugus
GGCCTTATAATGCTGCTGGGTAGGCGGGAGGGGCTCCCGCCACTGCTGCTGTGCTTACCAGCCATGAGCCCAGCTTCTGGCTGAGTGGCACTCACCTTGTGGGAGTGCACTGACCACCAGGGGGCAGCTCCTGCATTTAGCGTCTGCCCCTGGTGGTCAGTGCACGTCATAGCGACTGGTCGTTCCGTCGATTTGCATATTTGCCTTTTATTATATAGGATAAGGTAGCGTGGAGAGTGTTGGTGGGAATGGGGAAAGGTAAGACTGTGATTTTAGGTAGGCTGATTTGAAGAGCTAACATTACCCAGGTGGAAATAACTGGCAGGTATTTGGGACTATGGAATTGGTCCTTGAATTCGACATATCAGTGGCGGTACTGATGTGTGTCAAAAGTGACAGTGGAAGCACTGTGAAAGCATGAATTCCAGGTGAGTTCAGAGCCCCCTTGTCATAAAACTCCAACTCCAGGGAAGGCTCTTCTCACTCTACTCCTAGAGTTATGCTTCAGGGCAAATCAATCAATAAACTACACTGAGAACAATGCTCCTTGCACCTCTCCATCATGCAAGGTGGCCCAGACTAGATGAGTTCACTAGCACAGCGAGGCAGAGGAGGTACAGGATTCACATTTATATGTGCAAAGTGAGGAAGAAAGCAGATATACAAGGACTCACATATACATGTTAAAGTGGGAAGGGAGAAATAGGAGTCAGTGAACTGGTGAAAAGAGGAAGAATGATAAGGGGCAAAATCCATGCTACCAAATGTTATAGATCGCCCTAAGGCATTGAGAATTGAGACAGGCCACTGGGCCTAAAAGTATAACAAAATGGGTAAATCTTGCAGATCGTGGAGTCCACTGACTTAAAGGGGAAGAGTAAGATATAAAGGTGCCTGGAAGCAGAAGCTAGTGCCGGGGAGGAATGGAAAACTCCAGGTTCATTGATTGAAGAACTTCTGTTTCTATTTAGAGAAACCTGGGCATGTTTCTATGGAGAGCAAAAGGAGTAAGAGGAGACGAGGAGATGGGAGGTACAAGAAAAAGAGGGAATGATTAATTAAACAAAGTGCTGAGGAAGGCAGAATGAGATTGGGTCAATTATGAAGGCCAGGCTTGGCCCTAGAAATGAGAAGATTGGCCCATTTCTCAAAGAGAGGATGAGACTGAGTGAACAAGAAACTAACTCCTTCCAGAAGAGAAATGGGTTAAGTCAGGGGTCCTCAAACTATGGCCCACGGGCCACATGCAAATACAAATATTGTATTTGTTCCCGTTTTGTTTTTTTACTTCAAAATAAGATATGTGCAGTGTGCAAAGGAATTTGTTCATAGTTTTTTTTTAAACTATAGTCCGGCCCCCCAACGGTCTGAGGGACAGTGAACTGGCCCCCTGTTTAAAAAGTTTGAGGACCCCTGGGTTAAGTCATAGAATCCAATATAAAATTGGGTTGGAATGTGAAATAAAGAGAGAGGCCCAAAGTCATCAACAAGCCCTCTCAGGAGCTTGCAGAGAGCCCTTTCACATGCTTATTCTCATTAACTTTTCTGTGGAAGCTGTAGAAATAATTTTACGTCATCTTATGCAAGGCAGCACTCATAATATGCCTTAATAATAAAGTCACCATCTGATGTAAGGAATAGGGGAGCAACTTAGAGATTTTTGCAAATAGACAATGGTGGGTGTGGATAAGTTAGTTATAGTGCCACATGCTGTTTGCAGAAGTGTTAGTTCTTGTTTTTAGTAAATTGTATTTAGTTTTACCAAATAATGCTTCATTGTTTCCTGTAACTGTTTTCTTATGCCTGAAAAAAAGAAAGATTAAGTCAGACCAGGTATATTCTGTGATAACTTTTGTTTTAGGTAAATAAAATTTAATTTCCTTCAAACTTCTATAATTTTCTGTTTCATCTTGTTTTATTATTTAACATTTTATTTCACATCCTGGCACAACCACACATTTATACTTTAAAGCCAATAACTCTTCTTTGCTCTTAGAATCCTATGTAATAAAAGCATAATATGCAAATTGACTGAATGGTGGAATGACCGGTCGGTATGATTGCAGTGACCAACAGGGGGCAGATGCTCAACACTGGAGCTGCCCTCTGGTGGTCAGTGCGCTCCAACAGGGGGAGTGCTGCTCAGTCAGAAGCTGGGCTCACAGCTGGCAAGTGCATCAGCGGTGGTGGGAGCCACTCCCGCCTCCGCTGCAGGCGGGTGGTAAGGAGCGAGGGGTCCCAGTCTGTGAGAGCCCCGGACCGCGAGAGGGATGTCTGACTGCCCCAAGGGGTCCCAGACTGCGAGAGGGTGCAGGCTGGGCTGAGGGACCACCTCCCCAGTGCATGAATCTCATGCACCGGGCCTCTAGTATAAATATAAAAAAACCCATTATTTTACATATACATTTGTATTTCCTTGCCACCAATGTATTTAGAGAGTTTCAGCCACTCATATTAATTGCAACTTTTAACCAATGTAATTGCTATAGATTGAATGCTTGTACTTCTTCAAAATTCACATGTTGAAACTTAACTCCCAGTGTGATGGTATTTGGAGGTAAAGGCTTTGGGAGGTGATTAGGTCACAAGGGTGGAACCCTAATAAATGGGATTAGTGCCATTATTAAAAGAGACTCCAAAGAGCTCCTGCACCCCTTCCTTCATGTGAGGACACATCTATAAACTAGGAGGCAGGTTTCACACACACTGATATGTAGGCACCTTGATCTTGGGCTTCCCAGCCTCCAAAACTATGGAAACAATTTCTGTTATTTATATGCTACCCCATTTATAATATTTTTGTTATAGCAGCTCAAATAAACTAACACAGTAACTTATTTCCTCACTAGTATAGAAAAAAATAAGTTGATAGTTGAAAAATTTTGTCACACACAAGCATCTCAGAAAATCAGCAATAAGCACACATTTTATGATTATCTATAGTAATACATGTTCCTTTTTATGTTTTCTAAAGAGACCAAAATAAATATGTTTTATCATGCTCTAAAGATAGCTAAAGACTCTATCAAACTGTTATCCTGTAGCCATTCTATAATATATAAAAACAGGAAGCAAATTAAAACTATGCCTGATAAATGTGTTTGCATTCTGTCATATTAAAAATTGTCTAGGTATTCTAAGAATTTTTATTAATTATCAATTTAGTATTAGTCCAAGATCTTAAAGTTAACAAGAATATTGGAAAGTATGTGGCAGATAACACATTACAGACCAACACAATTACTGTTGATAACAAAAACATTTGTCAGAAATAAAATTCAATAGTTGAGCACATAATTTTACATTTTTGATAATGTTAGATATGCAGAAGTAACGCTAGCTCATCTGATCAGTGAAACCAGTAGAGGAAGTTTATTAAGCCCAGATTAACTAGTTTTTTTATGTGAAAACAAAGTATTCAGTGATAACTCTTGAGAAAAGGATATTGAATGGGATACTAAGTTTATTAGTTAACACTTTAGAAAAATATATACCTCATGGCAGATCCTTTTGTTAAACCCAAGGAATAGCATTTTTTTTCTAAATGTATTTTTATTGATTTCAGAGAGGAAGGGAAGAAGGAGAGAGAGATAGAAACATCAATGATGAGAGAGAATCATTGATCTGCTGCCTCCTGCACTCCCCTCACTGGGGATTGAGCCAGCAACCAGGGCATGTGCCCTGACCGGGAATCAAACTGTGACCTCCTGGTTCATAGGTTGATACTCAATCACTGAGTCACACTGGCAAAGCTCAAGGAATAGCATTTTATTCTATGCTTTAGAATTTTGTGGTCAAATTGACAACAACAGCATACTTTAAGCTCTTTTGGTTCAAAGGAGCTACCACTGTGGCCACTAATGCACTGTAAAATGAGTTCTTTGTTGATGCTGATTTGGAGACTACGATAAATATGCTGCCCACAGCTCTAAGGATTTGGCTAGAAATCTATAAAGCTGTTTCACATTTCCTTTTGAGATGATAGGTAATTCCCAACGATTTGCTTATAAATCAGATCTGGTTTTACAAAATAGTAGACTAAGAGGTATTTGTTAGGTTCAGATATATTATTAGATTTAAGTCAAGACTTCCTAATAATAAATCATTCATACTTGCCCAAGAAACATAAAATTGGGAAAGAACTTAATAATCTAGATGATGACTCTAATTTTTTTTAAAAAAAATAATTGTAATTACATTTGCAACATGTCAATACCTTCTATGTGTAAAACTGAAAACAATGCCAAAGAGGTCAGTGTTCCCATCACCACTTCTGAGTCTCCCAAACAAGCACCCAGGTTAACTATGTTGTCAGTTTGCTGTGCAACCTTCCAAACTTTTAATGAAAATTAATATGTAAATGTACATATCTGCAGAAAATATGCAGTATTGTTTAATGTCTGTTTAATAAATAACACCGAGTTTTATGTAACTTGCTTTTTCTAATTTATATGTCTTAGAGATCTTTGCATATTAGTAGAGATAGAGCTACTCTAAATATTTTATTTAATGCACAATATTTCATCATATGAATGCCCCATAGTTTATTTCATGCCATTCTGTTTTCATGGACATTTAGCTAGTTTCAAAATTTTCCCTATTACAAATAATGCTGGGATGAACACTTCCTTGTTCTGGCTATTTTGGTTGCTGTTGTTCTGGCTTTCTTTAGCATACTTAGAGAAGGGAAAGGCTGGGCCAGAAGGTATATGCAATTTACATTATAATAGGCATTGCCAACTTACTCCCTAAAAGGACTGTACTAATTTTCTCTCCCACCAGCAATCTTTTTTTTTTTTGAATGAGGAATTTGAAACACTGAGTTTATATAGCTTACTGAATAGCATAAAAATCTAAGGAATAGAAATCAGATATTCTGTCTCCCTGATAGATTTCTAATGCCTATGCCAAATTTCTTCAAATTTACAAAAGAATATATTAAACTAGCCTTCTTGAAACGTTGCCTTATATTTTTCCTATTCCTACTAACCTCAGTTCTGATTGGTCATTTAAATTAACAATTTGAAGAATAGTTATCAATATAGGGGTTATGGGAAATGATTATAAACACAAGATTCTCAACTTGTCTGATTCTGTAATCTTCCTTATGCTAAAATTTTTATAGTTACACTATTTTCTAATATAATTGAAAGTCTTCTGGTTTAGAAATTTTGTTTTCATAAACTTATCAACAGACTCATCTTTATTTCTTCATTTGATGTATTTTCAAATGGAAGAAAATATTCAGAGTGAGTTGATAAAACAAACAAGAAAACCAAGTAATATATTTGAAAGATCAAGCCTTTACTTTCTAGAAAATATAATTTAATGGAGTTTTGCTACACTCTCTCTGAGTCCTTCTACATCCTAGGGTCAGGTTGGGTCATAAACATCTGACCCAGGCTAGGCATATCTTTAACCTCATTTGGGTTCTCTGCCCCTCTTGATCACATCACTTGAACTCTTCCGTATTTGAAGATAGTTGGGCCCACATCATATGTATTTTTGAATAACTGCTATGCCTTTGTAGCCACCGTGTGTCAGCTTGATGTTAAAGCAAAGTTCTGTAGGAATCAAAAAATACAAGGAATGCCATGAACAACTCAGTGGTCACTGAGTAGAAGCAAGGAACTGGGTTAAGCATTTTTCTGTGTGCGATCTAAGGTAGGCTCACAAGAAGTTCACGTGGCAATTTTATTTTAGTCAATTTCCATACCAGAAGATGGAGACAGAGAGCGGAGGGTTATACAGAGTGAATACAGAGGTTCCCAAGCCTTTCCTTCTTCTTTCCACCACCCTGCCTCTCCCCTTGGCAGAAATCAGTGAAGGCTGGAGCAAAGCGAGCATCTTAGAAGAAGTAGAGTTTGAGCTAAGTTCAAAAAGGTGGTCAAGAGTTAGATGAAGAGGGAGAGGGGGTGCAGTTTAAGGATGGGGAGGAGTGTGTACAAAGACACAGAGATGAAGATCGGCAAGGTGCTCAAATGCAGTTTATTCAGATTTAACTACAAAGAACAGAACCCTGTCCAGATGGCTTTGGCCAGTGTACTTTTGGAGGAAAAAGGGCTTTGGCAAGAAATACATTGGACCCTCATGAAGAACAGCCAGAAATCAGGAGTCAGAGGCTAAGATGACTCCCTCTGTCTCTCCAGAGAACTTAATTTCTATTCCCTACATCTTTTGATATTCATGACATTTTTTTTTATCTCTTTGCAGAATGGTTTGTTCGCAGAGTGTGGCCACCTGCTACAGCAGAGGTGGCCTAGGGTCCCTGAGCCTCTATGCCAGATTCCAAGGGCTAGATGTCCATCCCTTTCTAGTCAGATGTGATGAGGATAAATCGTTTCAAGTGCTCACTTACCTTGGCCTGAGAGCAGGGTCTTTGATAGTGTGGCACAGGCAGCTCCTCTCAGAAAGGGATGATTTGAACCACAAGGAGCAAGAGAAGTGGGAGGTCAGTATGGTCAGACTTACTATGGAGTGTCTTGAAGGCCAGTGCAAACACACACTTGATTCTCTAATTGAAAGGGAAAGATTTGCGAAGTTAAGGGCGTTTAGTGCAGGGAAATATGAAAGGGTGGAGTGGCTGACACAGAGGTGAGGTAAGAGATAATGTCATAGGGCCTAATAAGTAGACTTAGAGAGTTGGGAGAGGAATGACAATTGCAGAGGAGACAATAGATATTTTAAAGGAAGGAGAAACACGATTTTTTGTTATAAAGAAAAGGCAGATTTTAGCTTCAGGAATAGAGACAAGGTTGTGTGAGAGAAAGGAAGGTGATGGAAAAGGAACCTGGTTTTCAGAAGAGAGAGAATGTGTCTGTTTGGTGAATGTTGTCTCAGGTTCAACTGTGGTATGTAAATACTGGCCATTAAAGTGGGGTGTGCAAAGTGAAGCGGGTAGATGTGAAGCCAGGTCACTTGAAGCTAAGGAGATAGGATGGGGGATGGGCTTTGGAAGAAAATGGGGAATCAGTGGCCAATTGCCTTCCACCCACATTTACTATGTCTGGGTTGGTGACAGGATTTCACTGAACTTCCTAGAGGGCAGGTCAGGTGATGAGGTGGTGATTCAAGACTGAAACACCTGAAAAATATCATAACCTGCCGAACCGGTTTTGCTCAGTGGATAGAGCATCGGCCTGCAGACTGAGGGGTCCCTGGTTCGATTCCAGTCAAGGGCATGTACCTTGGTTGCGGGCACATCCCCAGTAGGGGGCGTGCAGGAGGCAGCTGATCGATCTTTCTCATCGTTGTTTCTAACTCTCTATCCCTCTCCCTTCTTCTCTGTAAAAAAACAATAAAATATATATTTTAAAAATGTATCCAGGATTTTAAAAAAAATTAAAAAAATATCATAACCTAATATTGTACTGAAATACTGTAAAATACTGGGGTCCTTCCCATGGGAAACTCTAGAAGCAAGTCTAATGTTTACTGTGGATAAGTCAGTCGTTGGAACCTGCTTTAAGTTCTAAAGCATGTGCTAGGCTGATGGCCAGTGATCCCTAAAGTGTGCCTTAGATCACAGGTGCAACTGGGAAAAGGTTAACTATGCAAACACAGGGATACATATTTCTTCCTCATGTACTAATAGGACCTAGCCATTCCCTAATGCAGACAATATTGGTCTGAAAGAATAGCTGCATTTTAGCCAAGCCTCGAACTCCTTTTTGAGACTCTGCCAGTTCCTGGTGGAAGCCAGGAAATATATTTTTAGGCCTCTGTAACTTGGGCTCAGAGAACCATGCACTGCCTAGTGGTTGTCATCCAATGGGTATAAATAGAAATTTTAAGGAGACAGCCATATGCTTTGCAGTGGTTACATTATTTAACCACAGATCTGATTTCCAATCACTTTAATTTCTAAAAACCACTCATTTTATTCATGAAGACTATGCATTACACATAGGAATGCTTTGTAACTTGACTATAGACTTAGAAACCAAGAATACTTTCCTTCCCAAAACTTAACAATACGGTCAAATACTAACAGCTAATCATAATTGTTTTTAGCTATTGTCTTAGAATTGAAAGCAAATGTGATCTAGTACTAAAAAGTAGTGTACTGTTAATAGTGTATTTGTACAGTATAATTTCAATTTCCTAATTATTTTATGCATTGCCTCAAAATTAAATGATGCAAATGCTTTCATTCTCTAATATTTGAAGAATTGAAAGAAAGGGTTTTTACTAATTAAGATCAAATTTATATATTTATATTGGAGAATTTTTATTGTGAAATTAAATACAGAACATTTATAATGACATATACTTTAAACCAAGGTAAAGATAAGCTGAATGCCCAGCCGAATGATAAAAACTAAAAAGACAGACAATACCAAGTTTTGCTTAGATGTAGATAACTGGAACCCTTATGCATTGCTGGTGGGAGTGTAAATTGGTTATAACACTTTGGAAAACTTTTTATTAGTATTTATTAGAATAATGCATGTGTCTACCATAAGAGCCTAAGAGAAATGAATGTATTTTTTCTTCAGAAAATAGTTATAAAAAATTTCATTAACATTTTTATGTTTAATGTACCCAAACTGCAAACAACCCAATTGTCTATTAACAAAAGACAAATTGAACAGTTGATAGATGCTACAATATGGATGGAGTGTCATAAACATCATATTAAATGAAAGAAGCCAGGTATAAAAGATACATATGATTCATTTTGAATGAAGTTTAAGAAAAGGCAAAACAGTGATAGAGATCATAATAGTACCCCACTTTCCTTCTGGGGAGGGTAGTGTTGGAAAGTGGCACCTGGGAATTTTGGGGTGATATGGAAATGTTCTACATCTTAGTCTGGATGGTGGTACCATGGGTGTATACACAAGTAAACATCCATGCAACTGTGCGAAGTTAGAGTTCTTTACCATGTGTACATTGTACCTCAGTAAACATATGAAATAAGTGTTGTAGGCCTCAGAATGATTAACAGAAAATTGTTTTCTTCTGTCCAATTCCACAGAAATGGGAGAGGCTTATTTTAGTTGAAAAGGTTGAATCTGGGCCAAACTGGTGAAAGAGATGGATGCAGTTTAAGTAATGAATCAAATACAAGGGGTCTTTAACTACCCTGAGGTTATTGCAAAGAGATAAATTAGTTCTACTGTGCCCTCGCTGGTTTGGCTCAGTGGATAGAGCGTCTGCCTCTGGACCAAGGGGTCCCAGGTTCGATTCTGGTAAGGGCACATGCCTGGGGTTGTGGGCTCGATCCCCAGTGGGGGGCATGCAGGAGGCAGCCAATCAATGATTCTCTCTCATCATTGATGTTTCTATCTCTCTCCCCCTTCCTTCCTCTCTGAAATCAATAAAAATATATTTTAAAAAACCCTTAAAAAAAAATTAGTTCTACTGTGAAAATAGTAAAATGGTCTGGCTTAGGAGAATTATTACTTTTTTGGCCTGTAGAACAAGTAGTAATATTTTTATTATATCACATCATGTCAGATACATTGAAAAAGAGAAAAAATAATCTCAATTTTAAGCAATGTTACTTTAAAATGTAAAATTTTAAATATAAAGATATATAGACTTGTCTTGAGATGGTGAACACATAATAATATATACAGATGCTGAATTATAGAATTGTGCATTTGAAACCTATATAATTTTATTCATTCTCACTCTAATAAATTTTAAAAAAACTATTTGTAGGATAAATAGGACAGGACAATATGGTAAAAATGCAGATTGAGTACAGTAGATCCTTGAACAACATGGGGTTTGGACACCAACTCCCATGCAATTGAGAATCTTGTATAACTTATTTGACTGTATAACTGCCCTTCTCATCCATGTATTTAGCCATTGCAGATTGAAAAAAATTCTTTATCTATATTTTTACATAACCATTTCTGTAAATAGTATTATATGTGTGCTTGTAGGGTTTTCTAGTGCAGTTTTTTGGGGGGAGATGCTCTCCCTGTTTCTTCTCCCTATTTCACTTCTCCTCTTATTGCCACAACCTACTGTGTGTCTTACATAATTTTTTCAAGCTCTCACAATACGGCACAATTATATAGACATAGATAGTAATGTGTGTGGGTATATAAGTATAGGTATACTCCCACACACACATTCATAGATAAGTACAGATTTCTTTGTCTTGTGCTATAAAAATGGTATTATATCATACACACTTTCCTGCATCTTGCTTTAATCCTCCCAATAAAACTGAACGAAAACCCCTTCAGGTCAATTGGTATGTTATGGTGGCCTCATAATCCATTGGGTAAATAGACCATACTTTACTCAGCCAATGTTTTGTGCATGGATTTTGGTTGGGCAGGTCTTTAGTGCACTTCAGTGAGAGAGTTTTGGACTCTGAAACAGCAACTGGGGTTATATCTCTTACATTTTCTGAGCCCATATCTCCTCGTCTATCAAAGGGAGATACATTTATACCTGTCCACCCACACTGCAGGGAAGCTATAAGAACCAAAAAGATGGTATGTAGCAGTATACATATTTGGTATGATGGGAAGAGCTTTGCAACTGTTAACCATTACAGCTTGCTTATGTTTAGTGCTGACTGTATGTGAGGCACTTTTCCAAAGGATTTTAGCATATTTATTTAATTTTCACAATAATAAAATGACATGCTGTATGTTATTATTTTTTGCAGTTTTCCAGATGAGAAAAGTTGAGGTAACTTACACAAGGTCAGCAGGAGATCTCAGATTCAAATCCTGCATGTCCCACTTGAGAACCTATGATTTTAAATACCATGTGATGTTGCTTTTCAAATCTGATTTCACTGGACATGAGTATTCATAGGTAACATAGAAATAATTGTTCTCAAGCAAATGATATAACTACATTGTCAATCATAAAGAGTATTAGAATTTAAAAACAAAGGAGGAGATGTGTGCCAGATAGCTATTTAGATGTAAGAAAACACCCCAAATGTAGTGGCTTCAAACAACAACCATGTATGTAGGTTATGATTTTATGAGTCTGGGCTCAGCTGGGATGTTTTTCTGGTTCCATCTGGGCCCCCGCAAGCATCTGTGGTTAGCTGCTGCGTCAGCTAGGCAGTGCTACTATGGAGGTTTCCTGACTTAACTACAATGATAGTGGGGGCAACTGGCCATGGTACTCTCAAGTTTTGTCAGGCTTATACAAATAGTGGTCATATGGTTTTGAGAGGGAGAATGGAAACATACAAGAATTCTTGAGGCCTATACTTAGAACTGGCACACCATGGCTTCTACCACATTCTTTGAGTTGAAGCAAGTCACAAGGCTAACCCAGATTCAACCACTTGATGCTTGATGCGAATTATCGCCAACTCTCATGGCAGAAAGGCAAAACTATATATTGATGAATAATAATTATCTTATTCCTCATGGATAGAAAAAAAAAATATTACTACTTTCATCCTGTAGAGCCCAGGCACTCATTTCTTATTAGTATTGTGTGTGTGTGTATGTGTGTGTGTGTGTGTATGTTTTCTGCTGATAATTCCTCCTTTATTTTTATTCTTCAGTTTGCAAACAGCTAGTGTTTTTTTGTGGGGAAATTTCTTTCTGAGATAGTGGTTCTGAATGTCTAAATTGAATCGAATCCCTTTACACTTTAGAGCCATCCTAATGTTCTTGAAGTTCCTCAGTCTTCTATAATTTTATTTTCTATTTCTCAGACAGAGGACATGGCATTATGTTGTGGCTTTTCAAAGGAGCAAGACTATTTGCCTATATATAATCAATGTGTCAAAACCAAATTCTCTAACTCAGATGGCTTGGAATGTTGTACATTTCCCAACGAACACTGTCATACTTTCTTTCCAAGACAGGTACCCTTCCTGAACTGTTAGCATCCTCTCTTAGTACTCTCAGTTCCCAGAATCCTTGCTTCATCATGCTAAAGAAGGACACACATTTAGCAAATGAGTAAACTGAGGCGCAGGAAAATACCTTTAGGTTTCATACAGGGTTCATGGACTGAGATACAAGTTTTTTTTTGTTTGTTTTGTTTTAATTTCTTGACCCTTGACCATATACATTGTCTGGCTTGATTTTCAGTTTGTTCCAGGTTTTTCTAGGAGCCATATCTATTTTTTCTCTTGAAGTCTTAAAATGTTATTTTTATTAACTCAGCCTTTCAACATGACATTTTTTCTAGGGGGATTAGATGCAAAGAAATGATGGCATAAGGAACCTTAGAAAATTATGTTCAATTGCTTGTTTAGGGAATGTTTCATTTTTGTTTTTAGTCATATGGCATCCTATATAATAAAAGGCTAATATGCAAATCAACCAGAAGCAAATGACCAGTCACTATGATGTGCACTGACCACCAGGGAGCAGACGCTCAATGCAGGAGCTGCCTCCTGGTGGTCAGTGCACTCCCACAGGGGGCGTGCCACTCAGCCGGAAGCCTTAAGCCAGGCTGATGGCTGGCGAGTGCAGTGGCAGTGGCGGGAGTCTCTCCGGCCTCCATGGAAGTTAGACATCCTTCGAGGGCTCCTGGACTGTGAGAGGGTGCAGGCCGGGCTGAGGGACACCCCCGAGTGCACGAATTTCGTGCACTGGGTCTCTAGTAGATAAAAGAATTGATTCAGGAATCGGTCAGACTGGTATTCATATTCCAGCTCTAGCATGTATGTATAACCTCAGGCAGTATAACACACATCCATACACACACACTCTCTCTCAACCTCTTTTTTAAAAAAAAAAATGTTTTTATTGATTTTAGAGAGGGAGAGGGAGGAAGAAAGACTAAAATATATGAGAGAGAACCCATCAGTAGGCTGCCTCCTGTATACCCCATACAGGATTGCACTCACAACCTGGACATGTGCCCTGACCTCTCAGTGCATGGGACAATGCTCAACTAACTGAGCCACACTGGCCAGGGCTCTCTCAACCTCTTGTTCCCAAGTCCTATTGCACAGCAGTGAGATTTTATATATATTAGGCTGCCACTTTGTAGTTAAAATTCAATGAATATTTATTATTACTCTTTTTATTGAGGTATAATTGAACTATAGAATATTAATTTCTGATGTACAACATGATGATTCAGTATTTGTAAATATTGTGAAATGATTGCCAGGACAAGTCTAGTTAATATTTATCACTGTACATAGTTATAATTTTTTTTCTTGTGATGAGAACTTTTAAGATCTACTCTCTTAGCAACTTTCAATTATGCAATGCATTGTTATTATTTTCACCATGCTGTACATTACACATTACATCCTATGACTTATTTATTTTATAACTGGAAATCTGTACCTTTTTACCTCCTTCACTCATTTCATACTCCATCCCACCTTTTGCTTCTGGCAACCACAAATCTGTTTTTTTGTATCTATGAGCTTGTGTTTTTTGTTGTTGTTTGTTTTTTATTCCTAATACAGTGGGGCCTTGACTTACGAGTTTCCCGCTAACGAGTTTTTCGAGATACGAGCCATCTCTCGGCTGATTTTTTGTTTTGAGTTGCGAGCTAAAATTCGGGTTACGAGCCAGCTTCAGATACCCCACCGCTAGTTGACGCAGCGAATGTCACAGTGAAGGCCACAACATCAGCCCAGCATCCCATGTCTCACTCATTCACTTTTTGATTTGACATACGAGTAATTCGAGTTACGAGCTCCGTCACAGAATGAATTAAACCAGTAAGTCAAGGCCCCACTGTATAAGTGAAATAATATTGTATTTATCTTCCTCTATCTGGCTTATTTCACTCAGCATAATACATTCAAGGTCCATTATTCTTTTTTACGACTGAATAATATTCCATAGTATATATACAACATTAAAAAATCCATTCATTCATATAAAATTTTTTATATGTACAAGGAAACCTAGGTTACTTTCATATCTTGGGTATTGTAAATAATGTTGCAATGAACATGGGGAGGTGCATATATTTTTTGAGTTAATGTGTTTTTTAAATATAAATACACAGAAATGGATTTGCTGAATCATATGGTAGTTCTATTTTTAATCTTATTGTTTTGAGAAACCTCTGCTGTTTTTTATAGTGGCTGTAACAGTTCGCATTCTCACGAACAGCGAACAAGGGTTCCCTGTCTTCCACATTCTCACCCACAGTTGCTATTTCTTGTCTTTTCAGTAGTAGCCAATTCTAATAGGTGTGAGGTGATATCTCACTGGGTTTTTTTGTTAATCCTCACTGAGGTCATTTTCCATTGATTTTCTTTTAGAGGAGTGGAAGGGAGAGGGAAAGACAGAGAGAGGGAAACATCAATGTGAGATAGACACATTGATTGGTTGCCTCTCACTCGCACCCAGACCAGGGCTGGGGATCGAGCCTGCAACCAAGGTACATGCCCTTGACTGGAATCGAATTCAGGACCCTTCAGTCCGTGGGCTGAGGCTCAAACCAGCTTGGGCTCATTGTAGTTTTGATTTGCATTTCCCAGATAACTAGTGATGTTGAGCATCTTTTCATGCACCTGTTGGCCATTTGTATGCCTTTATTTTTATTACTCTTGAAAACACAGGGCAGAATGGAAAATTGCCCTTCTTATGACAGAAGTGAGGATGAGGGACAGAGGATACTTGTGCCTACATCCTTATGTTTCTCCTTCTTAGCTTTAAAGTTGTTGTTGTTTTTTTAAATTGCTCAGATGATTCATGCATTACTCTTGAGTAAGATCCAATGAGTTAATACATGTAATGTGCTTAGTGCAGGGTCTGGAAAGAATAATGCTGTATAAATAAATAAATACTAGTTTTTTCCCCCTTTTTACTCCTTCTCCTCTGGCGACTGCCCTCTGTCTTAGTTTGGAGTCCCCAGAAGCAGGTTGTGTGCATTAGGGAAGGATCCAAGGAGAGAAGCACAAAAGAGTGGTGGGAGCAGGCCAGAGACAGGAAAGAAGTGAAATAAAGGTTCCATTTTTGGGGAAATCCCAGCCTCAGCATGATCCCCTGGGATGCTCTGGAGCATAAATGCACCTCAGAATATATCCTGCCTTGAGGCAGGGAGGTTTCCTTGAATACTTCTGCACCAGTCTGTCACTGACTATGGGCCATCCTGGTGGGATGTAACTTTCCAAGCATTTCCAGCTCTCCATACTGATTGGGCAGCTCCAATGGCCCAAGAACACTCCCTCCCCGCCCCCCCCCCCGCCCCCTCCGCCAGGAAGGCTGTGTGTGCAAGCAGTTGGTAACAAAGCATGTAGAAACGGGGTGGATGCCCAGACCTGCAGAACGGATGGAGGTGGCAGCATATCTGGGTGGGCAACAACAATATCTGCTTCACCCTCTCAGAGTTTATGGGGACCAGGTTAACACACTTTTGTTAAGGGTTTGCCTTCTGGTGGGAATGGGAAGGCCACCTTAGGTCAAAGTCACACATCATATTTGCGAGCAGCTACTAAAGAAATTCAACCAAATGAAACAAGTCTCTTTGTGAGGATCAAACACCCAGGAAATCTGTGTCAAGCTTTAGTCTTCCCAATCTTCTGTCAGACACAGTCTGCACGTGGTTATGGGTATTTGATTAGAGCACTGATGATGAAGAATCAGCTTTGCTGAATCCCTTGTAAGAGGGATCACCGGGTGATTAATTTTCAGGCCATATAGGACTATTCCTCCTAAAAGAATGGTTAACCTGAGAGATTTACTTCTGAAAGGGTATAGTCTTTTTGTTTTAACAAGAACTAAGAATAAGCAGATTAGAAAAAAACAAAGCAAGGACAGTTTCAGGAAATTTTCAGAATCCAGAAAAAATTTTGAAATTTCTCTTTTCAGAAGTGTAATACTAAGAGTTTCAGGAATATTCATCAAAATCAAAATAAAATATTCTGGATTCACAAATATTTAAATATAGTCTTTTAGTTGAGGAAATGTAATAATGAAAAAAAATCTGAGAGTTTGATTTAAATAGGAAATAGTTCTTAGAAATAAAATTTTTCCAAAAAGCTCTAAATGGTCTTTGACATATGAAAAAAGGCACTTGTATTTGTGAAAAAAATGAACTATTGTAAGATGTAATTGTTTTTAATGTTCCTCTTTTTGGGGTATCATGAGAAATTAAGAATTACTTATGAATAACTTTGAGTATTTTGAAGGTCAGTTAGTAAAATCACTTAATCTGTGATTTATGGTTTTTCATTCTTATTACAATATTATGGGTTAAGGAACTGTCCTCACTGGAAACAATTGGGAAGAAAACTTTGCCTGAAGCTGCATGAGAACTGGAACCAGAATCATGAATGGGGAAGGGTAGCAAGATTTCAAAATTACTTATGAAGGCGATTGAAATGATGTGGCATCTTCTAACCTGTTTTGATTGGCAGGAAGTATCCTAGATGGACAGCTCCTTTTCCTTTTGTTCTGTGCTTCTCTGTCATTTTAAGTGGCATCCACTCTGAAATGTGAGCCTCCATCTATGTAAGTTTGAAGCAGCAAAGACGAGGCAGCCTGTACGTGTACATTAGTCCCATAACCAGAGGCCTTAAACTACAATTTGTTTCTTTTGAATATGTGCAGATTGTTGTCTGTACTAGCTCTTTGATGTGCTTTTTTAAGCATATTAGCTACTTATTCATGCTACCAGTGTTATCCATTAAAAATTTATAACCATAAGGACAGTGGATTAGAAGCTTGAGGAACTGAGGCTTAACTCTATCTGTGCTAGAGATTTACTGTCTTTGTCTTAGGTGCAAATTATTAATAGGCAGGCCAAGTCACTTCAGTTCTTGGCTTAGTGCACTGAGTGTAGAATTATCTGGGAATGAGTACATATATCTGAAACAGTTGGAAAACCATGCACAGGGAGCTGTTGCAAACTGGGATTTAAGCTTAAGGTTATCAGTCCGTATCTGATGGCCCACACCCCATATCTGAAAATCTGATGCTGGGATGTACAATGCAGGTTTAGATGCTTGCAAGGTGTGTGTCAAAGACAGTCTTACTCATTTAATGGCCCTGATTTAAAACTGTGCAAATTTTCATTAGTAGATTAAAGAGAAAATCATGTACTAATCACATAGCATAGATAACCACTATGATCTTCTGTTTGTGTTAAACTATCTCATTTATTTTACTTTATTGTTTGTGAGCTGTTGGCTTCTGTGACCTTGTGCTTAAAATTCATTTGCATCTGTAAGGTAGTTGGTAATTAGATACTCTTTATCATATCTTTTGCCATCTTTTAAGCCCTTTTTTAAAAAAATCCCTGAATATACAGTCTAATCAAAGTAGAAAACACAGTAACATATTTTTACAGAAGTTCCATTTTAAACTTTCAGTAAACTGATGCATTTAATCTTCTTTTCTGTATGCCAGTCAACAAATATTTATTGAGCCCAACAGCTTACCAGAGACATTGCTGGCTGCAGGTCAGGGGGGCAAGAGCATTGATACATCTCATCTTACTTGGAGGCTGTCAGTCCACAAACATTTATTGAGTCCTAACAATATGACAGGGACTTTGCTAGCTGCTAGGGATTCAGAGCAAAAAGACATAGTTCCTTTACTCACAGAATTTATAGAAGAGACACAAATAAGAACAATTTTGTAGACATCAGGCATGTCCTCCAATGAAGGGCTAGGCCAACTTCAGTGAAATCCTTAGGTAGGAAGGCTTTGTATCTGCCCAGGAAGAGTAGGGAAGGCAGCCTTGGAACATGGAGAGGAGCTGGCCAGGTGGATAAAAGCTTGGAGAGGCCTTCAAGGCAGGGGGGACAATTCGGTCAAAAGCACAAAAGCCTGACAGAGCTCCCAAAATCTACCAGTGACTTTGTTTTTATTGAAGAGCAAACTGTAAGGCAAGGAGTAGCTGCATCTGAAAGGCATGTCTGGATGGAGGTCAAGTCCTAAAGAGCTGTATATGCTCTTCAAAGTGGTCATATCTTACTTGCCAGAAGGATATGGGCCCTTCTAAGAGTCATCTATTATGGTTAAGAGAACAGGGAAGAGGATTTCCTAACCACACACATTACACATTTGCGAGTGAAACTGGATCTCAGGTTTTCTTGCCTCCCAAACTTTTAGAGTTGGAGCAGATTTTATGATGGTAAAGTTTATGGTCATTTGTTTTCTACAGTAAAGATGATTGGAATTGAGAATGGCTGTGAATGAAAGATACTTATTGCCCTAGACTTAGGGATCTAGGTATGAGTATTTTCTCATTGATGGGTCAATATTGACAGCTGCCCTAAGCAAGCTCCTTAAAGAGACAAACAGTTCTGAAGGGCCTGGATGGTGTTAACTGAGGGCTCAGTCAGAATTCCAGATATTCAAGACTGGAAAGGTAGACAGTAAGAAAATATGGACAATGGGAGAATGTGATTGGAGTGGTACATTTATCATATACTGGAAAGGAAAAAGTGAAATTCTGAGGGGATCTTGGGGCTCCCAGATACCACTGCCTGAATAAATATGAAGATACTGTCCTCGCCAACCTGACTTCCAAAGGGTGTTTCTAGGCATTAGGCAGCTGCTGGTCTCAGTCTCCAGTGGGGGCAGAGCTCTTCCTGTTTGTATGAACAATCACCCAGGTCTCTCAGGTGGTGTGACACTGCTGGCTACCCTGGGGAAACTATGTCTACATTTTTGTGACTCCTGTGTGGGACCACTAAGCACCCAGAAAATCTTACATGGCACCTTCTTTCTATTAAGCATCCGTAGTGTTGGGATGGAGGGAAAAAGGATGAAAAAAGCAGGTCCTGTAAATTGGTAATGACTAATTCTGGTCCAGAGATATCATATAACATTAAAATGAATGTGAGCTTCATTTTGGAGAAATTTTGATGTTATTAAATAGCTGTTTTATGCATAAGCAATACAGTTGGCCCACGGTGTTTCTAAGATTGCTTTTAATAAAACCTCATTAGCACACCAAGGCAAATTGAGTCCTCACTTGATTAACACTCTTCCTCTTCATTTTCTTCTGTAGTATAGAGCACTGAGTATAGAATTTTACTGGTTAGTCCATCTACCATTTGATAGAGAAGTGAATGGAGGGAACAACCTTTATTTATACCAGGTCAGTGGTTCTCAACCTTCCTAATGCCGCGACCCTTTAATACAGTTCCTCATGTTGTGGTGACCCCCAACCATAAAATTATTTTCGTTGCTACTTCATAACTGTAATTTTGCTACTGTTAAGAATCGTAATGTAAATATCTGATATGCAGGATGTATTTTCATTGTTACAAATTGAACATAATTCAAGCATAGTGATTACTCACAAAAACAATATGTAATTATATATGTGTTTTCCGATGGTCTTAGGTGACCCCTGTGAAAGAGTTGTTCGACCCCCAAAGGGGTCGTGATCCACAGGTTGAGAACCGTTGTACCAGGTCTTCTTCTCAAGCCTAAAATTAGTATGGATTCAATTGGCTTGAGATAAAACAGTATCTAAGATGACATTATGCTTTTGCTTTGCTTATATTTAGGTGACCTCATGTTCAGGTTTATCTAGGACAGTCCCCTTTAAGTGGCTTTATATGTGTGGGTCTATCTATTGACTCTTCTGATCCATTTATCTACCCTTACACCAATACCAGACTGCCAGGATTATCCCTAGGTGACCATAATTTGCCATCAGGTTTGAGCATCACCAGTTTAGACAAATTAGGATTCATTATAGGGGCTGAATGCATTGCTGATCTTAAATGAAAGAAAAAGGGATGAGTATTGAGTTGAGTATAGTGTGTGCTATATATTACTAATACTAGAGGCCTGGTGCACGGATTCGTGCACCGGTGGGGTCTCTCGGCCTGGCCTGTGGGGATCGGGCCAAAACCAATCTCTGGGTCCAAGGTGTGGGTGAAGGAGATTCGGGGCTGACAGTGCCCCAGCAGCAACCTAACCCACAGCTGACTCTGCAAGGAATTGGGTTCCCTCCTCCCTCTTCTCTGGGTCTGGGGTGCGGGTGAAGCAGATTCAGGGCCAACAGTGCCCCAGCAGAAACCTAACCCATGGCTGATTCCACGAGGAATTGGGGCTCCCTCCTCTACTGGTCAGAGCATCTGCCCCCTGGTGGTCATTGCGTGTCATAGCTACCAGGCCAATAGTTGAACGGTCAGATGGTCGCTTAGGCATATATATATATGAATAGTCCTTTGTCCTACTTAATTTCATGGAATTTAATTTCTTGTGTTTTGTTTTTTTACCAAAATTACATGAGACTTTGGACCCATTGCCTTTGTTACCACTGGGGCATCTTTGGGAGACATCTAACAACGTTTTCTAGAACAAATCTTACCCATTTTGACTTACTAGTACGTTGTTTGAGATGCTGCAATTTTAGAAACCCTGGATGATAAAACCACTAGAAATTTTAGGCCAAGCCAAGAATATAATTTGCATAAATTAGGATCGTGTTTTTCCCATTAAGCCAGAATGTATTAGGGATTGATCTGTGAAATCACTTGCTGTATTGATTTTTAAAGTAGCCCTGAAGAGACCCATATAAAGTACATACAACATTTGCAATTGTGAGGTCATACCCACCTGGGAGTGATTCTTAAATCTGTGTCAAAAAATATATCATATATATATATATATATTACTTTATGTTTTGCTAGTTCTGTTTAAATAAACCTCTAAAAGTATCCAAACTAGGATTAATTGAGGTAATTTCAGACAAAAGTCTAATTCCAAATTATAGTTCTATTCAAAATAAAGTAACATTAGCCCTCGCTGGTGTTGCTCAGTTGGTTGGGCATCATCCTGTGCACCAAAAGGTTGCTGGTTTGATTCCAGGTCAGGGAACATACCTGCATTGCTGGCTTGAGGCCCAGTAGGGGGCATGCAGGAGACAGCTGATCATTGTTCTGCTCTCACTTCGAGGTTTCTCTCTCTGTCTCCCTCTCCTTCTCTCTAAAAATCCATAAAACAAAACAAAATACAGGAACATTAGTGACTTTGTTAGAACTTGACTATAAATCAGGCCCCTCTTTTCGGAGGGATACTTATCAAGAAAAAAAGAATGCAGTTATATAGAGCTTATATAATTGTTTTCTACATATCCTTGCTTTTGTAGCTTCTTTTGACCATAGTTCAAAGTGGTAAATTTTAAACAGTTGGACAACTGCTGTCTAACATGGGTGACTTACTTTATATGGCTATGAGAAGCTTTGGGGTTCAAATTGTGTGTGCCTTTTCTGGAAGATCCCTGCAAATCACACATTCAAAACTAACTACGTTACCAGGACCTGGGAAACTGGTGTAATGTATCTTCCTTGCTGAAGGTTCACTTTATCTTAAATAATAAAATTATAGATCTACCTGGAATTGAACTTAATTGCACAATATTGTGTTTCCTTTGCCAATTAACCCACTGGAGGTTTGAGGCAATATGTATGAAAAATGCTTTGTAATCACAAAAACATTAGGCAGTTGTTAATTGTTGTCATTACTATATTGGAAAAACTACCTGTGGCCACATAGAAGGGAGAAAAAGTCTTAACTGTGAGCAAAGAACAACTCAACCCTTAGGCAAGTACTCTATCATCAAAACATTTTCCAATGACTGTGATTTATAGCAGATGAAAACTAACTCTTAAGCCAGTGTTTTTCAAGCTAGAGGTCTTGACCCATGAGTAGGTTATGAAATCAGTTTAGTGGTTAGAGACCAGCATTTAAAAAAAAAACAGTAGAATATAATACAACAGAATATAATAGACAATACTGGAGATAGTAGTGATAAATATTGTTTCAAGAAGATTTCCAGTAATACACACACACATGCACACATACATTTACACGAATACTAGATGGAAATATAAAGTGTTCTTATCATGAATCACTGCTCAAAAACAAAACAAATCCATTGACAATAAATGTCACTTCCCTAATCCTTGTTTAAACTTTTAAGAATATTAATTATAGTTGCCCTAAGATTTAATAATTATATATTAAACTTAAGTTTTATACATCATATTATTCCTGAATCCAGACAGAGCCTTAAGGATTTCCTATCAATATTCTTCTCATAAAACATTGAGTTATTAAAGACAACCAGATATCCAGTTTAATTCAACACATTTATTGAGAATTAGGAACATATTAAAATATATCAAGGAAAATAAGATTATATAATTATACTTTATGTTAAGTGACAATGTGGCTCTAGTTGGGGTGGCTCAGTTGGTTGAGTGTTGTCTTATGCACTGAAAGATTTCTGGTTCCATTCTTGATCAGGGCACATGCCCAAGTTGTAGGTTTGATCCCTGGTCAGGGTGCCTACAGGAGGCAATTGATGGATGTTTCTCTCTCTCCCCCTCCCTTACCCTCTCTCTAAAATACATAAAAAGCCATACTTTAAAAATTATTTAAATGACAATGTACTTTTTTCTTGGGGTATAATTATTACATGAATAGTCAATTTTTTAAAGTCTGATACAAATTTGTAAATATTATTTGAATTATTTTTACATGTATTTCTCTTAAGAGAGACTGTATCAACTATTGCTGCATAAAAAAATCCATCCCAAGATATAGTGACTTAACAGCAGCCATTTATTTAGTGCCAATTCTGTGAATCAGTAATTTAAGCTGGGCTACCCTGGGTTGTTCTCCTGGTCTTGTCTAGCTTCCTTGTGTGTGGGGTCAGCCATGAGTCTGCTAAACCGCTCTGGTTCTAAGAGTTGTTTGGCTGTTGGCTGGGGTACTTCAGCTCTTCCCTACCCCAATCATCTCTTATCCTCAAAAGATTGGCCTGTTTGGACTTTGAGTAACAAAGACAAAGAGAGAGGGAGGGAGAAAGGGAGGCAGAGAGATAGAGAGAGACAGAGACAGAGAGTAGAAGGCATGTTCGGGCCTAAATTGGAGCCAGCACAGTGTCACTTTGGCTGTATTCTGCTGGCTAAAGCAAGTCATACGTCAGCTGGGATTAAGAAGAGGGGAAATAGACTCTCCCACTTGGTAGGAGAAATGAAAAAGTAGTCACAGGGCAAAGTACAGAGATACAAGGAGGCAATTACTTGGGGCCATCAATGCAATCAACCTGACAGGTGCTTTTTTCTACCCTGTACTATTCCTTTGGTCAGTATAAAGGAATCCTTCCAAAAATGTCCATAAAGACCCTATTTTCTGCTTCTGTCTGAGCTTCTAGTAAAAAAAGAAGATTAATATGGAAATTAATCTAATCCATGCATTAATCAATAGAACTTTTACTTAAACTGGTCAATTTTTTCTCTTAATTTGGTTATAATAAATATTATGCTTTAAAACTTGAATATTACTAACAGAAGGCTTTTGTTTGCTCTGAGAATACTACGAAGCACGACTTACTAAATAAATGCTTTCTTAAAATGTATGGATAAACAGAGGAGTTGTATCTCAAACCAGAGTTGTATATTGAGTCTAAAATTTAAACAGATCTTTTGGCTTTATTCTCTTTCCATAGATATCTCTGAAAGTCCTAGTTTTTAGATGGAGCATTCCCCAAAGTGACCTTCACCTGTAGAACGTAATTGCTATATTTAGCCTAAAACTTGGGACCGAAAGGCTAACATGTCATTTAAAACTTGCAGATAAAATGAATATAATCTGCTGAGAATAGTTTCATCAACTAAGTCTAGAAATAACCAGGTACTCGAGTGATTTTTACATAATCATTTGTTTCAGTTTGAACAAATTAGAAAATTTAAAAGGATAGTGCAAAAATATCTCATACGGTAATACTTTTATAAGGAAAAATTGAGCAAAGTATGGCATTTGTGTCTATCTGACTTACCTATGAATGTTGTAGTCTTATAATATAAACAGCAAGATAATATTGTGAAGTACTTAGGATAACTGATTCCAAAGACAAACCGGGTTTGAATTTAAATTCCATCATGTATTATCTGTGAGCCACATTATTTCACTCGGTTGCATGGGGATGATAATGGTACCTACTTCATAAGTTGTTGTGAGGGTTCAATAAGACAGTATGTGTGGAATATATAGGTAGCGACCATACATGGTTAATACCAATAAATGTTAATTCTCACTATCAGTGCGTATAGTTGGTTTTTATTTGAACTTTTATGCATTTTTACTGATTCATTCCAGATTGGTTTGAACTTATATGTTGTGCACCTGTGCCAGGGACCTGGGCAATAGAGAGACAAAAGATAAAGTCATGGCCCCCAAGTAGCTTGATAATTGCTGCCGCCGCCCCTCCCCGCCCCCTCCAGACACACAGATGTACACATGGTGATGTCACCCATAAAGGAGATCTAGGCTTGAAGGTCATTTAGAATGCACATGATTTCACATATATACAATTCTCTGAATTAAAGTACATGCATTTAGCCTTTTGCTAAAGTGTATTGAATTAGCTGGATTGACTCAAGTTTACACTCAGTTTCTATATTTCTCAGCAATATATAGAAATTATGTTATTCAATTATGCCTGGCCAGTGTTGCTCAGTGGTTCAGCTTCAACCTATGAACCAAGAGGTCCCTGGTTTGATTCCTGGTCAGGGCACATGCTGGGTTGCAGGCTGGATCCCAAGTAGAGAGCATGCAGGAGGCAGCTGATCGAAGTCTCTCTCTCATTGATGCTTCTATTTCTCTCCCTTCCTCTCTCTCTAAAATCAATAAAAACATTAAAAATACATATAATAAGTTGTTACACAGAAGCTTCCCAATATTATGTAAAGCATGCTTTTGAAATAGAGTATATTAAAATTTAGATAAGTGGGACATTCTCCACTTGAAGTATTTAAGCATTTTAATCTTCGTTTGGCTGTTTCTAGTTGTCCCCTGGAAAACATCCCTTTGTGCTAACCTTAATATTGACTGAACTTTGCCTCAAAGCAAAGGAAGTGATTTTAACTCTCTTACTAGATCTGTGAATCCCACGAAAAGCATTGATTGGTTGTGGAGTTGCTTAGAGAACAAACTGTGTCAGAAACAGAAAATCTTTACTACTGACTTAGTTACTCTTGATTTGGTTCCATCCCTTTCCCTGCCATGGATTTGCATCACCTTTGAAAATGGTGAGCAATGTAGTAGGAGAAAGTGTGATGTATGAATTTCATTGGCTCATTGCAGAAATGGGTCTTGAGTTCAACCTTTTCCTGCCAAGTGCCAGGCCCTGTATCAGTACCAGAAATGTAATCTACAAAGCCATTCTGTAACTGCATGTCTGTAGAGAAATCAGAAAAAGTTTGGCTTAGTTTGACTTTTATATGCTGCTGGGTGATTAACACAGCTCCAATACATGCAATCTGTGAGTGACTTCCTTGTAAAAGAATCAGTGGGACCTATTGAAACAGGTATTTAGTTAAGATTGATTTTTTTGGAGGGCTACTTTAAACGTGTTTTCAACAAATACCAATCTGATCTGCATGGATTAGATTTCAGTAATTATGAAGAGTAGTTCATCATCGATTAAAAATTTTTAAGGAGAAAATATTTTGACATTTCTCTTAGAATTAAAGATTCTGATCCAATCAAATAAATTTTGCAGGGACTTTTAAAGTTATCAATAAATATATTATTTATGTTTTTGACTTTACATAATGTTATTTTGGGCTTATGTAACAATGGGTTAAATGTGAGGCCAGGTATAATTTTTTAAACTTTAGGTATAATTTGCATACAGTAAAATTTACTTCTATGTCTATAGTTTTGTAAATTTTATTAAAAGTATACAGTTTTGTAACCATCACCACAATCTAGATATTGACAGTTCTATATCCCCCAAATTCCCTTGTCCCCTTTTGTTATCAAACCTGGCACTGACTTATTTTCTTTTCCTATAATTTTTCCTTATCCAGAGTGTGATGAAAACAGAATAATAATACATTTGAGATTCACTGGTGTTGTTGCATTGACAGTAGTTCATTCCTTTATGTTGCTGAGTAGTATTTCATTGTATGTATACACCAAACTTTGTTTATCTACTCCCCAGTTGAGAAATGTTTGTTTCTAGTTTTTGGTTATTACAAGTATAATCACTTCATTATGTTTTTACTGGTTTTGAAAAATGTCAAATAAGATGTACTTTGTGAGTGTGTACAGATGGGGATAGGTGTTGGACTAAGTATTGATTGGTTGTGGAGCTAGCTTGGAGAACAAGTATCTGCTGTCAACTGGTATAACCAGGCACATCAGTAGTTCTCAAACTATGTTCCCAATACTCACCACTTCTGTGTTGTTGCTTAAATCCAAGGTTTTCAAGTTTTTGGAATGCATATTTTCCCAATATTTCACAGTTAGGTTAACTCACATTGCACTTTCAAATATTAAGTTTTTCTTCTAATAAACTGTTTGAAATGTTTTGTTATTTCACAGAGCTTACAATAGTACCTACTTTGGCACAAAATCATTACATTGATTTTCCTGAAGTTGAATCTAGTAATGGGATGTACCACATAATTGTGTAACTTTCAGGTGCACCATCCATTAAAACAGCATGTCATATGGAAATTATTCTAAATTAATATATCAGAATTTTAAAATAGGATTCTTCATGTACCAGTTTTAGCCAAGGCATGAAGATAATAGGTGCTATATTTCTTCATGAAGATCACCATCACCAAGCATGACTTGGAGAGGCTGAGAAAGTGGAGAATAGAGCTTGATGGAGGACTTTTGGGGAGAGCTGATAATGTTCCCTGATTCCCATTACATACCTAAAGTGTAGTGAGACAGGTTCAGTAGGACCATTTTTAGATTAGCTTATAACCAGCATGGAATCTTAGATTCTTTCCAAGGGGCTACTAAGAGGGAGCAGAACCTACCATAGAAAAGCTAGGATTATCTGTGCTTAGTGATGAAAGGGGAATGAGAAATGAGTTATAGGAAAATTCATTGTGCCATCAAAATAATTGCAGGCAAAAGGGCTCTAGTCTAAGGAATGGGTTTAGCAGATGCTGTTGATACTCTTCTTTACCTGAGGAGGTGCATCCATCTTCAAACTATTGTGGGTATCTGATGCTAGCAATTCACAGTTGTCCCCATTCTCTGGAGGACTGACCTTGGCTGACAGGAGCCCCCTTGCCCAGTGATGCCTTGTAGTTTATGCCTCGCACCAAGCTGGAGGCTGCTCATGGCCAGTGACGGAACATTGAAGAGGTATGAAAGCTCAGCCCCTCTCCTCAGGCCCAACAACCTGAGTGTTGCAATGCACCCTCCACAGCTCTCCATGGGATCAGGTGGAGACTGAACTTCAGTTGAGTCATCTTTGCCAAGCTCCTTCTCCTCCTGTCCCATCCTGCTTCTCTCGGTCCCTTAGAGATTTTTTTTGAGAGCTTTCCCTCAGAAATCATTTACACAAGAATCCCTGCCTCAGGCTCTGCTACACTAGGGCACCCTAAGATATGGGTCTCTAAAGAATCCACAAAAGCATGAGAGAGAAAGGGAAAATGAGAGAGAGACAGAGCCAGAACACATTTTAAACACCTGCCAAGCTCACAGTATAATTTCATCTTACTACTACAGCAATCAGGTAAGAAGTTTTAGGCTTCCACTTGGCTCTTCACTTACTTGTCTAAATGTCACACACTGTGTTTGCAGGGTAGGGAGCTGTCTAACCAAGGTATTTAGTGAAGAAGAGCTTAAGTCACCCCTTTCTTCCCTATAAGAGCCCAGCTCTGTTGTCAGCTTGAACCTTATGAGGAGAAGCCTTGACATGGAACCAACATGGTTTTTCCATGGTATGAGACATTAGTTACTGGCTGGGAGATCTGGAGAGTATAACCAGAGAAGTCATGGAGCCTGCCTGAGTTTTCTCCTAGGAGCCAGAAAATCACCAACCCAGCCTATCCACTTAAGGAGATAGTGGGGAAAAGTGCTTGGTGATTATATTTCACGAGTCTTGCCTGTTTGGTTACTTGCTACCCTAGAATTAATGAAAGGACAAAAATATGCTAAAATACTGGATCCTGTCATTTAAAGACAGAAAATTTGCCTCCCTTCATATGTAGAGGTAAAAAATATTCTAACTAATATCGAAATTCATTCTTGGTGAGATACATTCTATCAAACAAATGTTGGCCATCCTGACAGCCCCACAGGTATCTCTGAGTGGGAACTCTTTCTTTTTCTAACTTTGAGGAATAATGGACAAATATAGATGCATATATTTAAATATACAACATGATGATTTGATTTACCTACACATTATGGGATGGTTACCAAGATCAAGATTATGAACACATCCATCACCTCACATTGTTAAACCTTTTTTGTGTGGGTGTGGGGGGATGCTTAAGATTTACTCTCAGCAACTTTCAAGTACACAATGCTGTGTTATAACTACTAGCGGTCTGGTGTACGAAATTTGTGCAATGGTTGGGGGGTCCCTCAGCCTGGCCTGTGCCCTCTCGCAGTCCAGGAGCCCTCGGGGGATGTCCAACTGACATCCCCATGGGGAGCAGGCCTAAGGTGTCAGTCAGACATCTTAGCCCTGCTGCCACCGCCGCTGTGCTTGCCAGCCATCAGCTTGGCTTCTGGCTGAGTGGCGCTCCCCCTGTGGGAGTGCACTGACCACCAGGGGGCAGCTCCTGCATTGAGTGGTCAGTGTTCATCATAACGACCGGTGGTTCCATGGTCGGTTGGTTTGCATATTAGCCTTTTATTATATAGATAGTCCCTGTTAAGGCACTCAGAATTGCTTTCTTCCCTTCTTAGTATAAGAAATACCAAGATATGTGGAGGAAAGGAAGAGTGGGGAATATATAATCCATAATGTCCTTGTTTTATGAAAACTCTGATGACAGGAGAGAAACAAGAAGACACAACTTAGAGCGCTGGACTAAGTAGAAAAAAATCAAATTTAGAATTGCCTTCAGTTATTGGAAAACCCTCAGCATGTCTGTCTCATTTAAATACCTAAATGCCCAGTTTTATTTTTGAATATCTAACATTCCCCAAAATGTGTGGTTCTACTGCAGTATAGAGGGAATTGAGTAATTGTTATACACTGACTGCCTGGGTGATCTTGAGGGATTTACTTAACTTCTCTAAGCCTCGGTTCCCTCATCTGTTAAATGGGGAAGAATTAATGTCTACAACATCTAAAAATGTGTCTGACACATAGTAAATATTCAATAACTGTTAATCATTAGCTTAGACAAACTGGAGTTGTTGATTGAGAAACCAAAATTACTTCATTAATACGGATAAGCTGAACATCATAATGTCAACCAAAATTTCAGTGGTCTAATATTTCAAATTGTGACATTAAGTGATTCTTGGTTTCAAGCGCTGAAGTTATTTTTCATCTTTGATCTCAGTTGAATCAATTTAATTGAGTAGAAATTTGAGTGTCTATTTTATGCAACAGAAAAGTCAAGAATTTCAATTTTCATTTTATACTAGTATATACATATATATGATAGTTATGTTTATATATATATATATATACATATATATATATATATATATATTTATCTCTCATGCTTGATTAGGATTCTTCATTACTGTGATATAATAGGTCAGTGCTCACTATTTATTGGTATCAAAGGGTGTTTTTACCTTAGTAAGGGTTAGATGTGACATTTCATTCTAAGGATTTTTGATGTTTTCTTCCTATTGCCCTAGAGACATTTAGCAATTCTGCTTAAGTCTCCAACATGCATGATTGGGATGCATTATGTGAGGGGGAGATGATAATGAGAAAGTCTTGAGAGCTGGACCCGGATACTCCAGCTCTTATCTCAGAGAGGAAATTCCTCATAAGTCAATGACCTTGCCATGTTGAGAATAATTTGTCATTTGCCTGACATTGTGTATAATTCTAAATGTTTAGGAGCATAGGCTTTGGTAGTAGACATACTTGGGTTTAATCCTAGCTCTGTCAGTCCTACTAGAGTGATTTTGGATAGTGTCAATTTTCTCATCCATACAATGGGTATAGTAGTATTTATCCCACAAGAGAGTTGTGAGGATTAAATGAACAAATACATATAAAACACTTGGTCCTGAATCTGGCACATGATAGTACTGGGGTAGTTATTGTAGGAATTTTCTGATTCAGAACCATTTCATTTTACCATGGAATAATGAAATACCATTTAAGTTTTGCCAAAGGGTGGAGGAACTATTTAATATCCAAACAATGATATCACTGGTAATTTCTAACTAAGTTGAGGTCATTACACATTTTTTGCTAGAAGGGTACTTTGATGGAATATAAAAGCCAGAACTTGGACAAGAATTTTCATCCTTTCATTTATGCTTTTTAAAAATGTTTTTGGAGCACTTACTATTATGGGTAGCTAGGTAGATCACAAGTTTACATCTTACTGTTGTCTTGTACTTAACCTTGATTTTGATCTAGAACTTTATGTACTTCAGTCATTTCTAAAACCGACAATTGTAGAACATAAGTACATTTCACATTTCCAATCGATTTTGCTAAATTATCACAATATTATTAAAAAACAACACACAAAAAACCCCCTATTATTTTCACTGGCAAAGTTACTTAACATTATGAGCCCAGACAGCAGGTACAGTATTTAGTGATTTTTGAACCATTGTTTCATTCTTTTTATTTTTCCACAATCACCATTAGAAAATTGTTCAAGTGTCATGGTAGAAATAAATAATTGGAGTAGGGTGGAGTGTGGAGAGCGGCTACAGTGTTTGGACAGGTTCAAGCCTCGGACTAATGAGAGGACACACAGTCCTCTGGTGGCAAAGGCACATGCAAGTCCCAGCACAATTATAGCCAAAGGCTATAGTTGTAAGCTTGACCTTATGATCCGAACCTGTGGTCCCACGTGGCTCAGTGATATGGGCTGTGGGAGATGCAGCATGTAAACAAAGCTTGATCAGGTACATGTAATTGAGTAAATTTGAAATTCGAAAGAACATTGTAAACATCTTGACCACGCCCTTACTTTGCCTCGTGGAATCTGGCTATAAAATAAAGACTCGGCAAGCCATGGCAGTCTCTCTAATCAGAGGGCAGCATCCCAACTAGCGCCAGATTTATTCTCTTGTCTCTTTTGTAATCCTTCATCACCCCCCTCAGGTTCACCCATGGCCATGCTGGTTCGGCACAGTGGAGAATTACTTTTTTATTATAAAAACTAGTGGCCCAGTGCATGGATTCATGCACATTGAAAGGAAATTAATTAGAAGGTGGCTGGTGGGGTGGGACTGGGTGAGATGGGCCAGACATGCCCTGGAGCCAACATCCCACGGTCCCTCCCTGGCCAGCCGCACCAGGGGCAGTGCTGCAGCTCAAAGGGTGTCTGTGGTGTGAGCAGGGTCCCTCTGGCAGGTGGGGTCCCTCAGCCTGGCCTGCAGGGATCTGGGCCAAAACTGGCTCTCTGACATCCCCTGAGGGGTCCCAGAGTGTGAGAGGGCACTCTGCAAAGTTGCTGTCATACAGGGTGTGGAAGGCAAAAGCAAGCATGTAGTAAACCAGATTAGGGGCCAACAGTGCCTCAGGAACAACATAACACATGGCCAAAGGTGGAGTCACATGGCCCCATGAGGAATCGGGATCCCTGTGAGGAATCGGGCTCCCTCCTCTCTGGTTCTGGGATGCATCACCCAAGAACCACCGCTGCCAATTCACCACAGCTCAGCAGCTCCTGCATTGAGCGTCTGCCCCCTGGTGGTCTGTGCACGTCATACCTACTGGCTGGTCAGAGAGTCGAATGGTCAGTCACTTAGCCTAACTGTATTGATATGAATGCTTATGTAGAGTCTGAGTAAGATTGTCTAACTTCTTTTTTTAAAACATTTTCAAAAATATGTTTTTATTGACTTCAGAGAGAGGAAGGGAGAGGAAGAGAGAGAGCTTGAAACATCAATGATGAGAATCATTGATAGGCTGCCTCCTGTATGCCCCTATTGGGAATGGAGCTCATAACCCAGGCATGTGCCATGACCTGGAATTCAACCGTGACCTCCTCGTTCATATGTCAATGCTCAACCGCTGAGTCACACTGGCTGGGCGATTGCCTAACTTCTTGAGTCCCTTATTTATCAAATTGTATTAACATGATGTTGAGTCTCCAGATTCTTTGTGATCAGCCAGTACCAATGCCGAGGCTTTGTGTGTTGGCAACTTTGAATTTGTGTATCAGTGGACTATTGCCACAATAATGTTGTACCAGTATAATAAACCACCCCAAAACCTTCACAGATCAAAACAGCAATCACTTATTGTTTCTTGCAATATGGTTATAAAGGTTCTACTGATCCGAGCATGTCTCAGCAGGGCTCCCTCACATGTCTGCAGTCAGTTGTGGGCTAGATAGATGGTGTCATGGAACTGGCTGAGCTCTCCAATGCCTGTGGTCTCTTCTGAGAGAGGACTGGGCTCTGGTCTCCATGGTACCTCATCCTCCAACAGGCTCCTTGCAGCTCTTTCTCAAGCCAGTGTCCTGGTGGCAACCACACAGCAGCAAAAGAGGAAGTAGGGATGCTCAGGATTGGCTCTGTCACTGGTTCTGAGAATTTAGGTAGGTCATTTAATTAGAATCTCAATATCCTCATATGCAAAATGGAAATAATGCTTCCTATTGTGAGAGATTATGTTGAGAATTAAATTAAATGCAATAATGCATGTCAAAAAGCTTTTCTAAGGGGATACAGAGATGTTATTTTTATTTGTAGATTGCCAATAAAATTGACTAGTAGAGTAATAAAGAAAACTGATTTTCTGTTTACTTTTTTTTTTAAAGAAAATGGATTGTATTGCTTACTATTTTTTAAGAAAACTGATTTTATTACTTACTACTTATCATTTAGTTGAAATTGAAACATAAGTTTTGTATCTCTTTCCAGAGGATGACCTTAAGACAGACTTTTGGCTTTCATTATATGAGCTCAGTAAGATAAAGGATTGTTCACTTCATTTTAACAGTATATTTTGACTTCCTCTTCTAAATGCTTCTTCAAGCATATGGCAAAATAAACTTTCAAAATTAGTAAGCTTTGAGGAATAAATATTTATTAAATATTCATTGTTAAATGTAGAAAATGTTCCTTAAGAAAAACTCTGCTAATTTTATTTAATGCTACTGAACCATAGCAATTCTTGAAATATCATCATTCGCAAATTGTAGACGTAAGGGGAAAATGATACTTTTCTTGGTACCACAGCAGTGGTAAAATTTACCTGTATTTTCTGTCATTCAGATTCAAATAGAAAATATGCTCTTTAGGACTGTGGCCAGAATAATTAGTAAACAATCTCCACCAAAACAACCATTTCTTCTTAATGAAAATCATAAGCTGCTGGGGATTTTACAAAGCAAAGAGAACCAGAGTTCTTATGCTCAGGCACCACCGTGCACTGATTCCCACGTGCAAGCTCTTCTGATCACATTGCATTGACTTCTTTCTTTCTTTATCCCTTTACGTGCCGAAATACTGTATTTCCTTCCTTGAAGAATATTTTTGTGTTCAGAAACATTTTCCTCAGGAATTTGAAAAATTCAAGGGGAGGGAGAAATGTTAGTCTAATTAGATTCCAATGAAGACTGGTTATGTTGTAATGGTGGGTGTGTAATAGATGGGAATGAAAATCTCCAAGGTTGTTGATATTGGCTGATGTCGGGAGAATTTTGGACACAGATATTCACATATGTTACTGCACCTTCGTTTAATGAGAAGAAATATGTATTTGACTGATCAAGCAACAGATTAATTAATCTGAGAAAAAATAAGAGGATAAAATTTTGCAAACAAAATTTAGTAATGAGAACTATTTCAATTAACATTCCTAAATCCCTCTTTCCTTCACATTTGCCTCTGGTGTGTGCCAATCCTGATGTCTGTGAAAAATAAAGGGGAGGGGGCATCTCTAATAGTCTCAAGAATAAAGATTTAAAAAATCCAATTTTTGCTCTTTTACTTTTGAAAGTGAAAACTGGTGGAAGATTCTTGTTTCTGTCAATAATGTTTGGAATAAGTGATCTGTCTTTTGATTAAATGCCTCTGTCATATAACTGCACTTAAAAATCACAGACCAAAAATAGTTCCAGAGACATAGAAGCATCGAACAAACCATCAAACCTCAGAGGAAAGGTAGGGGAGGTTGGGAGGGGGAGTACGAGATCAACCAAAGGACTTGTATGCATGCATATAAGCATAACCTATGGACACAGACAGTAGTGGGGTGAGGCATGTGCTGGGGGGGTGGGGGTGGCTGAGAAAAAGTATCATAGACCTGCTGTTATATAATTGTTCTCAGTCCCATCTTGTACCCCTTCTGCTGATCTAGCAAAACAAACCTACGCAAATATGGGAGAAATTATCCACAGCAGATACCAACCCCCTGCCACACAGTAGACTCCATTGTTGTGTCTAAACTCAAGATTTAAATACTGAACATTCTTTCACCAGGGCCCTGTGTTAATTGCCATACCATTGTGTTTCTTTTTTTTTTCTTTTTTTTTTGCTATTAAAAATGTTTAAATAATAAGTTTCACTGAAAGTGGTAGGCATCATTCCCTTTGAAGTTTTTGGTTTTCTCTGAAGAAATGAGAGCTTCTTCCCATTTTTCTTCTGGGGTTTAATCTATTTCCTTGTTGTTGATTTTAGAAGATTAGCATTTAAGACATTCAGTGGTAGGTTATATGATTAAAACTGCTGGTCATTTGACTATTTTATCTGTGCTTTCATGAAGGTTTTGTGTATGCCCACCCCCCAGTAAAATCACAAAATCCCATTATTTCATTTGCACCTCTGATAGAATTAAAAGTCCATGTTCTAAAATTAACAAAAACTTGAAAATCAGATTAAATCTCTTTTAAGGAAAATAATTAATATTGTTTCAAATTTATGGTTATTCTTGGTTCCCTATACTGTTATTACTTTCTGGCTCTCTTTTGCTCAAATGTAGAGAAATTTCTCCATAAGAAGTGCAGCATATATGATAGCCGGAGGATAAAAGAGTTTGACTTATAAATTGTTTGGTTGATAGGAAAAAGAGGAAAGGCAGAGGGTCTTTTATTCAAAGATAAAGTTGTCCTTAAAAGTGTAAAATTAGAACCAAATGTCTTGGAATCAAACAAGACAGAAATAAAGTTAATATTTAGGTAGGTATACAGGCTTAAGCATCCTACAACCCAATTATATAACAGGGACAAAATAAGGTAACCCTGGTATAACATCTTGTAAAACAAGAAGTGATGTTATATAATTAGACTGCATTTATCAAGTGGCACATTCCACCTACACAGGCTCTGAAGAAAGAGGAAGGGCGTGGGCAGGGAAGGATTTCTAAGGAATCATGACAAAGAACAGTTTGATATATGCATTGGTATCATCTTTTTAAGTACCATGCATAATATCACTCAGGTGCCTAGATCTGCAGTTTTATTTTTAAAAAGACTTGATCAAGCCAGTGTTTAAGTCAAAAATAAGAGCTCATTGCTTTGGGAAATAGCCAATGCTTACCCTTTAAGAACTGAGTCTAAGGAAAGAAGGCAAGAACCACTAACTTCATAGTTCATGTTTATTTGAATAGATTGTTTGTACTAAATAGAGTTGCTAGTACGTATATAGAGAGCATATCTTTTGTGCCTTAAGATGTGTAAGCTAAAAGAGTGGATTAATGTAATATTATTAGTGTTACAGGTAATGCATGCAGGTAATGCAGTATCTTTTGTTAGTTCATTGGTATCATGCCAAGGTACAAAAGAGAAAGAAAATGAAAGATGACAATAGGGGTTTTGTTATGTGAATCAATGGTTATGGTAGGGCAACCAATAAAGCAGGATCATTCCAACCTCCATGATTAATTATAGTTGTTTCTATTTCTCTTATTCAACTATCTATATATATAAAAGCCTAATATGCAAATTGTCCCCTCGGGAGTTTAACCAGGAGACCACGAGCTCGCTCACTCGCTATGATGTGTGCTGACAACCAGGGGGCGGTGTGGAATGAAGGAAGGCCCCGGCCAGAAGCCGGAAGGCCCCAATCGGCCCTGATCGCCTGTCAGGCCTAGGGACCCTACCCGTGAATGAATTTTGTGCACCAGGCCTCCAGTAGACTTAATAAAACTTTTCACTCTTGTGATAGTAAATCTGAAACTACAGTAATTCCTGATGAAGAACTGTATTTTTCTGTTTTTCAGTACACCCAAATTGGAAAATTAAACTTTGCACTGATTTTCCAGATTGTTTCCTACTCTTTCTTCCAATGGTGAAATTTGTTGATGGTATAGAACCAGCTAGGAATGTATCCCCATACCAATCCTATCAGACAACAGAAATTTAGTGCCTTTTGTTTGTTTCAAATTTGGGGTGACAACTTTTAGTTGAAGAAAAAATAATTAAAGTCCCTGCTAAATTAAGTGTAATTTTTGAAACTGCTGAAATTGTGATCAAAACAAAGCTACTGGGCTACCATTTGCATTTGTGCTCTCTCTGAATGCCAAACATCTGGTGATGAAGAGATAATGCATGTGACTTACCCATTTTCAATGGAATTATTTATTCAGTGATAGAATTTTGAAACTAAAAGGAGAACAAATAAGAGTTAAGGAGTGATAATAAACTTGTAACACCAGTTCCTGAAACATGGGCTGATCCCAGTTAAAGAAGTAGCCATGAATAGAAAACAAAGATTGTCCAGTGGATGAGAAAAATTTCCCTGAATTTCACCCTTTTGAAATTACCATTGTTAATGTTGGGTGAACAAACTTATAACTAGAAAGGTAGGCAAATAACCAAATCCAAAGACATTTGTTGGCTAATTCAATCACTTCATAGTGTTTATTTCTCATTTTATGATTTGGCTTTTTGTTTCATTAATATTAGCCAACAACTTATTTTTGGATCTGATGGACTTAAATCTGAATGTTTCAAAAATTTAAATTTGCAAGAGTGAATTGCGTTTTAAAATTATTTCTGATTGTTAATTGTACTTGCTATAAAGTAGAGACCATATTTTACATAGATGTCATTTAGCAACAGTAATTTGCTTCTAAACTTTTATGGTGGAAAATAAATCACTAATTTGGCGGTAACCTCAGTGGGCACTAAATCAGTGAAATGCTACCAATTTGCTGCTTCAGAGCATCCTTTCTGAGAGCTTTTATGAGCAGGCAACCTTCCCTTTGGCTGAACTGAGGTGAAGAACTACCTGCCAGGTGCTTGCTTGTACTAGTAAATGAATTTTTCAAAGCTCCTTTAAAATATTGGATTTCAGAGTAATAAGAGTTTTCCTTTATTTCAAGAAGTAGATTCACAGTATACTTCAAAGGTATTACTTTTCTACATGGATTAATTTTAAAATATGGAGTAAGAGAATAAATTGTTTCCAATATGGGATGCTGTAAATACTATGGGCCACTGGCATGAGATGGATCTGGATTCTCATCTCACCTTTTCTGTTTAAGGTGTACTTGGGCAAAGATGTTTACTGATCTGATCTGTAATGTTCAGATAACGATTGTTCATAGAGGTGACAACATAGAAGATGCAAATATATCTCCATATATAAACACTGTTGAATACAACAGAAAAGGCAATACAAGAGAAAAATCATCATATTGATATTAATAGATGTGCTGAGTGAGGACAGGAGAAACTGATTGAGACTTTCAATATAGGAACTTAACATTTAAATGATGAATTACCATATTAGCAACTTTCCATATTTGCTTTTAGTCTTTTTTAAAGCATCACATTGTTTGTAACACACACACACACACACACACACACACACACACGTTTGTATGTCAGCTAATGAAAAAGCACAAAAAGGAAAGCTTAAAAACATCACCTGAAATTCTACCACTCAGAAATAACTATCATTAACATTGAGTTAATGTCATTTCAAGTATACTTATAAACACATATTCAGATGGAAATGTAGATGGAAGGATTAAAGATAGCTTTATAAAAGTAGGATAATTCTGTAGAATACTATTTTAAAATTTCAACTACGTATTGACTGCCTCTCTATGAAGTATATCTTTTCCTTTCCACTTGCCTTTGTCTCCATTTTAATTACTGGTGTTAGTATTTTTACAATTGCATACTTAAAACATTCACATTGTCCTAATACTAATGAAGTCAGCAATCTCCATCCTCCATCTACCCTGGCTTTTCATTCCTAAAATATCTCGCTTTCCCTTTATATTGGCTGTTTCATTGTCAAGGTCTATTTAAAAAGTATATTTAGGAAGGGTTCACGATGTGTGTATTTCACAAAGTCCTCAGTGTTTGCAATGCCGCTTGTTTGCCTTTAACGTGAATAATACGTTGGGTCACATTTGTAGCCATTTCTCCATGGTCTTCTAGCATGGCATGTTTCTGGACAGAAGTCTTGGGAGAACCTGATCTTTTCCTCTCATGGGCTATTTGCTTTTGATGCTTTAAAAATTATTTTCTTTATTATTCTCTAGGCTGGGATATTTTGCATAGTTGCTTTGCCCTTTTTGTATCTTGCTTGAATGGCTCTTTTTAAACATTGTTTTTTCCAGTAAAGCATTGGGGACTTCTTGACTTTATTCCTTTATATGTGATCAGAGTGTTTTTTGGCTATGGTTTGAGAGCTGAGTGATATGAGTTCTTTCTGTTTCTCTTTAGAAGGAAGGTTGGAGGGAGTACAGATACCATGTACATTCTTTCTTGGAATACCAGGTGTCTTTTCTCTTCTGACATTTTTACGTGTCCTATACCAGGTTTACCAGGTTTATATCACTGTGTTATGGTGTGTGTGTTTGGTGTTTGTGTGTTTGTTTATGTGTGTGTGTGTGTGTGTGTGTGTGTGTGTGTGTGTGTGTGTGTGTTTTTAGGGGAAAAGGGGTGCCTCCTATCCCCATAGCTTTTTCAATTCATTCTAAAGCACAGGATAAATTTGCCCCTTCAAAGACAATCATTGTTTCCCATTTTCCTCATTGAAAGGCATTTCTGCTATTCCTAAGACAAGGAAAATTATAACCATACCTATTCAACTTGTTTCTCTCTCAATGTGTGGTTATGGACGAGAAATCTGTGTGTGGAGACAAACAGTAGCTCCTGGCAACTCTCTGCCCCAAGAACTTCTGTTATTTTCTTAGCTGTCAGAATTATTGCACTGGGTCAGGCTTCATTTCTTCTTTGTTGAAATTTTGTTTTATGTTGTGTTTAACACTTTTTGCTCTTTTTAAAGTGTGTTCTGAGAGGCAGTTGTCATTCTCCATCATAACCTGAAAAGCAGTACAGGATTTTAACCTAAGCCTGGAAAGTTGCTCTTCTGACCTTTGGAGATGGCGTGTTGACCCTGTGGGAAGCTTTCTGGAATGGTAGAACCTTCTGTGTGAGCTGAACCTATGGAAGGATATTTAACTGAACCAGATGCCTTTTATTTTTTGCTATTAGAACTTGACTATGCCAATGGTCCCATGCTTTTCTTATTTATTTATTGTTTGTTTGTTTGTTGTTATTTAAAAGCTGAAAAAGAAAGATGATTCACACCTCACTGACTTTATTATTGAGAAATTCTTATTTTTTCTCTTGATTTATTTATTTTTTTTCTCTGAGACTTACAAAACTAAAGGGAGAGGGGAACATTCAGATAAGGCACACTATTAATTGTTTTAAATTCCCAGTATCTTTAATGTTTTTTTCTGTTGTTGTTGCTAATCCTCACCCAACGATATTTTTCCATTCATTTTTAGAGAAAATTGGGGCAAGGGGAGACAGAAAAACATCAATGTGAGAGAGACAAATTGATTGGTTGCCTCCTGCATGCACTCTAAGCAAAATAATGCATAACATTAAATGTATGTAAGTTCATTTGTATGACAAAATAAGTAAAACTACATTATAGAGTATAGAGATGAAAATGAGTGATTAAAGCAAAAAAACACACTGAAGGAACTACCACAGAAGGCAGGTTGGTGGTTATCTTAGCAAGAGGGTTAAGGATTAGAAGGGCAAGTGCTAGCCCTTCTGGGGTGCTGGCCATGTTCTATTTCTTTATCCAGGCATTCACTTTAGAGTGATTTGTTTTAATGTACATTTTAAATGCATTTTTTCTGTATGTGTTATAGTTCACAATGCATGTTTTAAAAATAATAAAAGTGATTATGTGGTGAGAATTGTAGTGGGAGAACAGGATGAGTAGACATGATTCTCTTCATCTTATACCATTTGTATCTGATTGTTTTAATTATAAGATTATTACATTTAATTTTTAAAATTTGAAATATATACCAGTAAACAATCAAATGACCTGGACTTGATAGCTTCAAAAAAGATGTTGATTTTACATATTCAACCTATGTAGCCTTCCAGAAAATGTCAAGACTGGAAAATAGACTTTATCTACACTAATAAAAGACAAACATGCAAATTGACCATACCTTCACTACACCTTGAGCCACGCCCACCAGCCAATCAGAGCAACTACATGCAAATTAATCCAACCAAGATGGCAGCCGGCAGCCACGAAGCTGGAGCGAGCAGGAGGCTTGGTTGCCCCAATGATGGAGGAAGCCAAGCTTCCCGGCTGGCTGCTGCCTCCTCTCAAGGCAAAAAAGTTTCAATTATAGAAGGTAAATAAACCCCAGATACCTGCTTCCAGTCGCCATGGCCACGGAGCTGGAGCGAATAAAAAAGGCAAAAAAGTTTCAATTATAGAAGGCAAATAAACCCCAGATACCTGCTTCCAGTCGCCATGGCCACGGAGCTGGAGCGAATAAAAAACAAAAACAAAAAAGGAAAGGCTGGGAGCTTCGGTCGCCGGGGGGGGGTGGGGTTGGTCAGTCTGAAAACAGCCATCAGCCCCTCACCCAGGTTGTCCAGTCACCCCAGTGGGGACCCCACCCTGAAGGGGATGTGGGCAGCCTGAAAACGGCCCTCAGCCCCTCACCCAGGCTGGACAGGCACCCCAGCGGGACCCCCACCCTGATCCAGGACACCCTTCAGGGCAAACCAGCTGGCCCCCACCCATGCACCAGGCCTCTATCCTGTATAATAAAAGGGTAATATGCAAATTGACCCTAACAGCAGAATGACTGGGAATGACTGGTCACTATGACACACACTGACCACCAGGGGGCAGATGCTCAATGCAGGAGCTGTCCCCTGGTGGTCAGTGCGCTCCCACAGGGAGAGCTCTGCTCAGCCACAAGCCAGGCTGCCAGTATAGTGGTGGTGGTGGGAGCCTCTCCTGCCTCCTCAGCAGCACTAAGGATGTCTGACTGCAGGTTAGGTCTGCTCCCTGCTGGCAAGTGGACATCCCCCGAGGGTTCCCGGGCTGCCAGAGGGATGTCTTACTGCCAGCTTGGGCCCGTTCCCCCAGGGAGCGGGCCTAAGCCAGCAGGTGGGCATTCTCTGAGGGGTCCGAGACTGCAAGAGGGCATAGGCCGGGCTGAGAGACTCCCCCCTGAATGCACAAATTTTTGTGCACTGGGCCTCTAGTATAAAATATAAAAACAAATATCTTAAATATAAGTATTAAATTTGATTTTACTTCAAAATTCAACATTCTGTGTTATATTCCATTTTGAAAACCTACTTTTTGACCTACATCCTTAAACAATAGCCATTTAGTTATTACACATGAAAAAGAAAAATATGAAGGAAAATAGATCTATTTGTTCCATGTTTAGACAGAAAACAGCTTGGGTAAGGCCTGAATCAGGGTAGCTGTTCACCCCATAGAGGAGCCTTGCAGCCACATTCACTTTCTTGTTTAGATCACACATTAGATTCAGGAATAAAGCCATTTCCCCACAGAGGGTCAGGAAGCACTGGTGTGCAAGCAGATCGAGCTTGCATGTGAAAATTGTCATCTGTTGCTCTTGGCCTGTTGGGCAGCTACTTCTTCCCTGGTCTCTGTGCCTGGTCTCTGTGCCCTCTTCATTGCTACACAAAAATTCATAATTCCTACTAAAAGCAAAATGTTAATTTGGGGTAAGATTGTAAGCAGAATAAAAATTAGGGTAAACCATATCAGCTTGTTCTTTTCAAAACCATCCATTTAGCTCTCAAAGCAGTCTTTTTTTAAAAAATATTTTTTTATTGATTTCAGAGAGGAAGGGAGAGGGAGAGAGAGATAGAAACATCAATGATGAGAGAGAATCATTGATCGGCTGCCTCCTACAGGATCAAATCATGACCTCCTGGTTAATAGGTTGACGCTCATCTACTGAGCCACTGCGGCCAGGCTCAAAGCAGTATCTTTTGGGAAATCTATACAAGAGTTTATCAAACATAGTCAAGGTAGGAAAAGGTATGTTTTAGGAACTCATGGTTTTTATTTGGGCATTCATTTTTCACTGAAAATCACAGGGACTTTTTATGTGTATAAAACTAGTTTTTCCTCTTGTGCTATTCATTTAATCGAATTATTTTATTTATTTATTCTAAATTATAGACACCATGAACTCTATTCAATAAATAACTCAGCAGCAAGGATCAGATATTTTAAAATGCATGGAAAATGAAGATGTTTGTTTACTAGATCCCTTTAAGCTTTCAGACTCATTTTAGCAATAAATCTTTGATTACCAAAGAACAAAGACCTACACAAATAGTTCAGTCAGGTACCCTTTCTCTCTTTTCACTAGTTCATTTCCAAATTGACTTTGTGACTTTGGCCTGAAAACATTCTCAAAAGTATAGGAGGACTTTATGTGAAGGTGTTTCCTAGTATTATTTTCTTAGTGTGCTAACTAATATAAACATTTTCCAAAATTATTGCCTTTTACTTTTTCTTTTAAATTAACAAATAATAACTGATAGGCTTATCATTCAACAAATATGTATTTTCATTTAGAAGGCTACCTTACTTTAACTTTTACAGTTCTAGTCTTGGAGGTTACAGGATACCTACAACAGCCAGGCTTTTCAGTGCTGTCTACACAGTAATTCATAAATTTAGGGATGTTTGATTTTTTTTTATTCTTGTACATTCCTAGTATATTTTGCAGCTAGTTATTACTTTCATTAAAGGGAAAACTTTGGATAAACTATTAAGAAAATTTGATCTGGAACATTAAAATGTTTTAAAAATTTAAAAAGATATATATATCACAATATAGAAATATATATAACATTAAAATGCTCAAGGGACAGTTGCATATTTCATAACTCTAACTATGATATACATTGGTTTGTATCTAATGCAGTCACAATGATATGTTAGAATGTATTGTTTCTAGGAAGCTCAGTTTTTCTCACAGCATGGGGATCAGCTCTATGTCAAGCATCAGTGTTCTACTTCCTCCTGGTTTTAGTTTTTTATGAAAAGAGGAAGAGCACAAGTTGGAGTAGAAGCAATCTCAAGTGCATAAATTGTGCTTTCTTCCCTTCTGATCCTAATCTTGACTTTTATTGCCTTGTTGGGGGGCAAGTTTATATAGACCCACACTGTTAGGTTGCTGGCCATGTTGAGTGAAAGACAGTTTTTTGCTATCTGCTTTGAAGTCATCGGATGTTTTAAATTTGCATTTGGAGGCAATAAAGGAACATAACCAACATTCCCTATTTCTCTAGATTTTTAGAAGAAAGCTGTTTTAAATCAACTCTTTGTTCATATTTTTGGTCGATAATGAAACTATCTTTATTTGGTGTGCTACCCAGCAGAGAAAATTACAGCAGCAATATGGAGTCAGGAAGTAAATAGGTTGTATTGCCTCAAATCCGCTTGTTTAAAAAATAAACAAGCAAAATTAGAAAAAAGAATCAAAAGGGTTATAGTTTTTTGTTGTTGTTGTTTTTTACTTTGTTCCTCCAAGTTGGGTCTTGTTCTAAGTGCTTTCATTTAAACCACTACCTTTTTTTTTTAATACTATTTTTGTCCAATAAAGTTAATGATATCAAGGTTGAAATTTTGGAAAATGTTTATATTAGTTGGCATATGAGTCTATTTACTAAACAAAGACCCAAGTGTGTTATGAATAGAGTTTTCTTTCTATCCCACATTACCCCATGATAGAGTGTTGATAGCTGACTTGGTACTCCATGGATTTGAGGACCTGGACTTCTTCCATGTTATTATGCTGCCATCCTCAAACATTGCTTTCACCTCATGGTCTAATATGGCTGCTCCAACTCCAGCCTTCACTATCACCTTCCAACAAGAAGCAGAAAAGAGAAAATGGAATGTTCTTGGGGTGTTCTGACATTCCAAGAACTCTTATACATCACTACCATTTAAATTCCTTTGTCTGTGCTTTGTCACGCAAAGGAGACTGAAAATTTTAAATTTTAGTCTTAGTTCTAGATATGTGGCCAGGTGAAATCAGGGGTACTATTACTATAGGAAGAAAGGAAGCCTGTATATTGGGGTAAAGCTGACAATCTTTGTCACAATACATAAAGGCGTAAAGAGAAAATAAGTATCACCACTTAAAGGTAATCTCACCTTTACAGCATATTTCCTTTTATTACTTTAATTCATTCAGTATTTTAAAATAGCATTGCATTATATGCTATAATATGCTGTTCTTATAATAATACTAGTGGCCTGGTGCACAAAATTCGTGCACATTAAAAGGGAATTAATTAGAGGAAATATTTTAATATTGCTATTTGCCCTTTCTCTATAATAGAAGTATCAGAGATGAAAGAAAATTAGTAAAATGTATATGAAAATCTTCCTCCTGTCAGAGTCTGGGGCACACCATGGGACCCAGAGTCAAGTCCCCACCCACCCATGTATGCCTCGAAATCACACAAGACCTAGACCTGGCTGGCCCCACCCCCATTGGGCTAGATCCACACCCAGCTGGTCCCACCCTTGTCAAGCCCTGCTGGGAGGGGTTGCAGCCTCAGGTCCCCTGGCCCGGCACTGGGCAGGGGGCACAACCTGAGGTCCCCTGTCAAGCCCCGCCAGGCAGGGGGCATGGCCTGAGGTGACACGCGAACTCATTTTTTTGCTTGATTTTTCTTTGTTAAATTGCATTTAAGTATCCTATCTAATAAAAGACAAAAAGGGTAATTAACACTTGGAGTGCGGGTGAATTTCCCGCCAAATTATAAGATGGCTCTGTCTTTTGGTTTTGTTCCAGCCACCAAAAGGGTGGATTACAAACAAATATTTGGTAATACGCAGTTACAATCGGCCCGAGTTTACACGTTTCCCGCACTCCACCGCAAATCTATATGAACCGAGTTAAAGACGGCTCCCGCGGAGTACGCGCAATTCACGCGAGCCGACTTAACTCGTTTCCCGCACTCCAAGTGTTAATCATACCCCCGCTACGCTTCCCATTGGCTAATCAGCGAGATATGCAAATTAACTGCCAACAAAGATGGCGGCCGGCAGCCATGCAGCTGAAGTGAGCAGAAGGTTTGCTTGCTCCAGTGATGGAGGAAGCCAAGATTCCCCACCTGCCGCGGCCTGCTCTAAGCTCTGAAAGCAACATCTCCAAAAGCAACAAAGTTTCAATTATAGAAACCAAACAAACCCCAGATACCTGCTTTCAGCCAGCCGTGGCCTCAGAGCTGGGAGCGCCAGTGAAGGCAACAGAGTTTCAATTATAGAAGGTAAATAAATCCCAGAATAAAAAAAAAAAAGAAAAAAAGGAGAGGCTGGGAGCTTCAGTCACAGGCCAGCCTGAAAACAGCCCTCAGTCCCTTACCCAGACTGGCCAGGAACCCCAGTGGGGACCCCCACCCTGAAGGGGGTGTGGCCAGCCTGAAAACAGCCATCAGCCCCTCACCCAGGCTGGCCAGGCACCCAAGCGGGATCCCCACCCTGATCCGGGACACCCTTCAGAGAAAACCAGTCGGCCCCCACCCATGCAACAGGCCTCTATCCTATATAGTAAAAGGGTAATATGCAAACTGACCCTAACAGCAGAAGGACTGGGAATGACTGGTCACTATGATACACACTGACCACCAGGGGCAGACACTCAATGCAGGAGCTACCCTCTGGTGGTCAGTGTGCTCCCACATGGGGGAGCTCTGCTCAGCCACAAGCCAGGCTGATGGCTGCCAGTACAGCAGTGGTGGTGGGAGCCTCTCCTGCCTCTTCAGCAGCGCTAAGGATGTCCGACTGCAGCTTAGGTCTGCTCCCCGCTGGCAAGTGGACATCCCCCGAGGGCTGCCGGGCTGCCAGAGGGATGTCTGATTGCCAGCTTAGGCACAATCCCCTGGGGAGCAGGCCTAAGCCAGCAGATGGTCATCCCCCGAGGGGTCCCAGACTGCGAGAGGGCACAGTCCGGGCTGAGGGACACCCCCCCCGAGTGCCTGAGGTCCCCCATCAAGCCCCATGGGTGGGGGGTTGGGGGGGGTCGCAGCCTCAAGTCCCTGCTGATTGCTCATTAAGGCTCATTGTGGGAACTCGGCCTCCGCTGTGGGTGAAGCCATCTTGTGTTACGGAAACTCACTGTGGGTGCAGCCATCTTATGTTACGGAAACCACCCCTCCACCCGCCCCTTGTGGGCGCCACCATCTTTTTTTTTTTTTTTTTTAGGTCATAAAATGGACTTTAATGTCTCCCTCTTACAACATGATAGACTTCTCAAGCTGGAACTAGCATACAGCTCCCAAGACTGGCTTCCTATGGGGAATGAAGCTGGCATGTCCCTGGCTGCTGTGCAGTTGGAGAAGCCCCAGGCACTCAGCTTCTCAGTACAAACTCTGGAGTCCAAATACTCTCATCTGCTGCAGTTCACCAATTTGGGAGTTCTGGAACTGGAAGTGTAGATTCTGTGAATCCCAAGTATACCAGACACTGCTCCCTCCCTTCCCCTTCAATATTGCTGTTCTCAGCTCTGTGAGGTACTAAAGAACACCCTGGTTTTGCAGGGCCTAAATCTCCCATCATCACAGGTTTAAATCCTCTGCTTCGTATTTGCTTAAAACATCCTGGAAGTGTGACCCATGCTAACATGACTTTCCCTGTCCAGAGGACTCCGGAAGTCATATTTTCCAAGTTTCTTACTAGCTGACTGCTCCCTTCTTTGCCCACCACAATAAGGTGATTCCAAAGAACTGCATTCAGGAATGAAGAGAGACAAGAGTCAGAACTTTGTCCCAGACTGCGAGAGGGCACAGGCCGGGCTGAGGGACACCCCCCTCCCCCAGTGCACAAATTTTTGTGCACCGGGCCTCTAGTATAAAATAAATATAAAAAATATAGTCTTTGTTTTACTATGGTTGCAAATATCAAAAAATTTCTATATGTGACACAGCACCAGAGTTAAGTTAGGGTTTTTCAAAATGCTGACACGCCGAGCTCAAAAGATTAGCCATCACTGGACTAGAGTATAAATTTTAGAGATACTTTTGAGAAAGATTTTATTTTTATGAATATGCTTGATGTGCTCATGCATATCAAAATCTTCTCTATTGATTTTACCCAAGTGTCATCTCTGACACTGTATGATTGCATAAAACCCTTCTTTCAGCCATTTTCCTTCAAGATTGTAGACCTTCTTCCCTTGCTACTGGCATGTGATAGGAGGGTGAGGGTAGCTGGATTTTTATTTCTTTGTAAGAGATTGTTGGTGTTTTTGTTTTATCTTCCTGAAAGCTCTAGGGGTTTTTTTTTCTGTCCTAGAAATATTTAAAAATAATTCTGCTCATTATAACATGTGTGGGCATTGATAATGTTTCATAATTTTAGCGTGGGATCTCAGGACTTATGTTAAATAGACCGATTTAGAAATGTGTCCTTCCACTCTGCCCTTGCTTCTTATTCCTCTTAGGTCTGTCTGGCTTTATCCTCTGGAGCATCAGTTTGCATTTTGGGATTTACTTTTTATATTAGTATATTATCTGCTTTCTCATTGTTTTTATTTCTTTTTTCTTTGTTTTGGGAATGTTTAAAAGGTTTGTTTATGCACCGGTGGTTTGATTTTACTGTTCTGACAATTAATGTGTCCTATTTCTAATAAAGATTTTAATGTTATTATGTTATTTTTCTTTCTTGACATTGCCTTCTTAGCCTGCCCGTCACTTGTTTTGTTCCTGCCCATGTTTTAGCTCCTGTTTTATCTCATTCTCTGGCCTTATCTTAATGTTATTTTTATAGTTCTTGTTTCTAGGAATTTTATTGATCCTATAAAGCAGATGCTTCTTTTGTGTTTACTCCAGTAAACATTTCCCCAAAAATATGTTCCTCCTCCTCGCTTTGATTTTTCCTTAAATATATATAGTGTAGTATCTTTAGGGCTAAAGGTTTTAAAACTTTCTAATTCCTATTAATATTTATTCATCCTTAAATAAAGAGTAATCTATGATGTAGACTTGACATTTGCCCATAAGCATGAAATAATAGTAGTTGATTCTTGGATTCTTTTATCTCTATATAGTTAGAAAATATTGTTTTTTAGGAATCCTTTTCTGGATGTTATATTCATATGTTTATACTGCTACTTCAGTGACATAGGTGCCTTAGACTGCTTGGCTACCCTACCTTGTTAACATAGGTGCAAGAAGGATGTGGCAGTTTTCTGTATTTAATTATTTTTTGGGGGGGCCTTGCCACCTTACCAGGTACACTGTACATGACCTTCTTCTACCCGCTGCATCACTGAAATACACTTCAAGTCAGAAAGATCAGAACTTTGTTGAGGTAGCTGCTTCCTAAGACCCAGGCCTCTGCCCTCGGGCAGGCTACTCCTTGCCTGTACCTACCAACGGTGGGGGAGGGTCTCCTAGGATCCTGCAAGAATCACCTTCAATCATGTTCTATTTCTCAAAGTGGAGGTGTGCAAGGTAGCTCTTGGTGTTTCCTTTCAATCAATTTCCCTCCTCCTTAATATGTAGCAGAAGTTGATGTTGAATATTATAGGTATTGTTTCAGGGCTGAGCTTTAATTCCCTACATGTAATAGTAAGTCCTTTAGTCATTTTAGAATGTATCTGAGAGGCATAGCATAAGATGGTGAGATATATTTTCTCAGGCTGCCATTTTATGTGTAAGTGCCAAGTTTATATTAATGCCATTAACTTAGACAATCTGTGCTGTTCTGATCCCAAAGTAGGTTTATAATTGAGAGTACACAAAACACAGTTTATTGTTATTTATTAATTATTGTATTATTTTCCATACGAATAACTGTAAACCTACTTTTGCCCCTCCCTGTGTATAATGGTCATATTTCCATATTATTTGGTATTTTAGCAAAAATTATTTCAAGACTTCTTTCTAGTCCATGGAAGTATCATACATTATTTTTCTACTTCCTCTTGTTGTTTGGTCTCCTCCCACTCATAATAGTAAGAGGCAATGAGCCTGGCTGGTGTTGCTCAGTGGTTGAACGTCCACACGTTTCTATTCCAGGTCGGGGCACATGCCCAGGTTGCAGCTCAATCCCTAGTGTGGGGAGTGCAGGAGGCAGCCAATCAATGATTCTCTCTTATCATTGATGTTTCCATCTCTCTCTCCCTCTCCCTTCCTCTCTGAAATCAATAAAAATTTTAAAAAAAGAGTCAGTGATTTGCTGAGATTGGCCCCAGAATAGACCTGTAGGTTTCCAGCTGAGGTAGCTCATTTGGATAAAGGCAATTTTTAGAGGGGGCAACTATGAGCTGTTACAGCCAACACTCTCAGGAGCTAGAGGGTGGGCGTCAGGCAGGACGCCCACAGCGGCCAGTGCATGAACCCCGAGCAACATTGCCTTCCCTGTGAACTGAGTGTGTGCGCTCCTTGCCCATTTCCCTTGTTAATTAATTGTTAGTTACTGAATAAATAGCTAGCTATTGAGTGAATATTTTATGTCAGAGCTCTGGAATATTTCTAAGAGATTTCTTTCAATGAAACCCCAGAGATTCATTTGCTAGAACTCTTTATATTTAAGAAAGACCTTCTTTATAATAAGGCCATTATCCTTTTATCTATTATATTTGTAATAAAAATCACTTCCCAGTTTCCTTCTATTTCTGTAACTATCTATGTATGATGGTTTTGGCCTGGAGAAGTTTCTTTACCCTATACTGCAAGGGATCACACCTCAAATATATGTGTATATTTAATATAAATATATATTTATGTATACATATATTTGTATAACATTACATGAAATACTGTTATATAATATACTGTTATGTATTACATATGATAATATTACTTGATATAATATGAATATAAATCAATATACTTGTATAAATATATTTAGCACAGTGGTTTAGATATCAGGGATATTTAATAATTTAAAATTTGTGATTAGAGTAAAGAAGGAGACAAGATGTCATCATCTTATTGATGAGAACTGCCACCCAAAAAACTTCATTATGTTTCCAGGAGCCTTGCTGGGCAAGTGGGGGAGGGATAGAGAGCCAGATGGAGCCTATGGTTTCATGTTGATGAATCCTACAGGGATGGAAAGCAATTACTCAGTACAGGTCCCCTGGGAGGCTGTTGACAAGGCAAGCATGTTCTCTGCATTCATCTCTACAAGGTGTAATAATTAAGCCAACAGAATCATAGCATCTGTCTGATAGATGTACAAAGACTCAGCGTGGGCCCACTTGGCTTGTTCATCACCTACATAGACTAGTAATTGCTCAAGGAATTTATGGCATTTACGTGTGATGATGACCTTTGTTTCGTTGCTGCCTCAGAAACCTAAAGCACATTGGGCAGTTACAAACCTGTTTATCACCAGTGAAGCTTAAGCATTGAGAGTTTATATCACATTTACTGATTACCACCCTTAAAAAAGATTGTACATGTGTCCATCAAGAGGAGGGTGCAGGTATGTGTTGGATTTGGCCACTTAATGCTTCTAGTTGGCAGCAGCTTATTAAGTCCACTGTAAACGAGAGGATTTCTCTACTCGAGCTGTAACTATCAATTGTGTGTCTCTCCAGCTAGTGGCCAGTAAGCCAGACAGCAAGGGAGTTCCTCACCAGAACACTGAAATTCATGGCGATCTTGAAGTCTGCGCTTTAGGTGTGTCCTCCACTCTTGCATCCCCATCAGGAGGCTGACAATGGAAATGGGCTCTTTGCTACCTTGCTTCCTCTCCTGAAGGGGTTGGAGGTTACAAAGAAATGTGAAGGGGCTGCCCATTAGACAGCTAGAACTCTGGCCCTGGGATGCTGGCAGGGAAAGAAAATTCTGGAGAGAAAAGGTAGTCTTCTGACAGGTTACTTAAAAGCAGAACCAGGGATGGGGATTTTCATGCAAGTGATTTCTTGAGGGAATGCTATCAGGAGAAATTGAGGGAGGGGGGAATCATTAGGCTAGAGTAGGGCTGCAAGGTAAGCAGAGGTGGAGCATGAGAGTTCTCACCTCAGCCCGGTCCCACAGGAAACTCTGGAGTAGGAATTGTACCCCATGTACTCCAGAGCGTCCTGGCTAGCAGCAGCTTCCTCCTCCCAGGGGGTTGGTGCGTTCACTTCCAGCCACTTCCAGCCAAGGACAAGTCTCCCCAGAAGAGTACAGGTGTTAGCCAGCACCAGCCCAGGGAAGGGGACCTGAGTAGGCACTGAAGCATCAACTCCTGTTACCAACTTTGCCTTCATCTCCCAGCCCCCAGCAGTTGTTCATTCTATTACTCTCTTACTCTCTATTACTCTCTCTATTACTCTGTTTTATATAGTCACTAGAGGCCCGATGCATGAAATTTGTGCAAGAGTAGGCCTTCCTTCCCCCGGCTGCCGGCACTGGCTTCCCTCTGGCACCCGGGACCCGGGCTTCCCGCCAGCCGCCAGCATGCATCCAGGACCCAGGCAGCCCCAGCTTTGTCCAGAAGGTTGTCTGGAAGGATGTCTGGTCTAATTAGCATATTATGCTTTTATTATTGTAGATAGAGATAGGATGGCAACGAGGTCCTTGGGGGACCATCAGACTCTAGGTAGTACCCAGCTGTAGGGGACATTATCAATGCCCTGTTCAGATTGTCGCCATCCTGGCTTTTTGGTCCTGGTCCCTCTCCCCCAGCTTCTTCATGCTTCACTCCTAACACCTGTTCCCTTCTTCAGAAGACAGTCCTGGGGCTCCTTTCTTAAGGAACAGGATTGTCTGCAGGTTTCCTCAGGGGGAGGTCTTAGCCAGTGATTGACTGGGGTGTGATTATGAATATATAACTCTCATGTCTTAAGGCTGAAAACGCAGATGTAATTTATGCTCCGGTGTTCCCTACAGGACCCGGCTGAGACTAGGGCTCTGCCTGAGATCAAAACTTGCTTGGCTTATCACATGCTCAAGGGTCTGCTTGTGGGAAATTGGATCTGTGACTCCATCTAGGTCCATGGGAAAGACATGAATCAAGTAACTACAAAATCACATATACAAGTATGACTGTGGCTTATGCCATGAAAGAAAAAGGACTTTTCTGGGGAAGTGGCACATTAGCTGAGATAACAATAATAGCTAAAAATTGATGGGGCACTTTCAGCCTATCAGTTCTGCTTTAAGCCCTTGACGCCTTCGAAGTCAGTGCTTCTCGGGCTTGAATGTGTGCACAGATCCCCTGAGGATCCTGTTTAAATGCGGACTGAAATCAGTGAGTCTGGTGTAGGGCCCCAGGAACTACACTTCTATCTGGCTCCCTCTCCTCCCACACCTCCCACCAGGAATGTTGATCTGCTGGTCTTTATACCACACAGTGAGTAGCAAGGGGCTAACTCATTATTCCTCATAACAGCTGGATGATGTAAATTCTATTCTTATTTGCATTTTACATATGGGGAAAGTGAAGTACATATATGTTAAGTACTTGACTTAATATTGCACAGCTGGTTAGAGGTGGAGCCAGGATTTGAACCCAGGCAGCCTGGCTCCCAAATCTGCCATCTTAAATGCTATGAAGGAAGGTTTCTGCAGAAAAGTGAAATGACAAATGGGGATGATCAGGCCAGGAAACAAAAACCATGCATCACTGTGGTTGATCTCAAGATGAGTGAGTCCTGAAGACTACCCCAGGACGCGTAGAGAGTCACTGAGTACGTGTGCTCGAGTTCTCCGAGAGACTATTCTGCCATCAGTTTCTCTTTCTTCCAGGCTCCCATGACTTCCAACCATTAGGCGAAAGTGATCTGACAGTCTCTCCCAACTGCTTAAAAGTAACGAATGAGTTAGTACCAGTGCCTAATAGAAGTGAATGGCAGCAGTCATAATTTTTCACGATCATTTTATTTGTCTTTTATGATTTTGTAACATGTAAAACAACAGGAAACTAGAGATTTATAACCTGATCCACTCTAATTGATTTCTTGGCTTCCTGGCATCTAATTAATTTTCTCTGTGTACCCTGAAATGGTGTAGTTGGCTTTCTAAAAGCTGTTAAAAGGCAGCTTTATCACAGTTTATGAGAAATTCAGACTTGGCTTTTATCTGGTAGGTAAATAGAAATTGATTTTGCTGTTGAGGTCCTAATAGGTAGAAGGAAAATTGACTCCAGATCTCAAAAGAGCACCCTGAATTACTCTGTCTTGGTTTGGGTTCCCGCAGGAGAAGACTCTGAGACAAGGATTTCTGTGCAAGTCGTTATTTGGAAGGTGGTGCCAGGAAAGCCCTGAAAGAATGGGAAGTGAGACAGGGAAGGAAGAGTCAGTAACACTAATGCACTATCCAACTAGGTACCCCTTCACCGGGAGACAGTCTTGCACTTCAGAGTAAATCCAACCGAGGAACATGTCAGCTGGGGTATTTATTTACCACCATCATCAGTCACAGGTGGAGGGCTGCTCCTTGTGGGGGAAGGGGGCTAACCCCCACCACTTCTGGGCATAGGCTGTGGCAGCCAGAGAAAACCCTCCATCATTTGTGTTGGAGCACTACATGGGAATGGTCAATGCCAAGGGTATTTTGGCAAAGCACCAGAGTACCTGCTACAGTGGCCATGTATAAGTTGTGTTGCTTTGATCTTCTTTCATATTCCAGCAACTTTTCCCCATTTCCCAGCATTTTTCACCCAACCTTGCATAGGACCTAATCATGTTGCTCAACTGACTTGGAGAAGACATTCAACTAAGACAGTTATCCTCAGTTATCCATCTTATAGTTTATAACACTGTACCCAAGTTAGAAGGGTGTAAATTAAATTAAAAGTACTGATGTCAGTGCTTTGGGATCTTGTTCATCATTTTATTTGGAATGACCATCATGGGGACGTGGCTTGGAGTGAACCCTCAATAGCAATTTAAAAAAAACCACACCCAGTGAAACTGGAAATTGAATGGAAGCCTCGGTGTTGCAGTAATTTTTAATGGGTTCAAAAATTAATCTTGAAAATGTGTGTTTAGTGCTGTCGGAATGGAAGGAGGAATAACTACGTGCATTCCAGGCCAATCAGCACTAAATTTGGCTCCTTCTCAGGATCCGCTGCCTCTTTGGTGTCATTGCCTAGTTCCTCTGACTGGCACCACACAGGCTGTCTTCCCACCTCCCAGACCCAGCTGCTCTTTGCTCCCCTGTGTGTTTCCTTCCTGCCCGTAGGAAGGAAAATAAAGCAGAAACATTGTGGTCATTGACTCCATGCTCAAGGTTCAAGTAAGGCTTTCCTGCCTGGTTCAGTTGTACCAATTGTAAAACAACTCATAGAGGCCCAGGAGCAACTAGTTATTAACCTGTACTGCTCAACTATTTCCTTGGGAGTAATGTGATTTTATAGACGTTATAGATCAAAACGGTTTCAAGATGTACATCCATGTTGGTGCGGTTCATTATGTAACTCGTTGACACATTTTCATTTTTTATTTTAAATATATTTTATTGATTTTTTACAGAGAGGAAGGGAGAGGGATAGAGAGTTAGAAACATCGATCAGCTGCCTCCTGCACACTCCCTACTGGGGATGTGCCCACAACCAAGGTACATGCCCTTTACCGGAATCGAACCTGGGACCCTTGAGTCTGCAGGCTGACTATCCACTGAGCCAAACCGGTTAGGGCCATTTTCATTTTATTTTAATTTACAAAGCATAATGTTCACCATGTGCCAGACAATATCCTAAGCACTTGGCAAATCAACCTCATTTAGTCCTCATATCTTCAACATGAGGTAGGTGCTGTTTTATTCATTTTACAGCTGTGGAAGGTGAAGCCCTAATTTATCATGGTGATATGCTCAGGAAAATATTAAGATAGATAAAATGTATATATTAATTAATTTTGACTCCTACATTAATCCTTCTCTCCCTCCTTGTTCCTATCCCAGGTGGCCCTGGGAATGTTTTCTAATACATGTTAGAGGAGTTCTTTTCTGTGTTCTCTTTGAATTGTTAAAAGCAAAATGCTGTACTGGTTTTGTTATAGTGAAGGGTGGTAGTAAACTCAGCGCATAAGGGAGAAAATGCCACAGAGTCAAAATTATTCTTGAAAATACTTTCAAACACATCAAAGACCTACTACATGATTTTATGTATACAGCAAACATAATGTGACATGGGAAGAATGGCTACTTTAGTTCAAAACTCAAATAATCCTGTAAATGCTTGTGTACACTGCAGAACTTACACTTCTGCATACTTCCTATTTTTGCCATACAGAATATTAAAAAAAAAAACATGCCCTTAAGAGTCAAGGTTTACTAAAATTGATATTTTCTACTGTTGTAAGGACACCCTTAAGTGAGTGTGTGAGAATGACGCATCCGATGCCTTCCGGTACACGACGAACTTGGTGTCATCTGGATGTCAGTGTAGGCACCAGCAGTTTTATTCACCATTGCTTCTGTACAAAGTGCAAATGTCAACATAGCGGAAAAAGCAATAACCTCTTAGTATTATTATGAAGTCATTTTGCCCTTGGGGAAATGCTGAAAGGGTTTTAGAGAAACCCAGTGATCTGTGGACCACCTTGTGAAAATGAGAATCACTGAGCTATAGAAACACTCAGTAGGCCAAACTGGCAGACGCTGTGGTTAATGAATGAAGGGATGAAAGGTTTCGCAGAATCAAAGAGGACTACGTTTTCCATTGTAGAGGAGGGGGAGACTAGAGAACGTGTAAGTGTGGAGTACAAAAGATTATATTCCACACTTACATGCATATGTATGTATGTATGTATGTATATCAATATGTACATCTAGCAGTACATATAAGATGAAAGATTAGATGACTCTGATATAGAGCTATATTACTTGAGATTTTTCCCCCTCATATTGAAAACTATAAAAAAAGAGAAAACTATCTGCCTTTTCCCTAATCTGCAGGAAAGATGAATTTAAATGTGGAAAAGGTGATTAGTCATATTTGTGGCAATAACGTTCAATACCTAGAGATTAGCTGAGTACATTGATGTCTGAAATAGTCAACACCAAAGGAGTATAGGGAAAAGCCACTAAATAACATGTTCTCTTTAATTGTTTATTGATGAAAATTTCTAAGGGGAACAGGAGAAAATGGAAAAGGGCAATTTAATGCCAGGCAATAATAATTATAGCCACTGAGGGATGGCTGGAAGTAGATGCTATTGATTAGCAAAAGAAAGCTTTCTTGGGAATCTGAGGAAGTTGGTATCATTAATTCACAACCATTGTGAAGGATTTTAAAAGGTGAGGTGTAGACACTGCTGTGAGAAACAAAAGCAAGACATTTTTCAGGAAGGTTCGTGGCAGCCCATTCAGTCAAGAGCTATTAATTCCTGCCCATCTGACATGAGCAGCAACCCAGAGCGGCCACTTTCAATCCTAAGCCTCATCCTTCATTTGCTGTCTCACCGGCTTAGTAACTTTCTCTCCCGTGTTGTGATCAGAAACTCCCCTGCATGATTTTACAGCCTCACATGCTTCTCATTTGCCATTTCAAATTACGGCCCCGCCGAATGCCTGTGCTCTCTAGTAAGGTGAAGCAAGAATATGAATCAAGATCATAAAGCTCAACACTCAGAGGAATCATTGATAAAGTTTACATTCTCCTTTCAGGAGCCCTTATGACTTACAGGTGCTCAGGGAAAAACCAACACATCGTGCATTCCTGTTCCTCAAACTATTCATGATTGTTAGAAATCTTACCTTGGCCATATCTCTAATATTTACTTTTAAACTGGTATACTCTAAGTAAGTGTACAGAAAAAGGTTTTACTCCCTGACTGAACAAAGAGTTCTGTTTAGAAGTGTGGAATCTGGGCTTATATTTTTTTCTTACCATGGAGTGAGCCAGTGTGAACTGCTGATTCTTTATGTATTTGAGTATTTGAACCTTCTTTTGCTTTTGTGTTTTTGTTTCTATGTGTGTTTTTTTGCTCAGAAAAAATAAGTAATTGCATATAAAAAACACCTATTCTTTTAAGTTCAGAAATATTTATTCATCACTTTTTGTATGCAGAGCTCTGCTGTTATTACACAACACACGGGGATTTAAATGCAGTGGAGCATTCAAAACAGCCAAACAGATGTACGGGGCATGTGGGATACTAATAGAAAAAGTCTGAAGTGCCACTCTAACTAAAAACATGCTTCATTAGAGGGGGGAAGAGAGATTGGAGAGAGAGAGAGAGAGAGAGAGAGAGAGAGAGAGAGAGAGAGAGAGAAGAGGGGGAGAGAGAAGTAATATGCATTCATTTATTTATCTTACTGAAGAAGTAACAAAAGGGAGACTGTCAAACTTCCTAAAATCCTCTTCAGGCAAAGTCCCTCTCATTGGCTCAGCCATTCTTCCATGCTTCATCCCCCCCACTACTGCTTTCTAGATCTTTCTTCTTTCATATCTCTTCTGATGGAAATCAATTAAGACTCTTTTCTTTGACTTTTCTCCTTTTTGACTATTGTACCTGGTATCCCGACCAACATATAAAGGCTTAGGACCCAAGCAACCCAATAATGATGCCTTTAAACAGTTTTTGAGTTTTTTGTTTCTGATGAAGTCACAATAAAACTTTACTTTATCATGTACCTCAGCATGCCAATAAGCACCACACACACACACACACACACACACACACACACACAATTTTTAGGCCCAGGCCCTTTTCTATTCTCAGTCAACATTCTTGCTAAGGTCATATCTTTCAATTGATGGATGGAGATATATCTCTTGTCCACTCCCAAATGCATATCACCATTCCTCCACATTCCCATTTTGTTTTTCAGGCATCAGGACTTAAGGTCTCTCATGCACCCCGAATCCTCATCTGCAACTGAATTCTCCATTTCACATACTCCTGAACTGCCCCTCCTCCATCCTTCCATTTCAATAAATTCCACAATTACCTACTTAGTTGCCCAAACTGGATACCTAGGCGCCATCCCTGGGTTTCTCTTAGACCTCCTTTTCTTGTTATTTAATCTATCACAATGTCCTGTTGACTGTATGTCCAACATACATTTAGAACCCACTCACTTCTCTCTATTTTCACTTTCTTTAATGGCTTAAGGGCCTTCCTGGCTTTACTTAGATTCTTCCTCCTCATAAAGGATTCTTCCTATATAAGTAAAGGTGACTCAGCTTTAATGTCACCTTATGTATCAGTTATCTCGTGCCACACTAATGCTGTGTAACAACCACAAAACCTCATTGCCATGCAATACAGCAGTAGGTATTTGCTGTTCATAAATTTAGGGGGTGAGGTTCACCTTGACAACTCTGCAGGACTTAGCTGAACTCACTCACATAAATGGTGCTCAGTGACCTGTTATGGGTCTAGGATGGCTTCAGCTGGGAAGACACAGATGACTAGTTTCTGCTCCATGTCTCATCCTATAGGAGGCTAGCTGGAGAATATTCTCATGGTGGATGGCAGATGCAAGAACACAAATCGATAAACCAGTGACTTTTCAATGGTCTACTACGTTACATCTTCTAACATCATATTGGCTGAAGCAAATCACATTTCTGTACTTGGGATCAAGAGGCAGGGTATTAACACATTGCTTTGTGAGTGGAAGATCTGCAGATTCCATGGTGAGTGGCATGGATAGAGAGAGGATGATGAATTGGGGCCATTAAAACAATCAGTCTACCACACTAGGTCAGAGAAGCCCTTCCCCGCAAATCAGAATCTCACCTTTCCCATTTATCATCTCTCAAAGCACCTTTTTAATTGGTGGTGGTGATTTCTGTGATAGTAGAGAGAAAGGACTTTCTATTATTTATTCATTTGGATCCTAACATAATGCCTGTTTCACTGTAAGTTTTTTATAAACGTAGAATGTATAACAGGAAACACTCAGCAGTAGGGGTCTCAAGGTGTCCCAGGCTAGTGTGCTATTTCCATTTGTAGGTAGAGATAAAGAACTTCAGTCAATGAATTGGCCCTTCCACCATGAAGCTCCTGATATCATGAGTCTTTTGAGTGGTGTTCCCAAGGTGGTGTCTGTGTGTGCCTCTCTCCCAGAGTTGGGGGCGGCCATTAGTAGTACAATGTCATTTTCAGAAGAGCCTTCCTTGCGGGTCTCTGGTCTCTGCTCGTTAAACTAATGTCTGGAATCACAGGAACCAGTCAAAGGAGATAGAGAAACCCTACCCACTTCCTGGGGATTCAGCTCTCTTTCTAGGAATGTAATCGCAAGCAATGTATATCCTGCTAATGGCATATGAGGTAGTGTCATCTTCCATTCCAAGGGCAGCATTGTTGTTAATAAAACTTTCTTGCAGTTTAAAGAAAACAGGCCCCTTTCAAAGTGCTGAGTTTGATACCCATCAATCTAATAGTCAAGTCATTCTTTCTATCTTTATACTTTTTTCTACCAAATAATGAATGTAAATCCTTTGAGAAAGTAGGCAGCCAGAACACTGATAAGTGAGCCCTCACTCACAGCTCTATCAAGACCTGCCCCGCCGCATCCTCTCCCATCCTCCACATACCAGACAGGTCAAGCTCCCACTGCTGCTGGATCGTGATCCCCATCACCCTGCAGCTCATGCTGCTTCAACCATCTGGGGTATCCTCTCCTACTACTGCTATCCAGAGTCTACTCAACATCTAGGCACTAGGTATTATCGAAATTGAAAATGTGCATACACTTTGACTCGGTAAATTTGTTTTGAAAGATTTATTCTAAGGGTATAAATTAGAGCTGCACTTTGAGATCTCATGGCAATACTTCAGAACATTAACAGTATTTATGTCAGTGATGGCGAACCAAAGGCACGTGTGTCAGGTGACACGCAAACTCATTTTTTGGTTGATTTTTCTTTGTTAAATGGCATTTAAATATATAAAATAAATATCAAAAATATAAATCTTTGTTTTACTATGGTTGCAAATATCAAAAAATTTCTATCTGTGACACGGCACCAGAGTTAAGTTAGGGTTTTTCAAAATGCTGACACGCCGAGCTCAAAAGGTTCGCCATCACTGATTTATGTCATCTCCAGGAATTGGGATCTGGCAATCAAGAATGTGGCTTTGGCATTAGGGTGGTTGGATCAAATCATCTGCTGGCTGAATGACCTCAGCCAAATCACTAACCTTTATTGCCCTGATTGTCTCATACATAAAATGAAGTTAATATTAGCATTATTATTAGAATTGTTGGGAAGATTAAAAGTCTCATTACACTTGATGTACATTGAACAGTGCCTAGTGCCTAGTAAGAATTCAGTACATGTAAACACTTACTGTTTTCAGATGTGTTTTCACTATTTGTGGATTTTTCTTCTTTGTCTTGCTGTAGTTGCTTCTAATAGCAGAGTCAGACCCTTCTCTTTGTATTCTGTGCAGCCTTTTCCTGGTGCTTTAGCTACCATAGATGTTCCATGAACAGTTGTTAATATGTCAGGAGAAATAATGAAGATTCTTAATCTAAACTGATTTTTAGAGGAACACATGCCGACTCTAATTTGGGGAGCTCTCCTCTTCTACGAGAGCATCTGCAGATGTCATGCCAGTTATTCAGGACCCTGGCAACTTGATAATATGGCCCCGCTACGTGGCCAATTTAAGTTGGCTATGAGTCCAATTAAAACAGGCTCGATTGGGTCAAAATTAGCCTTTTAATTATACTTTATCTAACATCAGGAGTCAGTGTTGTGCTTTAGCTATTTAAAAGTTTGGCTTTCGATTAGAAGTTTAATAGCAATTCATAGCATCTTCTCCATGTGTGCTCAGAATGTAACTAGCTAGCTACAGAGAATTCTAATCACTGCTGCTGATAGAAGTTGCTAATTGCACTTTCAAGTTTTAACTTTTATTTTTGAACATGCCTATTTATTCATATACAAAGCGTATTAGAAAGCACATTATTTATCTTCCTTTTTTCAAGTAAAAACTAGAGTCTTTATTTTTCAGAGAACAATATCATTTATCAAAAATATTGTATCATTAATATTGCATCTGGATATTGTGATGGAGAATTGAAGATGGGAGGTAGTCTTGCTATTGCAAGATCCGAAAGGTATACAGACAACTAGAATTGTATCCCAGTTCCATTGGCTGAGGTGCTATGTTGTGAGGTAGAGAATCTGTTAGGAGCTTGGTGTACTTGGAGAGAGTTGGTGCTCTCTATTAGAGAACAGATGGAGGTGAGGAATAGCTTTTCCTATTAACCAGGATTGACTCCATCTTAATCCCTCTGTGTGTTTCTGAGATAGAAGGTCTGTTCCCATGAGCAGCTCCTGGAGCATCTTGGCTGAACGAAGGTTTCCTCTCCTCTCCTTGGTACCTTACTCTTTAAGCAGATCTGGGGTTTCAGAGTAAAGGTCAAGTTTTATCTCCTGTGTGTTTTGTCCCTGGGTCCCTTTCTGGCAAGGGGCACTACTAGTTCTTGACACTCGCAGAAATCTGGATTTACCCTCCTGAGCAGATGGAAGCTAGAAGAATGCCACAAAGATGGATATAGATTTTATTATCAGTTCGGGAAAGAAACAAGGGAAAATCATGGGTCATAAATCATTAACTTTTTACTGTTCTTTTTATACACGGTCCATTACTTCTTGCATAAGAGGACTAGAGAAGCACAATTTGAGGAGGGTAATTTTTAAATCTCCACAGAATGAATTTTATTTTTTCAAATTGGACTTTTATGTCCAGTCCTAGATAGACTTTTTTTTCCCTGGCAAAATCAGCAGGAACTTCCAGGTGGCTGAAATACACCCTGTGCATTGTTGCTGAGAACATTTATAGCACATTGTTCAGAAAAGAATAGCCGAGGACAACAGGGGGCTCTTCAAGTGGGCCTCATGGAGCCCCAAATTGGAGACATGTTTTTGTCATTTCAAAGTTTTGACAGGAGGGTATAGGATTCAAAGCAAATACCAGCTCCTGCTGAACACAAGCCTTCTTTAATTCCCAGCAGATGAGCGATTGCCAATAAGCCATGCATTAAAATGGAATCCTACACGAAAGGCCCAGTTCTCCTCTCAGTTGAATAGCATTTATTGCTGTTTTCTGGAAAGAGATCAGACTGAGAGGTGAGCGAGCTCTCATACCAGCTCTCTGACTGTAAGGTTGAGTGGTCAAAAAGCAGTAAGTTCTGGTCCATTAGAAAATGGAGACCACATCTGATAGATTCAAAGACGTTTTTCAGTGCCCCCAACACTAATAGCTGTGATATTTATGGGGCCTCTATTTACCTGGTCCCATTATTTCTCTTATCATCATTAAACCTTGGTCCTGGGAGGTACATAAAGGCCAGCCATTCCCATCACTCAGTTGATGCTTGGAGGGGCCAATTCTGCCAAAGGTCTGTCCACGTGATGCTTGAACTCCTGTGGCCAGATACTCCCTCCCTTCGGAGCAGCCTGTTTCATCTCTGAGCGGCGCAGCCAGTTTCCAATTTTTCTTAAAATTGAGCCAAAAGGAATCCCCTGCAGCTGTGGCCCATTGAGGCTGATTTATCTCTGAGGACCAACCACACTGAATCAAAAGCCTTTTTGTGCTTGCTAACTTTTTTTTTTTAACCTCGGGAGGATATGTTTTCATTGATTTTTTTTTAGAGAGAGGGGAAGGAAGAGAGAAACATTGTTGTGAGAGAGAAACATCAGTCAGTTGCCTCCCATATGTGCCCCAACCTGGGTTCAAATCTGCAACCTAGGTATGTGCTCCTCCCAGAAATCCAACCCAACCCTTTCTGGTGCACACTGTATGCTCCAACCAACTGAGCTTCTGGGCCAGGGCTGTGCTTGATAACTATTTAATAAAAGGTGCAAGCGTTTTGAAGAGCCTTCTTCTTGAGAGGCCACTTCTTTGGACATAACATCTGAGTCTTTCACATATACTTCATTAGGCTTGATGTGTGTGTGTGTGTATGTGTGTGTGTGTGTGTGTGTATGTGTGTGTTGTCTTGGTCTTGTGTAAATGATAATAATTATTATAATCATAAATAGCCAGTACGTATAGAGTGCTTACAAGGGACCAGGCAGTGATATGACTCTCATAACAACTGTGTGAATTAGTTACTAGGATTATCCCATTTTATAGATGAGAAAAAAATGAGGCATAGAGAGGCTACTAGTAAATAACTTGCCCACCAGGATTTGAATTCAGAATTCACACTCCTAATCATGACATTTTAAAACTTCTCAGTCCTTATTTATCTATTTCAACCATACCTGTCTGGAAGACAGGAGCCATTTTCAATTTCCTGTGGGAAACTTTCATGTCTAACATTTACTCCACACTGGATATGTGCTGCTAACTTTAGGTGTGTTGTCCTGACTAAGCCTCTTAGCATTCAGTAATAGTATCAGCCCTGTTTTCTTGGTAAGAAATGGGCTCTAAGTGGTTAAACATAACAGAAAGAAGCAGGGGCAGGGTTTTACCTTGCACTTCTGAGTCAAAACTATGGAATTCCCATTCTACCAACACCTCAAGGTCCATAACTAATTGAGGCTCTCAATGAATGGGCAGCCAACTTTCTGCAATCTATGACTAGAGCCCTCTAGTGGTATCAGAGGGGTAAGGTGAGTTCTTGTTTATGGTTTGACATCAGACATTCAGAGGCAAAATCACCAGGAAGTTAATTCCCTGAACCCCCACAAGCCTTTCTATTTATCTCTTCCTCAATTCTGAGGTGCTCACCTCACATCTGCTGCAATATAGATTCAGACTTCAGCAACTGTTAGAATCATTTACTGAAAAGCTCATTTCTGTGCCAATGCAGTGATTAGCTTTGATTTTTATAGAGCTGCATGCAGAGGAGAGAATCTGAAAGTGGGAAGCGTGATTTGTGGGCTGCTAACATACATTAGGTCCATGCATGTGGCACCCTAATGATCAGGGGGCAGAATTGGAGGGTGGGCAGGATGCTACCTGGAATGACCAACAGGAGCATAAATGGGGGCTTATTCTTGTATGCCTACCACCACAGGGGTATTTAAGGATTTGTTGATATTAATTCATTTCCTCTTAAGTTTAAATTCTTTCAAAGGATGTGAAGCTGGTGGACAATGCACACTGTAGAATGAATTGCTTCATTGGGTTGCAGTTTGCAGAGATTGGCTGTAGGGAATAAGTGATTTGTTGAGAAAGGGGAAACAATAAAGGTGGGAAGGTCAAAGGCTCAATGTCTCAGACATGTCTTCTCTTGGCTTCCTCCAACTCTTTCCTTTCCATCTGAGTTATTAATTCATTATAACTGGGATGTCCCTGCGGAATTTCTGGAGACATTTAGAAGGAATTACCCAGAAATACCACCAGCAGTTCACTGATCTTGTCAAACTGTGGAATCTTCTGTACATGTCAAGAAAAAAAGTTATGACTTTTTGGTCAAATTCTCTCAAGTTTTGGATTGACTCCTAGGTCAGCTTCTCACTTTGGACAAATTCCTTAATATTTGAAATCCTCAGTGGTTTCATCTAAAAGTGGGGCTAATAATATATTTTGAGTCTGTCTTAGGGACTGTGATAATGTCTCACATTATCAGACAACAGACCAATGCTGACACACAATAGATGCTTAATAAAATATAATAACATTAAACTTATTGTTTTTTTATTAGGTTGTGGATTTATTGAAAAGCAAATGAAGAACTTTCCCCTTATATAATTTTATTTTTTATGGAAACATAAAAAATACTTTATTTGGAAACAGAGCATTTTAAAAGTCTTACCATGAAATATTACCATCATGGAAAGACTGCATGAACCAAATTCCCAAGAATTAAACTAGAATCAAGGACACATTTAACAAGGCAGTTTAGTATTTTCAGAAACATCTTTTCTTCTTAAGCTCATTTGCAAATACTTATCTCTGATTTAAATCATTCAAATGACTTCAGAAATACAATGGAAGCAGAGCAGAACTAAGTGTTTCCAACTGTCAGATCTGAAGAGGGATGATGTAAAATGGGACATTAGTGGTATCCGGCATGGTCTCTAAATAGAATCAACAAAAGCATTCACATGTTAGTGGCTAAAAATAGTATTTATTGTAAAGGCATCATGCTAGAGACCTAATGGGTGGGGCTGGGTGCTGGTGAGTATGGGTGAAAGTGCTTGCAGGCAGGGATACTTTGAGGGGTCAGTTAAAAGTTTCTTAATCTCTGGAGTCAACTTTAATTGGATCCATAAAAATGAAGCAAAAAATGACCTTTCTTCTCTCTCTGGTGTCATCTTGAAATGAATTACAGACCGAATGAATCTGTAGAGGTAAAACTAATTGAAGAAATGAACAATCCATTGATTTATTACAGATTATTCATTGGAATAGTCATTCTAAGACCTGGCTGTTCTTCTTTAGGCTTTGACAGTATTTTGATGTTAATAAGTTGGGTTTCTTTTTTTGTGTGTATTTTGTGGGTTTTTGTTGTTTTGTTTTGTTTTTTTGTACAGCAGTTTTCCCTCCCTGGCCTATTAATCATTAATTATGTTCTTGGTTAAGAACACATGAACTTGACTCATGATGGCTTATTCCTTTGCTAAAAATTACACAGTAGAGCATTTATTGTCTGTAGGGAACTGAATATCAAGATGGTTAATCCAGAAACTTTTTACTTGGGTTGACCAAGCAAAATGCATCACTGCTTTGTGCACAGAACCTTTCAGTAAGGGGACAGATTTTCATAGCCAACAATTAAAAACCACATCAAATAGGAAGACTGCACCCAAATTCTTTCTAAGCAGACCACTTGTTCTTAATTAGTTACATAGTGCATGCATACATAGCACTTACCATCTGTCAGATAATCTAGATTATCCTATATAATTAAGAGCTAATATGCTAATTGGACCAGAAGGCGGAATGACCTTTCGGGATGACCAGTGGGCCGGGGGTGGGGGGGAGCAGCACCTTGAGGCAGCTGGGGCTGCTGCAAGGGCTGAGGTAGCAGCTGGGGCTGCTGCGAGGGCCAAGCCCCTTGCACGAATTTCGTGCATCGGGCCTCTAGTTTACAAATATTAACCTAAACCTCCAATTCTATGAAGGAAGTACTATGAATTTTCTCATTTTACAGATGATAAAACTCAAATACACAGTGAACTTGAGGAACTTGACCAAGTTTGCATAGCTAATAAGTGGAAGGAAGAGGTGGGGTTTGAAGCCAGGCAGTGTGTGTGTGTGAACTTAATCAGTACCTATCAGTATTTTTGTTCATACTTCTTAAGTGTAATAAAATCTAATAATAATAAAGCCTGCCAATATCAGTATGATAACTCTTTTGCTGTTATAGTTCATTTTGACCCACAGATAGGAATTCTCATAGATTCTTTAAATTATTAAAAATAGTCTCAATTGGATTTAAAATTAAAATCCAAATGGAAAAATTTAAACATGTGGGCCTAGAATTGTGTATTATTGGGAGAAAACATTTTGTTCAAGTAAGGAATATGGTCCATGGGATCAACTGTTAGAACTGGGAAGCTCAGTGTTTTCTTTCCCCTTTATATTTGGAGATGAAAAACCTGAGTGGGGAAGGAAGGGTGCCTGGAACAAGGACAGAGGTCCCACCACTGACAATACTCTACCTGGACACATGGCTCCCAGCTCCAACTCCATTCTTTCTCGTGAGCTAATTTCCTGAAATACTATCACACATCAGAGTCCAGAAGCCCGGCCAAGGACATGCTGTCGTCTGAAGCCCACAGATGTCCTTGGTCTTATCTGTATTCCCCAATCAGCTTGTTTTTCTATAGGACCTAGAGCAATGTGGGTGCAAGGGCTGAAGGATTTTTTGGCAGGAAGGAACCAGCTAGCTGTCATTAAAAAAAAAAAAAAGGATGGTTGATGGATATCACCTGGGCTAGTGTCTTGTAACTGATAATTATTAATTTTTTAAGGTAAACCAATCTTAGTTCCCTCACCTATAAATGACAGTGTTGGGTGAACTTCTAGAATGAGCCTAACTGGTGTTTGATTTTGAAAAACCAAAGGGAGGGCACCCTTAGATGGAACACAAATAGCATGGGCCCCTTGCCAGTTTTCAGAAGTGGGAAAGGCCATTGGACTGGGGACTCCACTGCTCTGCTGGCTCAGTGTGGGATGTCACATTGCCTTAGCTGCTGGGAGTCTTTAATTTCAAGTGACCATGGCCTTGCTAGTTGTCCAGGCATTCCTCCTATCTGTCTTGGGCAGGGGAGTTGGAAGCACAGAGAATCTTACGAGTATCATAGGATATGATTACAGTTGTCCACATGGAATGGGTTAACTGGATGGGGGGAGGCATGGAGAGATATTCAGAGAGGGGATGTAGTCACTTAACCTGGATAGTTTATGAATGCTGGGCTGATTGTGAATGGTGGGAGGCAACTCAAGGGTCAGTTTGGTGCTGGTTTAGTTTATTTCCTGTTAGGAGATAAGGGTTCTTAACCTCTTTTGAGTTATTAATCCCTTTGTCTGGTAAAGCCTATATATATATGTCTGGTAAAGCCTATATATATGAATTTACCTCAATAAAGTACTGAAGACAATATTGTTTTCAGTACTTTATTGAGGTAAATTCACATATAGTAAAATGAACACATCTTATGTACATGTTAGTTGTGGCAAATGTATACATAGTCATCATCATCAAGACCAAAATAAGAACACTTTTTTCAACCTAGAAAGTTTCCTCATTCTTTTCCCAATCAACCCTCCCTACCCTAGAGGCAACCACTGTTGGTATCTACTACCATAGATAGTTTTGAACTTCATATAGTAGAACATCCTGCAGATATGCTTTGTGTGTAGTTTCTTTCCCTCCTAATAGTGTTTTTTACTTTAATCATGTTATTATGCGTATTAGTTTTTTTATTAACACATACTTGAATAAAGTTGTTAAATATATAATTATATACATACAAAAGAAACTAATTATTTTCAAATACAGTTCTTAACATATTTTAGGAAACATTTATTATATAGTTCAGTATGTGTACCTCTTTTTTTCTAATCCTTATTCTGGATATGTCTCTATTGATTTGTAGAGAGAGAGAGAGAGAGAGAGAGAGAGAGAGAGAGAGAGAGAGAGAGATAAAGAGAGAGAAACCTGGATGTGAGAGAGAAACATCAATCAGTTGCCTCCTGTATGTGACCTAACTGGACACCGAAGCAATCTAGGTAGTATGTGCCCTGACCAGGACTTGAACCTGCAACCTTTGGTGCACAGGATGACACTCCAACCAACATACTGTCAGGGCACTAATTCATGCCTCTTTATTAGTTCATTAATAACAAGCTCTAGAGTGGGTCTAATAGTTTACTAACTACTGTAACTTTGATGTAGCAGTTAGCATATGTGAGGGATATTTTCCACATTGGTAATGCCATATGGAAACACTGGTCATTTTTTTCTTGGTGGCAAAATAATATTACCAGTGTTAATGTAGTTTATTATCTACATCTTTAATTTTTAAAAACAGTTAGCTAGAAGCTAGTAAAAACAAAGGTATTTTGTCATCCAACTGCATGGAGCCCCTGCATCCTGTGAATGCCATGTTGTAAACCCTTGTAATATATGGTTGCTACATGGGATGGTTCTTCTGGCTGCATGGTTCCTGTCTTCTCCCTCACATCTCACATTTTTGGCCTTTGAAATCTCTTAATATAGTCTCTGTGGTCTGGACATCTGGTTCCACTTACCTTCTCTCTTGTATGTGGGATGGGAGCTATTAGCCAAAAGGTCTTATTAAATCTCTGATTTTATACAATAGTACTAATAAGTTGCTGTGGCTATATCTCTTAGTGGACTGGGAGAGGCAGTTGGGATAAGAGGACTTCTGTGAACAATGAGGTATGGTTTTCTATGAACACTTTGATTCGTCATTTGGAAATATACTTCCATGAGATGTTAAGACAGAAATTCTCTCTGTCCCCAGAAAAATACACAAATCCTTACTAGACCACACGGGTCATGAAAATAGAACCAAGGACAAGAGAATTCCTAGGCTCAGGTAACGGCTAACATAGAAAAGCATTTATTTTAATGTTAGAAAATATAACATTTTAAAAAGTTCTACAAATACATTCCTTTGAACTGGAAATAATAACACAAATAATGTCACACATTGACATCGGTATTCTACTTGGCTGGGTTTTGTTAGCTGGGTTCACAGGTGAGAAATAGAGACCCCATGATGATCTAGTCTACTGAAGTGTCAGGTTTAAGTCTCCTAGTTGAGAATGAAAGGGAGCCACAGGGTGAGAGGCAGTTGTGTCCTAATCCTGTTGACAGCACTTTCCTTTAGGCTTTGATTCATAACTCCTCTGCTCCCTGCAGATTGCCCTGAGCACAGCAAGGCCATGCCAGTTTCCCTGGTGCTGATTTGCATACCAAACCAGAACTTGTATTTTTGTTTGTCTCACACGTTTCCAGTGCTAAGTGTTCTTCTAAGAAAGGGATTAGCATGCTAGCCAATTAAGAGATTTTGCCAGAAATAAAGCACCCGGGGAATTATTCATCAGGCTACTAGTATATTGCTGTTGCCTGTGCCTAAGAACCAACAGCATGGTTGGTTGGTTTTCTTAGCCAGCACTGAGTCTCAACATAAAATGTCTACAGTGAGGTCTGTAGTGGTTTCTTCTTCTTCCCCTCGCCCCCTTACTATATCTTTTAAGCCATTTGCAAATACTTAATTTATTTTCTGTGCTTTTACTATGGAGCATGAATGAATTTTTGTGAGGTTAGCTTTGGAGATTTTGTTTCTGTTGCTGAGGGTCTCTTGAGTGGGAAAAATTTTGCCACATTCACTTAGAAATATTTTCATAAAAAGACATCATATTTTATAGAAAAATTTCAAATGACCTAAATCAGCATTTTTAATCAGCTTTAATCGTCGGAATCTAGAAAATGTTTGGTTTTAAAATTTCTCCACTGACTATGACTTAGCAACACAAAGGAATGAAGGACCATAAAACCACAGGGATGAATCTCAAAAACATGATGCTGAATGCCCTGGCCAGTGTGGCTCAGTTGGTTGGAACATTGTCCTGTACACGGAAGGGTGGTGGGTTTGATTCCCGGTCATTCAGGGCACATGCTCAGGTTCTGGGTTCAATCCCCTGTTGGGGCATGTAGGAGAGGCAACCAATCAATATTTCTCTCTCACAGAGATGTTTCTCTCTCTCCCCCTTCCTCTCTCTAAAATCAATTTTTAAAATCCCATGAATTTGTGCATTTCACCTTATAAAATTTACCTCCACAGAATACAAAATTTATTCATTACAAACTCTAGGGTTATTGTGTCAGATACTTAGGAAAACTAGACATTGAGAAAAAGTGATATGATTAGTGGCAGTATAATCCGCAGTATTTGGGACTTATGTGTGGCTATGTTCATTCTGTTACTTCAAATATTTACCCGATTCTCTAGATCCCTGTGGAAAGGTGTCTACTTACAGAAATAACTGCCTTGATTTTTATGTGGTCAGCAATGACTGCTTGAATTGGAAAGTAGATCATGTCGGATGATTCAGAAAGTTGGCTTGCTGAAAAGCTACCATACTTCAAGTGATTGTTTTGCCTTTCCCAAATGCTTTGACTTTTTTAAGTTGTCACTTGAACTTGGTTAGGAAGCTGAGAAGGTGGTAGATGAGGTAGTTGAATCTTGTGAAAGGTTGTTCTGAATTCCTGCCCTGAAGTTATGGTCGGTCCATATTACACAATTGGCAGAAATACACATGTACAGATGTGGGCTTAGAATGTGAGTGATAGCATAAATGTTAAGTAATGTCTACAAGAGGAGAATGAGCTCTTGATCTCCACCTGCTTTGTGGATTTTCTTTTCTGTTAATGCCCCTTCTCCCCTCTCATCACTCAACCTCAGAGTTCATGCTGCTGTGTATATGACATTGTGAGCTATAGAAGGTATGGTAGGCAGCCCACCCAGATCCCCTATACCCAGCTCTGCAACTAGAGCCCAGCTGCTGTGATGAATGGTTTCTAAGGCTCACAGCTGCCTCCCCTCCCAGAAATTACCCTTGGATGATGAAAGCTGTCTAGTCAGGGCGGTTACAGATCCACCCCCCGACACACACACACAACAAACACACACAACACACAATTCTCCCCTTTGTCCCCAGCCAACAGGCCTGCCCTTTTGCTACAAGTAGGTACAGTTCTATGGTGTAATTCATGCTGCAGAGCTCCCTGTGCGATCAGGCCAAATACTGGTCTTCCTATTTATCTTCCCCAGGAAAATGGCAAAGATCCTCAGCAGAACTTCAAAGGGACCAAAATGCCCACCTTAAGACAGGATCAGTGATGGCCTCTAGGATGAATTTCCCTGTGGGTTTTTGGGTACATGTAATTAAGTATTGGCTATTTTCCTGTTTTTCCTACTCTGAAACCAACTGCATGTTGTTCTTAGGGAGTGCACCTCTTCTTATATGAAAACAGAACCAAGGGTAATTGCCCTCCCACATATTAAGATGGGAGGGGAAAACAGGACAAGCATTTTTTTAGCATTTTACTCCTCTTGTTTCCTTACTCAAACTGAAAGGGCATAATTTATACTCACTCCATCTGTAGAACTTTCAACAGCAGGGACACATACAGATGAAATATAAAACCTAAAATAGAGTCATTAGAACATTCCAGAGACTGTAGCTCCTGGCAGCCAATAGCCTCCATGTTTCTCTCTTGGGGGAAGGGGTGGTGGTGGTGGTGGTGGTGGTGGTGATGGTGAGGGAATAGCTGAACCTTTGTTCTGCTCTCCTGTGTTTGAAAGTGTCACTATTGGTTACAGAGTGACTATTCTCTTCAAAATAATTGGGATTATAGAGCCATAGAAAAAGTATAACTATTTACTCTGCTTATTTGCTTACATTGAAAATGATGTTTATGTATTTAATGAAATGTGAAAGAAAGGGAAAACCACTTTTTTTCTCTTTAAAGTAAAAATTTGGTGCCCTGTATGGCTTCTCAGCCTGCCTACAGCATGAATTTCGTTTAAAGCAGAAAACACCGGCAGTCTTTATTTTTTATTTTTTATTTTATTTTAATAAGGGGAAGCAGAACTATCAGTTACCTACTCACAAAATAGTGCTGTGACAAGCTTCCTCAAATTAAATTAGTTAAATTAGCTCAGAAGTCTGGTTCATCATTAGAGACTTACCTAGAAGTTCTTCTGGTCCTGGCTGGGCTTGCTCATGTGCCTGGTGGTCAAGTGGCTATTGTTTGGGGGCTAAGGGGACAACTGAGCCAGCTCTCTCTCATTCTCCAGCAGCCTGAACATATTCTCATGATGGAAGCAGAAAAGCAAGAATGAGAGCAAGCAACTTCATTTACCCCAAGCTTTTCAAGCCTCTGCTTGTTTCACTTTTGCTAAGATCCCACTGGCATGCCATATAGTGGAGTCTAAGGTCAATATAGGAGAATACTATAGGATTAATGATTCAAGGTGTGAATACTGGGAGGACAAAGTGTTAGAGACATTGAGGCATTTACGTTACACAATTAAGCATAAAATCTTCTAAAATATGGAAGAAAGTAGTAGTGATATTTATAGAAGGGAAGCTGTGATAATGCCAAAATATTATAAAATATCTGAGAAACCAAACATTCAAGGAACACCTTTTTATAAGAGACAGCTAACAGTGGGGCCTTCAGTCAACCAACCTGACTTTAAATTCTGGTTCTTCTGATTTCTAACTCCATGCCCTTAGGGAAACTATATAACCTTTGTTTGCCTGAGTTTCCTCATATGCTAAAAAATGGCACCATATGACACAAAATGCTTAGTGTTATTCTTGGTCCAGTGGTTCTCAACCTTCCTAATGCCACGACCCTTTAATACAGTTCCTCATGTTGTGGTGACCCCCAACCATAAAATTATTTTCGTTGCTACTTCATAACTGTAATTTTGCTACTGTTATGAATCATAATGTAAATATCTGATATGCAGGATGTATTTTCATTGTTCGTGACCCACAGCTTGAAAACCACTGGATAGTGACCACTCAAGAAATACTAGCTACTATTTTATTATTAAGCAGTAATAAAAATTACAAAAACATACTTTTACACTGAAAATAAATATAACTCCTGAATATGGAAATCTTAGATGGTGGTAGGTGATGAGAGAATGGAAGGTTAGTGACCTTGGATCTAACAGTGGGGTGAACCATTCTCAGGATACCAGGAACCACTCTAAGCAATGATTCTATCAGCTATGGGCACCTAGTTGCAGTCAAGTCCAATTTAACTTGGAGTACCACTAATAAGGATTTGTTACAGGGATTTGACCTTACCCAGTTGTGGGAGCTATTACATAGTCTTTCTAAATCTGTTGTTTTCACATCTGAAGCTGAAGTTTGAAACCTGCAGGAAAGGGAAGAGGGCATAAAGAGGTAGAGAGAAAGGACAAACTGGAACTCATGAGCATGAGTTGGACTCAAACCGATTGGGCTCATGTCAGATCTCACTTCCTCCCACCTTGACAAAGCAGGTTTCCTGCAGGAGAAGCTTCATCATGGAGCTGAGCACGAGTGACCAAGGAGGTGGAGAATGTGAGAGAGCAGGAAAAGGTGGGCGATTGCATGCCCAATAATTGATCCATCAACTCAGTGAAAATGATCATGCATTACAAAGCACTGTGTGACTTTCTGAGTGTGATGAACAGCAAGACAGCTGCTTCCCTTCCTTCTTCAAGGTGTGGGAACCACCTAGGGTGGGAACTACCCACTCACTCTTGGATGGTGAGGAGTCGAGTTTCTTTTCTATTTATAAAAGAAACTTTTACAAAACATCTCTCATGGCCCACCCTAATCACAAACATACAGGGAAAGAAACTGTGACATTTTGTTCAGCCCAGCTAAGCTGATACATTTCAAAGTCACCCCACACTCCTAGTGACCATGTGCTCCAACAGAAAGAGAACTGGCTTTCATATCTGGAGATCTGGCTGTGTGAATTTGGGCATAGCCCCTTAACCTTTCTCTCTGGGTTTCAGGTATTGATATTCTCATGTAGAACAGGGACCATGGCATGGACTTTTTCAATCTTAAAGTCCCTTCTTGCTCTCAGTCTGTACTTCTGTCATCTTATTTCCTACCTCCATTAAGTTTCCTGTGTCTGCCAGTCTTGCTTATGTATTTCCTGTGATTCTGTCACAAGGCAGTCAGCTAAGCCAATATGAGCATGAAGCAAGTAAAAGGAGGCCTGCATGTTTGTCTAAGCTCTCAAAGCTGCCGAAGTAAATGCTGGGAGCAAAGGGCAATTGTAAGTGATGGAATTAAATATTTACCGTGTTAACCATGACCACTCGTGGATTTCAGAGAAAGCTGACCATATTGACTGAAATGTTTCACTCCAGTTTTTCTAATGATATGCAATCTTGACTAAATTTGTCAGCTCTCAGGGGACTGAATACTATTCAGCAACATTAATTTCTTTGCCTACTTCCAGTTACAAGCAATTATAATCTTGGCAGTTTTACTCTCTTTGAATAAGCACTTGTACACATTATTGATATCTGGCGAGGCTGACACCCTTCATGCAAAGACTCACTTGTGGTTTTGATGCTAACTCTACAAAGTGCTTGGACCACTGACCCAACATTGCTGGGTGTTCTGGGGGAAGATTTTGTCCTGGAATACTTGGGAACAGATGATTCTAAGAAAGCTGAAGGGGATTGTTTTTCATGTGTTCTATCCACATCTTCCCCCCTCTCCCCAGTTGGTGAATTAACCATTCCTGGTAAGGCACTAGCTTAGCTTTAGGTTCACAGTCCCTTGTGGACAATTTCCTTTCTGGGAATTAACATTGACTAGAGAAAGCTATCTTGCCTGTAGTCATGCCCCCTTCTTGCAGCACATGTCCAGTGTTCCAGTGAGTGTTGATTACAGTATATAAGACCCAGCCTTTTACCCCAGTTTAGGACAACTTTGTAGGGCCACTTCAGTTCAGAGCTCAAGTGGTGGCTGAGACTTCTTCAGTGACTGTGTCACAGCCTAACTTCTCTTTCACCCTGAACTGCTCCATTCCCCTCTCCTCCCCTCCCCTCCCCTTCCCTTCCCTTCCCTTTGCTTCCCATTCCTTTCCTGTCCTGCCTTCCACTAGGGGTTGATTCCATAAGCATTCTCTAATAAGTGCTTGTAAAGAAATCTCTATCTCAGTGTCTACTTTCCAGGGAACCAAAGCTGCAACTGTAGTGACATAGAGGGAGATCAAGGGTGGGAACTACCCACTCACTCTTGGGTGGTGAGGAGTTGAGTTTCTTTTCATTTATAAAATGTTTTGGGGCAGGGAGAGGGAGAATTAAAGGAAGTTCAGTTACTACAGATCTCCATTCCCTGTGGGGAACATAAACACTCTTTATCCCTTCTCAGCATTTATCACCTTATTTTCTATCCTGAACAAGTTGCCCTTTTATGTTTTATGTTTTTCTGCTTACCTTCTGTTCACCCTCCCTCTTGTCTACACACCCACAAAGGAGAATGAAAACCTCACAAAGACAAGGTCTTTCTTTTATTTACTAATGTTTTACAAACAAATAGCAGGTGTCAATAAATCCTAAATTAATAAGTGAATGAAAGCATGAAAAGACCAGTTGAAAGGCTGTGACTATAATGTAGGTGAGGGACATGGAGGCTGAATGACATGAAAGAATGGAAATGAGAAGAAATGGATAGATCCTAAGGGTTTGGGGAAGTGCCTAACTGCCCCCTCCCCAAAGTCCTCAAACCTGAAGGTGCATCAGATTCCCATGGAAGGGTTGTTAAAACATAGATTCCTGGGCCCTTTCTGGAGGTCAGAGGTGGAACCTGATGATTTGCATTTCTAACAAGTTCCTAGGTGATATTCCTGAGTTGAATTTGGGGTTCACACTGGCTTAGAAGAACCTGCCTCTGGTTCCCCCTTCCCCCAGGTTCTCAAGCCTTGTCCTCTGTCATCGTCCCCCCCCCATGCCCACCCTGCTCCCTTCACAAAGGTCTCTTTCCAGATCCTCGTACTCATCAAGTTCTCTTGGAATTAGACATTTGGCACATGCTATTTCTCCTTATCTTCCTCTGCCTTTGAGATCTTCATACCGTTGAGATTTCAGCTCATTTGACAAGACCTTGGGGAAGCCTTCCTGGGCCTCTCAGAGTAGTGTAAGAATCCCTGTGAGTCATTGCAATAAGCATTCTTCAATCAAAGCTTCATTTGGGCAATTATTTATTTAAGGGATATCCACCATCATAGATTGAGAGCTCCATGGTGGCAGGGGCTGCGTCACTCTTATCACACCTGCTATCTCCCAGCAGCTACTGGAGTGCTTGATACAAGTGTGTGTTCTGAGAGTATTTATTGAATGAACACTTTTACCCCAACCCCCCAAAAACCCATGCAATTATCTGAAATTGGGAAACTTGCAAATCCTTAGTATTGAAAGGAAAATGCACCTCCAAAGGCATTCCTATGCCCAATTGTGACCAGATTTAATATGTAAAGATGAGTCCAACACCCAGGCAGATTATTATGAAAGCTGTTCACTGCAAGAGGATCTTCAGCCTCTTTTGGTCTCTGGTTTTACTATTTTGGTTCAGTTTAATGAGGTTTTTTTTATTTTGTTTACTATAGAGGTTAAGAGGACAATGTTAGTATTCCCCTGGTAATAATAAACTTCATACTTTTAAAGGCAATTATGAAATAACCCATTCATCTGCCCTCTTTTAGTTTATTTCTAACTCTCATTATTTATTATTTTCTCTGGAACACTATTGGCATTATTTTCTGTTTATGAGAGTACCTTAAGTGTAATTTCTTTTTGTTTTCTTCTTTTAAAAAACATCTAGCATCTCAACTTCTATATTAGAATGCAGACACCAACGCTAAGCTTGGCATTTGTAAACAAAATGAGAGTTATAATCAGACATGAGAGCCTTATCTCTGCAACACAGCCTAGTGTTCATACTAGGTTTTTCATAAAAACAAACCAAAACACAAAACATTTTGTGAACTTTTATAGCATGTATGTGGCCTTCAAAAATACATTTTTTTTTTTTGCTGATCTGACCAAAAAATTGGTATAAAATATTTTGATTCATTCATACCGGACAGCTATTGTTGTGTTGGCTATTATCATCTTTTCATTTGACAATCTAGGAGAAAAGAGGTGAGTGCCCCTGACTAAATAGTCAGGTATTGCATGTTTTAAAAATTCTTGTGGCACACTGGTTGGAAATCGCTGACCTAAGCCATTGTTCCCCAGCAGCTGCTTCAGTAGGACTTCCATATGTGGTCGTTTGTAGTACTCTGGCTGCCTTCCATTAAGCCAACTCTTATGGAAACCGAAGCCTGACTTGCATATCATTCCATGGCCATTTTTTATCCTACTCTGGCTTTGTCCTGACACCCACTCAGTGCATAACTTTCCTTTGCCATCCATTCAACAAATTATCAAGGAATAAAAAATAGTTTTATGAAAAATAGTTTTTTTTCCAGCTTTATTGAGATATGACTGACAAATATTGAATATACTAGTATTTACAGTGTACACATGTTTTGTTGTACATATACTATGAAGTGGTTACCACAATCAAGCTAATTAACAAATTCATCACCTTACATAGTTACCTTTGGTAATGGTGAAAGCATTTGAAATCTACAGATTTCAGGTATACATACACTAGAGGCCTGGTGCACGAAATTCGTGCACTCGGGTGGGGGCGGGGAGGAATCACTCAGCCCAGCCTGTGCTCTCTACCAGTCTGGGAGCCCTTGGGGGATGTCTGACTGATGGCTTATGCCATCAGTTGGACATCCTTAGTGCTGCTGCTGCCATGGAGGTGGGAGAGGCTCCTGCCACTGCCGCTGCACTCGCCAGCCATGAGCCCAGCTCAGGGCTTCTGGCTGAACAGTGCTCCCCCTGTGGGAGTGCACTGACCACCAGGGGGCAGTTCCTGCATTGAGCGTCTTCCCCCTGGTGGTCAGTGCATGTCCTAGTGACTGGTCATTTTGCAGTTCAGTCGATTTGCATATTAGCCTTTTATTATATAGGATTATTATTGAATCTAGTCTCCATGTTGTACACTACATTTCTAGAATTTATTCTTCTTATAACTGACCATGTGTACCCTTTGATAATATTTCTCTGGTAACCACCATTTTAAAGAAATAAGTAATGCAGTAGGGAGAAAAGGAAGGAAGAGAAAAATAAAAGAAAAGGGAAGGAAAGGTAAGAAAAGAAGAGAAAAGAAAAGAAAAGAAAGCAAGCATAAGGGGTTGCAGTATTTTTCTATTATTCTTTAGCCTTGGCTCATGCACCCATCACTCTGCACACCTAATTGAAATAAATTATCTAGATAATGAGCTAATTTTGTAATGCTCAAAAGAAGATGGTACACAATACTAGAAACTTGCAATAGTATTCTCCTTGGTGTTTTTTACTGGTATGGGGATGGCCTTGATCCCTTTTATAGTGAAATGTAAATACATGTGAGAAAAATTCTGATTCAAAATAGGTTTTAAACCCGGAAGCCCTTTGCCTGTTCCTAATTACTATTCTTCAAACCCCTTATTGCGGTTCTCCAAGTCTTTCATACATTTGTTTTTCAGCCCCCTATTTCCTCATATAAACTCCCATGTTCTGCTGCCTATGTGTTTGGTGCATGTTATGAAAACTGACTTTTTAAATAAACATTCTTGCTGCCATGGAGGTTAGGAGACACTTTGAAGAAACTGGAGAAGTGATAGGGGGTCCTGGGATGGGAACAGTAGGCTTCTGATAACAAGCCAAAGAGGGCAAAAGTTCCTTCAAATATTTGATCAGTACTCTGTAGTCCTCAAAAATCTCATGTAAAAAAAAGTCCATTGGTATGGGACCAGCAGCAAAGTTAGACTGGCTTTGATAATATAGCACATGGTCTAAAACTTGGTGTTACCAAGTCACCAAGATGTTTCCAAATAAGTAAATGTCCCCAGTTGAAGACCACTATCTGATCTACCCCATGTGTGGGGTGTGGGAGGACCTCGGCCACTATAGCCATCATGCAGGCCCCTCCATGCTCACTTGGCACCTAGTGTCTGCTCCTAGCTTCTTGTTACAAGCATCTGTGACATTCTGCCTATGGGATCTCGTTGGCCTATGGAATATTTTCTGCTGTGTGCTCGGCAGGCTAGAAGTGTCAGGGAATTAAAGCCCCTGGACACAGCATGCCACTGATTAGAGATAGGATTTAGGAGAAAAATACCCAACGTCCCTCAGCTTGCAGTTGGGACAGATCTGAAGTATTTCCACCCCTCCCCGCCCCCCAGCAGGGTCAAGCCCCATTGCCAGCAATAGTTATCTGTTTATTACTATACAATTTTTAGTTTCTTTTATCTGGGGTCACTTTTCCTAGATAACTCTTTGCACTCTAGCCCTGATCTCAAGGTCTGTTTTGGGGAGTACCCTATTAAAGACATCTACCATATATCCCAAAAATTAGATTACTGAAGTCATCCTAATTATTTTCTTATTTTTTTCTGTGCTTTTGTATGTCAACCCTTCTCCATTCTCTTTTTCTCTGCATTCCAAGGTCACATAGCCCTATCCCACAAAGTATGGTTTTTTGGAATAATGTGTAAGGAATATCACCATTAGCTAAGGGATAATGTGTAAAATAAGGAAGTAGATAGATATAACAGTGGAATCTTAATAATTCTTTGGATGGTGTCCTTCAGAAAAAAACAATAACACCTCATTAAATTCCAAGAGATAATATGTTTATAAAAATGGAATAAGTCCTGGCAGGTGTGGCTCAGTTGGTTGTAGCATAGTCTCAGTTGGAGAGTAGTCTCAGTTGCTTGGAGTGTAGTTCCCTGCCCTGAAAGGCCATGGGTTCTATTTCAGTCAGATTACATAACAGGTTAAGGGTTTGATTCCTGGTCAGGGTACGTAAGGGAGGCAACCAATTGATGTTTCTCTCTCAACATTGGTGTTTCTCTCTCATGTTCTCAATCTCTCTCTCTCTCTCTCTCTCTCTCTCTCTCTCTCTCTACCTCCCTCCCTCCCTCCCTCCCTCCCTCCCTCCCTCCCTCCCCCCCTCCATCCCTTCCTCTCTGTCTCAAATTTATGAAACAATATCCTTGGATGAGGATTGAAAAATAAAGGATAAAAAGATAGGAGATATTCAGCAAGAATTTCTTAAGTTAGCTTTTTTAAGAGCCTTAGAGCATCGTACATAAAGTAGAAAAACACTGATCCAAATCAACACAAACCATTTCTCAGAAAATAGAAGAACCCAAAAGTGTACATCCAAAGTTTTGAATTAAAAATGACAGTCAGAGGCATAAATCTGGAAAAGTTTCCTTAGAATCATCCTTCACTGGCTTGAGTGGGAGCTTACTTAGGCTGTCAGAGGAAAGGAAGTAGATGTCCCTGGCCAGACATGCGTTGAATTGTTTGGGGCTGTACTGCATGTCAAGGTTTGGCAGACCTGACAGAGAAAATATACTTCACATTGTGTTGGAATGGAAAGGAGCTGCTCGTGTTCATTATAGAGGCAGAGCTCTTCAGAAACGCGGCCTGCTGCACTCAGATCCCCATCCCACAGAGTGGAAGGGCTTCATTCAAACCAGTTCACTGATTGCTTTGCAAACACAGCCCCGAGAGAGATTTGATGCCGGAATGGATTTTATTACACACACAATTGCAGAACTTAGCCATTCTTTTATTTCTGAGGTTTTTAATAAACTTTCTAAAATATAGCCATGGGTACTTCAAATATTAGGTCTGTAGATAAAATGTATTTACAAAGTACATAGTGTTCCAGTTCTCAATTGCTGGGTAACGTGCTACCCCAATCTTAGTGGTATAAAGTAGCAGCAATTGTTGTTATCTGTTATGATTCTGAGGGTTCACTTGGTCCAGCTCAGTTGACCACTTGGAGGCTGTCATGAGTCCACACTCAGAGGGTCCCTGGGGCTACAGTTATCTCAAGGGCTTCCTTTTCCACTCACACACCTGTTGTCTGGCTGGGGAGACAAAACAGTTGGAATCTGGAACAACTGGGGCTCCTTGGCTTTGGTCTCTGCCTCTGTCTACTCTCTCCATGTGGTCTCCACAGTAGAGTGGATTCAGGAAAGCTAAGCTTCTCACTTGGTGGCTCAAGGCTCCAAAGAGGCATGTCTCGAGATAGAACCAGGCAGCTGTTAGAAGCAAGTCATGCAGCCAATATTCAAGGAGGGGTGTACCCTCCAGTTCTTGATGGAAGCACTACCAAACAATGTGCACACTTTTTTATCTTAAACTAGTACCCTAAATAATGATCCTTTTCATCATTTCAGAGCCTTCTCCATGTTTGTAAGCCCGCTGTATCTAGCCTAATACCATGCTCAGTCATTGCTGGAAAAAAAAAATAGAGGCTAACTTAGTATATCAAAATTATAATACTTTTGCTATTCAGTTGTGCCTTTAAATTTATCTGTAGGAAGGGTTAACAGAGAGAACTATAGATTCAAAAATAAGATGACGACTTCTAAATCAAGAAAAATATGTATTATTGCTTTTTGCATTAAATTCAACTGATATCTATATTCACTTGCTGTAAGTATAACACTGTGCTAGGCTGCTGTGATGAATACAGCTAGGATTCAAACCCTGCCTGTCTTTAAAAGTCCATGCTTTTGAACATATGTGAGGCTCCATCTACGGCTGTTCTCAGGAATTCCTAGTTAAGTTGGGAGCAGGGTGGGCAAACACAGTATTATGGGATAAGTGGTGTAGCAGGATGTTCAGGAAGTGCTAGAGAGGACAGAAGATGAAAGGCAGGGCTCTCCCTGGGGGACTTGGAAGCTCCACAGAAGACAGTACCCTTGACCTGAATTGGAGAGAGCACAGCCCATTGAAAAGCTGTTGTTTCCAGGAACCAAGGTATTTTAGAATATTTTGAAAATCTGTATGAAGTTACAAGTACTTCTACCCATCTTTCTAATTTAATTAAGAGTAATTAAAAGTTTATTCTTTTAAAAGAGATTTATCCTTTAGGGTTGCCTAAGTAGACATTTTGCTCTCTGTTAAGTGTTCCTACTTGGAAGAAGTATAAATATCTACTGATGTGTTTATATGAGTCTCTTTAACTTTATAAAAGTTTCTAACATGTTTTTTTTCCAACTCTTGATATTAAGTATTAATTCTCTGGGAAAATATAGAGTGATGGATTGACCTCTACAAAATAGATTTTAATACAAAGAAAATTATGGGGTTTTAGTTTTGTATTGCTGCTCATTTATCTAGCTTTTAAGGGTTCACCCATGCTCTGAAACTAAGCCTAGCAGAATGATGCTGAAAGCCAGAGTAGGCCATTTTCAGTTGTTTTAAAGCTTTCTAGGAATGATAGGTTATGATTTCCCTTGGCCTATGATTTAACCGGCTTTAAAACATACATTTCTTTCTGACTTAGAAAATTGTTCTTGGTGTAGGTTATCTACTTATTCAAAGTTTTGCTGGTGACTTAATTCAACTATTAACACATGAAATTTTGTAACCACAAAGTACCTATTACTAATTGTTTCTTCTGTCCTTACTGCTTCCTCTGTCCAAGTAACCCTCATCATCTTTTTCTATAAAAAATTAAAAAAAGAAAAGAAAATCAGAGTCAGGTTGTATATTATTTGTTATTTTACTTTTATGGCCTTCCAAAGGTTTTAAAAAATATATACCTGGTTATCAAGATAGAAATACAACACTGAAACAAAAGCTGATATTTGCCAGAATGTTGGCATGGCTACTTTCCCAGGGCCTAAACAAAAGATCTAAACAAGATGGAAGATTTATTCCTTTTTAGCTCTATTCCTGAACCAGTGGGCAGCTTAAGGTGACCCTACTCCACATTGTTGTTTGGGTGTCCTGGTTTCCACTCTATGCTAGGGTATTTATATGGTTGATCATAGGTCACAACCTGGATCTCATTTTAGCTGTGGGAGGGAAGAAGAAAGTGGGGGGCCAGCAGTTTCCTTTTAAAGACATGATGTGGAATGCTAATACATCATTAATGCTTAAGTTCTGTTGGCCAGAACTGAGTCAGTTGACCGAGCTTAGCTGCAAGGGAAGATGGGAAATGTAGTCTCTAACTCAGAGGTTGCTCTTATTAGAAGGAAGAAAGATAGCATGGACAGTTAGCAGTCTCTGCCATAGAGGACCTGCTTATTACAGATCAGTTCAGGGTCTTCCTAATTTTACTTTATGCTCAGTTCTCTTGATAACTTGTGGTTCACTTCAGCCCACAGGCATTTTTCTGGTGCTGTTATGGGTGGAATATGTATGCACAGGCACACACCCATGAAAACGTGACTAGGGGTAATTTTTCTTATATTGTTCACCAAATCTTTTTTTCTCTTATTTCTCTTGCTAAATTCCTTGGTCACAGCTTAAATTTGAATTCTGCTGCTCTGCGGAGTGTTCAAAATGGAAAGAAGAGGCAGAGGCAAGAGTTGCTGATGTATGTAGCCAGCTTCCTTTGCCATTGCGTTGACTTTTCTCATCTTCATTTTTAAGCATATGACTAGTGGGGTTTTGGTGCCTTCCCCAATGGTGGTCCCAACCACTCCATTGTAATTTTAATTCTGCGTCATTTCTTCTGGGATATTCTATTTGTTATTACTTGATTCTTGGAGGACTTATAAATATTTATTTTATGCATTGTTATGCCAGAGCAATATAATTTTATGAATTAAATAAGTATATATGCATATGAAACAATAACTTATTACTTCTCTTTATGCTACTTTGGGCATATTAAAGTTAGTGCTATTTTGATATGCTCTGTGATAGATGCCCCCAAATAAAATACCTTATTTTTAAAAAAAAATATATTTCTTTATTGATTTCAGAGAGGAAGGGAGAGGGAGAGAGAGATAGAAACATCAATGATGAGAAAGAATCATTGATTGGCTGCCTCCTGCACGCCCTCTACTGGGGATCGAGCCCGCAACCCAGATATGTGCCCTTGGCCGGAATAGAACCTGGGACCCTTCAGTCTGCAGGCCAACGCTCTATCCACTGAGCCAAACAGGCGAGGGCAAAATATCTTAGAAATGTCTTGCTGCTCCAGTGTTCCTAGAAGACTCTCAGGTGTGTGTGTGTGTGTTGGGTGGGGTGTGTGTGTGTGTGTGTGTGTGTGTGTGTGTGTGTGTGTGTGTATGTGCAGGGGCAGGTTGCTCAGAAAGAAAAATGAACCATAAATTAAATTTTATATTATGGCCATCTAATCATGGACATCCAGTCAACTGACTAGCCACTGGGTGCAAAATCAAGGAAAAACTGTCAACCTTGAGCAGCCCCAATATTTTCACAATCTGGTGTCAAACCAGGAATACAAGATTCAATTGATGATTCTGACTTATTGCTATTACTCAATTGGTTAGCTTGGGGAGATCTTAAATAACAATATTTAATTCTGTACTCCGGTATTCATATCCAGTATTCTATAAAAGGAGTTTGGTGAAACAGTTTTGCATGTGTCCATATTAATGCCAGACTCTTCCAGAGAAGACTGGGAAACTGCCTACTTGCTTTTCTCCCGGATGTGTTTAGAAATGGTTGAAAGTCTCTCAGCATGAGCTGCTAGATCTTTGAGCATAGGCAGTGTTTTTGTTGTGTTTTTTTGTCTTATCAGCCTAATATGAAGACGCAGTTTATTCACCACACTTGCAGCCATTGTTTCATTTTTACCCTTGTGTGCAGAGAACTGGGCCATTTCCTTTCAGCTGCCAGAAATGTCAGTGATCAGTTTCTTTTCAAAATGCTTCCATATGTTGTCACGTGTGCAATGATAATGCCACCAATGGCAGTGCATCTTCTGCTGGTGGAGCCCAAAGCCAGATTGACAACGAGGCTGTTAAGCATTATTCCCTTATTAAAATCATTTGATTTGGGCTGTAGTTCCCTTATCGAGTTTGCTTCAGAGTCCACCTATGTGATACTCACCTATGCTCACGACAGCACAATTTCATGAAGACCCTGCCTTATGCATTTTGTGAAATCTCCTACACAGCAGAAACATGCATTAAAATAAGCATTACTTAATTGTTTGTAAAGGAGCTATATTTCAGTTTTCCCTCTCATTAGTAAGGACTGACATTTTGCATTTGAAGATCAAAAAACAGGTAGGTAACAAGCAGGTATTAAAGAATAATTCTTTTCTTGGGCAAAAAAATATTTGGTTAAAGATGCCCCCTCTCCCTACCCTTCTGCTACAAAAATGTAGGGTACAACTGTGGGACCTTAGAATGAATGGAAATGATGATATTGAATCAATAATAATAGCTGTTATTTATTCATTGCTTATCATGAGCTGGGCCCTGAACTTAGGTCTTTATATTGTATTAATTATTAAAGCAACCAAAGGGAACAGATATTACTCTCATGTTCTTTTTTAGCTGGGAAGCTGAAGCACAGAAAGGTTAAGTAACCTGACCCACGTCTCACAGCTGTAACTATAAAGCTAAGATTTGAATCCAGGCCATCTGGTTCCAGAGCCTAAATGCTTAACTGTTGTAACAAGGACACAGTTCTTCCAAGTTTTGTACATAAATGCTCAATAAACTGCATTTTATAACCATAGGAGAGCCATGCCACATTAATAGAGTATTCCTTAGAAGGCTGTCAAATGTTTCTCTAGTTTACGGGGTCAGTTACATTTCACTGGCCCAATTGCGTTCATACCTCATATCCAGCAACCAGTTCTGTAATTCTCATGAATATATGTCACTCTATGGAGCTTTCTTGTTTCTGTAGGAGAGACTGTTTTAGGATTTCTATCTTCTTTATAGCATTCACAGTTTCCTGCACAGTCAGCAGAGCGTTTCCCAAGTCTATTTTAAGGACAAACTTGTTGGCATGTATTGTGATTCTGAAAGATCATGTCTGGGCATTTTGTTAATGGTTAAGTTGAGGAATACTATTTGGATCTATGACAACAGCATCTTGGTCCTTTGCTCTGTCACAAAAGATGGATGTAAAATAGAATAAAGTATGAAGGAGAGAAGTAGGAAGTATGATGTCATACTCTCTCAGGCATAGAGTTTTGAGAGTACATTGCATATTTAATATACATTAGGTACTTCTTAAGTATATGAGGTTGAACCCTATAATATAGACATTTTGTAGGTCAAAACAGTTAACTAACAGAAATTATATCCCTACCCGTGCACAGATAATACACAGATTCACTGTACATACATATCTGAAGATATTTATACTGCCAACTCAGTCAATAAAACAAGTAAACAAAGCTCAAAATTACCCAGTGGGATTTTGCTTGACCTGAAGATGATAGTGAATCTCGCATAACTGATGTTTGGAGCTGGTCCCAGAACCCATTCCTTGGGTTCTGTCAGAGAAGAATGTTCTGAAGACAGACACTTGCTTTTGGAATATTATGCCCACTGTGATATTTGAAGGCAGCATTAGAAATAATGAGACTAAGTCCATGTGATTTTTTTTCCATGTTAAAATCAGTAGATGTGTGTTACCCAAAGCTGACATTTTGAGATTTAAAAGAACACAAACACACACACAAATCTTCTGAAGGCGAAGCCTCTTCCCTTGGCAGGCTGCTGCCTTTCGCTGGGTTTTGTTGTTGGGGCATGTCAGTGCTGCAGTGATGGGAGTGGTTGTCTATGCCCGTCATTTTGACAGAAGTTACTAGAAGTTACTGAGGTGTAGTGTCCGCTTCCATCAGACCATTTCATCTTCAGTTATTTTGCACCCAACTGAAAGAGGGACTTTAGAATATTTTGATCCTCAACAAAGAGCTTGTTGTTGGAGTAAAATGATCATTTTTTTGTTTTCTTTTTTTAGTTAACGAAAAAGCCCAAATGCTCACAGAAGGTGGGACACATACTCAGTTTGGGGGATTTATCATATAAAGTTGAAGAGGTGTTTGTGTGTGGTAAAAATTGACAGCTTCCAAAACAACACTCTGTAGATTTTTGTGTTCACCTTACGTGGCTTAATAGCACACCACTCTGTAGAATTAGTGATATAAACTAACACACATATGAAAGCAGCACAGATAAGACATGAACAAACATGTCTTTGAGACTCCTGTCTCCTATTTAACCACTAACCTTGCTGGGTCTTTATCTCCTCATCTATAAAACAAGATGATTGGAAACCAAGAACCGGATGGCCAGGATGGGAGCTGTATTTCTATTCTTGGCCCTAGAGTGTCTGGCCCCTGACCTGGCAGAACACACAAAGCATTTGACCTTGCTTCCGTCTTTCATGTTGCTCCATGCTGCCCTTGGTATTTAAATGAACATCATTCCGGTGACTTGCTGTCAGTGGGGCTTGCGCTCTGGCTACTTTCCAGCAGTGGGGATGGATTTATGCTGATTCATTGACACTTGCTTTCCCAGATGCCTTCTCTCCCAGTTTCTACTGTAGAATTGAGCAAATCTGCTGACATCAGTGAGAGTTTATTTGTTCTTCATAAACAGGCTAACATTAAAAAAAAACAAAATAGACCCCAAAATTGAGAGAACTTCAGTGAGATGTATATTAGCCAGAACATTTTGTAAATGTATAGATCGTGTCTTAGCTATCTCTTATGGCAAAATATCAGTGGTCAAAATTTATGAACATTGTTTTAAGTACTTTCCATGTATCATTTCATTTAAACTTGATCACTACCTTATAGTAGAATAACTATGGATATCGACAGATGTGAAAATGGGGGCTCTGAGAGACTAAATTTCTTATTTAATGTCACAAGCAACCCCTCAGTGGCAAAGCCACGACTTGACCAAGTCAGATTCCAGAGACAGTGCTTATAACATTGCCCCTCTCTTTAGCTAGGTAGGGGCACTCCCTACTCTTCTAAGTATTTGGAACCATGGATATGAGCACTGTTAGTTCATCTTTTAAATATATTTTTATTGATTTCAGAGAGGTAGGGAGAGGGAGAGAGAGATAGAAACATCAATGATGAGAGAGAATCATTGCTCGGCTGCTTGCTGCACACCCCACACTGGGGATCAAGCCATCAACCTGGGCAAGTGCCCTGACTGAGAATCGAACAATGATCTCCTGGTTCAGAGGTTGACGCTCAACCACTGAGCCATGCTGGCTGGGTGAGCACCATTACTTTAGAGATGCTGCCCCGCCCCTACTTTACTAGAGTCCTATTTACCAGGTCCATCACTCAGGGCACATATTCTTGACAACAGCACTCTTTTGTTTCTCAGATAGCATGTTGTGGTAGAATACACATTGTGTGCACCCTACACTTGATAGCCATCCTCTTTTGCTTCAGAAATGAATATTTAGTTCTGTGCAATTAATGTCATTACAAGACATTAATGTCTTTGCATCTCCAGTAATTTGAATCAACGCAGAAAAAAAGCTGTATTATAATTTACATAACTTAAGGACAACTTTCTTCAATGACTTTTTAAATGGCATTTTAAAATGAAGATGTCTTGTCATTAGTCAAGAAGAAAGCATTCTGGAGAGCAACTGATTGCTTGTAATAGTGCTGGTTAGAGAGCACTGGGCTCTGATACCACTTCTAAGAGACCTGTTGACAGCATGGAGGAATCAGAGGATGAGGGAAGGGTGGTGGAACAGCAGGAGCCAATGTGAACATGTGCAGCCTTTAGCCTGGAGAAGAGAAGTCTAAAGAGAGGTAGGAAGCTGCTTTCAGCTCTCTAAGGAAAAATTAATAAAATTCATCCTGAATTTTCCAGCTGACAGCACTAACACTAAAGGGTAAATAAAAAGTAGTCACAGTAAGGAATTCAAACAACATTGGAGATTTGTGTATGGTAAAAATTGGATCACTTTAGTCCATCAAACATTTAAAAATTCCTTACTTGTGTCAACAATTGGCTGTTATTCTTCCAGAAGTCTTTCTATGAAAATCAAAACCTATATATAAATAAATATATTCACATTTTATATCATGCATATTTTTTAAAAAAATGGGATCATGGTGTGTATATTTTTCTTACGTATTTGGGAGGCAAATTTGAACTCCATATAATGAAGAGATGCTAAAAATTAAGAATTTCTAACAATGGAATAGTGGTCTCATGAGTAGTGAGCCTGCGTAGTATAAGTAATTCAAAATAGTATGGGCCGCCCTGACCAGTTTGGCTCAGTGGATACTGATTCATTAGGTCTGCGGTGGGCTGTGAGAGTCTGAATTTTTAATAAAGCTCCTAGGTGATGCCAGTCCTGGGATGCTTAGAATGGTTGCCTGTCTTGGGTTGGGATAAAATACTTTTAAGTTCCCTCATAACTTGAAGGTTTTATTTTATCTTGATTACATATACATCTATTGAAGCATATGTTGATTACATATAGGTGTTTCTCTTTTTCTTCTTTCACTAATAAGGTCAGTCTGTGACACTATGATGATAACTATGATTATAACCTTTCTTATTTGAACATTCAAACCAAACATTATGGTCCTTAACTTCTACTGGTTTCTTATTTCTTTATTTAGAAAAATATGTATCTATAAATTTTGGGATAATTTCTATCTGTCTAAGTTTCCATAGTAATAGAGGCATTATATTTAAATGATGTTCTTTGTAATTCTCAAAGAAGGAACCAGAATAAAAATAATAATAAATAACAATGGCTAAGAACAATTTAAGCATGGCTTACAGGCTAAGCACTGCTTTATGGGTTTTATATGCATTAATATAAAATAAAAACCTATGAAATAATCATTATTATTATTATCCAACTAGAGGCCCAGTGCATGAAATTCATGCACTGGGGGCAGGGGGTCCCCTCAGCCCAGCCTGCACCCTCTTGCAGTTTGGGAGCCCTCGAGGTATATCCAACTGATGGCTTAGGGGAGTGGGCATAAGCCGTCAGTCGGACATCCTTAGTGCTGCTGTGGAGGCGGGAGAGGCTCCCACCACCGCCCATGAGCCCGGCTCAGGGCTTCTGGCTGAGTGGCGCTCCACCTGTGGGAGCACACTGACCACCAGGGGCAGCTCTTGCATTGAGCGTCTGCCCACTGATGGTCAGTGTGCATCATAGTGACAGGTTGTTCTGCCGTTTGGTCTATTTGCATATTAGACTTTTATTATATAGGATTTTATTAAAAAAGAAAGTAAAGTACAAGAAAATTAAGTTATTTGACTAAGGTCACCCAGCTGGTAAATGACAGAATTGGTATTTGAACCCAGGTATCTGCCTCCCAAGTTGGCAATTTCATCTATTGTAACCACGATGGGAAACTTTATTTGGATAATGCTGAATAAGATAGCAACTTAAACTTTTATTAAAGTGTGGGTTTTCATTTTGTTATCATTAGAGTACCTTTTTCCTGTTAGGTGATGGCTTAGTCTTGAAATATTCCTTTCTTAGCCTTTTAGAGCATCCATGCTGAGTTTTGGAAATTCCAACTTATCTGTGGAATTGTTTTTGAAACATGGAATCTGTTGGAATCTCCAATGTCATGAAATAAAACTTAAAGTATCATTTGTAAGATGCATTTGAGACTTTTAAAAGCTAATAACTATAATTTTATGACACTTGCTAAAACTAAAGGATACTTGAGTTTCAATATTAGTTTGAGTAATTAAATTTTTTTGGAAAATTATACCTAATGCCTAAAGTATTCCATATTATCCTTAAGAGGGAAGTTAATGCAGATATGTAATTTCTTTTCCAAAGAGGCTTATTTTCTTAGTCAGTAAACTATGCTTAAGATTTAGTATTTACTCTTCAAGTTTTTTTTTTCCTGTCAGCAAGATGAAAAAGAGTAATTAAGAATAAGAGTGAGTTTCTGACACCTCAAACCACAAAACCGTTCCCAAGGTGTAGACCTGCCCGTTTCAGCACATTGTGGCCATTTCTAGCAGTTGGGCAGAAGGTGAGCAGTGAAATGGGGAGCCAATGCCTGATAAGGCACCTGTGGCCAAGCTCCTGGTGCCCAAGAGCTAGGGACACCCGTGTCAGTGATGGGGCCATCCTTCTGGAGTGAGTCACAATTCTAAGAAATAACAGGGGCTGTTGGTTTCTATCTTCAAATATCTAAATTTATTAAATTTTAATAGTAGATGATACATTTACAGGATTCAAAAGATGTAAAAGGCAGAATTTTAACAATGAGAGACATGTTCATTATTCATGGAGCTCAGCCCATCATAGGGAAGCTCAAGCACTGTCCTGTTTCTCTGTGGGAGGACATCCTGCCCATGGAGCCAGCATCATAATGATTTTGTTAAGGTTAATGACACATATGCCTTTTTATTGTCAAGATCTTTCGGGGAGAAAGCAGTAAAGTGGTGCAGTGCTGGGATAACCGTTGAGTACTAAAAATCGCAGCTCTGCTGTGAGTTCTCTGTCTCTCTTTCTCTTTTTTAAATTGATCTCAGAGAGAGGAAGGAGTGGGAGAGATAAAAACATCAGTGGTGAGAAGAGAACCATTGATCAGCGGCCTCCTGCATGCCCCCTACTGGGGATTGAGCCCGCAACCCATGCATGGGCCCTGACCAAGAAGTGAGCTGTGACCTCCTGGTTCATAGGTGGACACTCAACCACCAAGCCACACTGGCCGGGCTGAGTTCTCTGTTTTGCTGAATATCTTTGCATTTTGTGGTGTGTGCTGAAGTTCAAGAGCCTAATTAGCAGAGCTGTGACAAAGTGGTAAACATAAAAGTTATCAATCAAGAGACTTACTTTACCCTGAGATCAGGACAAATATTATTTTTTAAAGTTTTATTTTAAACATTAGTGGCTCTTTTTGAGATGTAATTTATACACAGTAAAATGTACAGACCTCATATATATCACTGAATGAATTTTGACAGATCTATATAGCTATGTAACCATAGTGTAGATCAAGATAGAATATTATGGTCCTAGACCCTGGCCTGGTTCCTCAGTTGGTTAGAGCATCATCCTGATATGCCAGGGTTGTGGGTTTGATCCCTGGTCAGAGTGCATGCAGGAATCAACCAATGAATGCATACATAAGTGGAACAACAAAATGATGTTTCTTTTGCTCTTTTTCTCTCTCTCTCAAAATCAATTAAAAATATTAGGGTCTTAGTTCTCTTTTTCCCCCTTCTGGGTGATACCTCTCCCCTCCGACCTCTGCAGATGGCTGGTATCTTAGCACCCAGCTTAGTTTTACCTATTCTTGCCCTTCACTAAGTGAAATCACATGGCATATTATTGTGTGTCTGGTTTCTTTCACTCAACATAATGTTTTTGAGATTCATCCATGTTGCTGCATGTCGTGAAGTATTCTTTCGTGTGAGTTTACCATCATTTGTTTGTTAATTCTCCAATGAATGGATGTTTGGGTTATTTTTAGTTTTGAGCTATTATGATTAAAGTTGCTATGAACAATATTGAGCAGGTCTTTTTTGTGGACATACATTTTTATTTCTCTTGGGTAATTAGCTAGGATTGGATTTGAATCATAGGGTGGGTATCTATGTAGCTTTATTAGAAACTCCAAAACAGTTTCCCAAAGTGTCTGTGTCACTTCACACTCTTACCAGCGCAGTATGAGATAAAAGAGATGGTCTTGATCGCAGTGATAAGCTGTCACTGCTTCTTTTGTGGACTGCTCCTCAGTTTTATTTATCACTGAGCTGGAGCAAGTAGGAGAGAGCGTTCATCTGGGATGGGAGGCAATGCAGTTATTGAGTCAGTGCACTGTAGAGGTAATTCATCCTCCCCCTTCCAGCAGGACGATCTCATTTGCTCCCAGATCTCCACCTCAGCCCAGTGATGCCTGCCAACCTTCCATTAAGAGTACACCATCGGCAGATTGGCTGTGTTACAGAATTAATTCTGGGCCTGGCTTTCAGCCCACCTGCACCTTGACCTCCTCTCTGCTTGTTCTCTCTCCACACCCACACTGTGTTCATCCAGCTTCACAAATTCTCTATCCTGTTTTGGTGATTTACTTGTTTGGCTCTCATATCACTGAAGCTTTGTCATGGCTTCTCTCAATAACAAGTGCATGAGTGACTCTGGGAAAGTTACTTAGCATCTCCTAGCTTCTGTTTCTTTGTCTGTAAAATGGGGGTGAGAAAACTATGAGCATGACATTGCTAATACTTTAAAGGGGCTCTGCGTGGGGTCTGGTGCACATAGCACATGCTCAGTCAATGCTGACTGTTCTATACCCAGCATGGCCCCTCCTGCTGAACTTCTTACATATTGTCTCTCCCTGCCTCTGTGTCTACTTAATTGATAGTTCTAGTTAAAGACCCTCTTTGGAACTGCCTTAGGGATTCTTGTCAAGGTCCCTTCCCTTTCCAAGGCTCAGCCACAAACTGGCACTCTGACAAATAGTTAAGATGACATGGGAACCATTTCTGCTGAAGACTTTAAAGTTCCTGCCAGATTGTTCTGTGCCCTTTGGATTTCCAAGTCCATGTTTTCCAGGATAAGAATTAAGTTTTAAGGATGATATACTAAAGATAGATCTCCATCCTGCATTTTCACAGATTTTAATATATTATTAAACTCTAGTTTTGACATGCAGAAGAGTATCTTGTGTTTAAAATGAATTGTCAGCATATGCCAAGCCCCCAAACATCATTGTTCTTCATGCCGGAAGTTTCTATGATCTCATGTGTGTCTAAGGTGCCTTTCCCATTCACAACAGTGAGTCCTGGAAACAGGAAGGTCGCTGTTTTCATCTTGAGCGATGTCATCTAATAGCTGCTCACTTTCTTTCAAGCTCTTCACCTTGCAGCGTCTGGCAGGACTCAGGGAAGCAGTCTGGCTGTTCACACACATCCCCTGCTGCCTCTCCCGTTATGCTTGGACCTCCCTTCTTGCCCCGCCCCACCGTGATCCCTGCCCTGGCACACATCTCTGGGTGCTTCTCTTCTCGCCTTTACTCATGTTACTTCCTTTTATCAACAGTAAATCATGATCAACGACACATTCCCAGATTGTGTTGCTCCCCATCACGGCAAAGCTCTTAGAGAATGGTCTTCACTTAGAGCCTCTGCCTGCCCCCTCTCCATTCTCACCTCAACACACTGCTGAAAAAGTTCTTACCACAGAGACCAATGTCCAACATCTTGTCATCAGTTTTCATTGCACTTGGCCCCTTAACATCGCTTGACATGGCTGATGGGCTACTTCTTCCTTGAAATTCTGTCTTCCTGTAGTCCCTGAAGTGTCATATTTGCTGCCTTTTGCTTTTGACTTCTTACTCCCAGATCAGCATGGTGACGATACTGCTTCTTCTTATGTATGTAACCTGCTCAAAGAGGCCTTCCCGTCCTGGTCCTGAACTGCTGAACTCTCCTCACCAAAGCCACTTCCTTTACCCCTTCATCTCAGCACTCATCCATACCTGACATTCTCATTTCTTGATATACATGTTAACATTTCATGCGGTAGTTTGCAGCTCTCAAATTACACCTCGGCAATGATAGTTGACATTTATTGATGACCTGCTACGTGCTCGTTAGTACACTAAGCACTTTGCATACATGAGCTCATTTAATATTCATGATAACTTTATAAAGTAGGAACTGCTGTCTTTATGTTATGTAGGTAAAACCTGCAGTGCAGTGAAGTTCAATAACTTGCACTTGGTCCCAAAGCTGTAGGTTACAGAGTGAGGATTCAGACCTGGCTAGTCTGACTCCAGGGCCTGTGATAAAAGTCACTGAGGCAACCGCTGCTGAATTTTGCTGCTTCCCCAGGCTTTCAGAGAGTACACTGAAAGATGGGGGACAGAACATCTTCAAGGACACCAGCTAGAGAGAACTAGCATTTTGTGTTACCTGTCGAGCCCTGAGAATTTCAAGGTTCGGCTTTGTGATGAGTCAAGAAGTAATGGGTCACACACAGTGACATATTCATCTCATTTGCATTGAGTTTCCATTCAATAACGAAGTGCACTGTAAATCTTGTAGTGAGAATATACATCTCTAAGCCTTGCTTACAGATACAAGACATACTAGTTACAAGACATGCTAGTTTACTGGTTAATGAACCAGTGATCAAGGATGAACTGGAAATAGTTCCCAATTAAAACAAAATAAGGAAGAAGATCAGCTGGTCTGTATTTTCTTTCCTTTGCCTCCCACTTAATTATTAAAGTGGGTTATTGGCGAGGGAAATCAGGCTGGAACGCGTAGTGCACATTTTGCAGCTGGAGAGAACAGGTGTTTCCCACCTGTTGGCTTCCATCTCCCAGGCTGAACTTTGCTTCTTTACAGGAATCCACAGCGCTCTCTCCCAGCCTGTCAGCGCTCCCATAACTGTTGACCTGTTGCTGCCAATCTGCTTAGCCCTGAGCCAGAGCCTCCCTGCCAAGAAACCCTGCACTGCATCTAACCTGTTCCCAGCAAATCCCATCTCTGTCTTTCTGGCTCCCATGGCAACCTCAGCTCCAGCCTGCTGATTCCTAAGAGACCCAAAATTCATTGAAAGTGTTATATTAACAACTTCCTATCTAACCCCTCCCCAAAATGTTTGCATTTGGGGAAGAGGACACTGAGAGAGGCCGATGTGGAGCCCTACAGTAGGAATGTCTTTATTATTCAGCTACCTTTGATCCTGGGGACCCTGAAATCCCAATAAGCCAGTAAATCCAGTCCACGTGGTATATCTGAGGGGTAGTTTGATACAACTGGATTACAAGCGGTGTCAGAGCCGTGCATTAACCTCCCCATCCCACAGAGACTCCCTTATTTAGGATCTTACTATTTATCTCCTACTCCAGCTTCTCTAATGTACCAAGCACCTGGCCCCTGGACAATACACTGATTCTGACTCAATAGGTCTGGGGTGGGGCCTGAGATCTGCATTTCTAACCAGCCCCGGGGGAGGGCAGATGTCCCTGGTCCACGAGATCACACTTTGCAAAACAAGATCAGGTCAGTAGTTCCAGACCAGAGTCTGCATCAGAACCCCCCGAGGGCTTGTTCAAACACAAGGTTTTGGGCTCCACTGCAGACATTCTGATTCAGTAGGTCTCTGATGGCATCTAGGAATTTGCATTTCTAATAAGTTCCCAGGTGCTGCTGCTGCTGTCGGACTGGGACCCACACTTTGAGAACCACTCTGCTAGGTCACTGTGGGAGCCCCTGACTTGTGCTCCCTCTACTCTGTTATTTCCCTACCACTGGAACCATCCTCAGGTTATTTATAAAACCACTAATGATTCCAAATGGGCCATTTAACACGCTCCTTAGACTCTTTGGTATGCTGTAACAGTTAGAAATAAGCATCCCTAATACAGAATTTTCTCTCTGGTTATTTAATGGCAGCTATGAGATATAGCCCTCCCAGTGCGCATCTCTGTATTATTTATCAGTGTCTTAAGCGATTCATTATTTCTGGGACTTAGGCAGACAACAAAAGCATTTGTTCAGAATGAAGAAGCATACACTGTAGAAGGATATCTACAAACATTTTAGTAATCCATAACTAAGACTTTGTACTAACTATGAACTCATTCTACTATACAACAGAATTTTTCGGCCAGCCCCCAAGTCCAATGTCTTGAGAAACTGACCAGTGACAGCAAGAGAAGCTGCCCCTTTCTCTTCTGTCCTGAACTTCTCTTTGCTCTGCCATAGTTTTGCTAATTCCCTCCTGTGAGATTCATGTCGTTTCTTTCCCAGCCTGCTAGATGCAAGGGTGATTTATTGCTGCTGATATTTGTTTTGTTGTGGGGCTCTTGGTCCTAATTCTTTTTCTTTGAATCTGTAAATACTCTGAGTTCAGTCCATAAAGAGGCTTGACTTGCCTCCAGAAGGCACTGCCAGATGCTGGCTTCGAGCTTACTCACCAACCAGAGGGATGGATTTTGTGGGTGTGTTTGGTCACGTAGTTTAGGCCAATTGGGCACCCTGTGCTTAGTACCATTCTTCTTTGCTCACAACTACCAAAGGGAACATTTTATTCCCGTCTCATGGGTGGGAACAGTCACTCTCTTTATGGGATCTGAGCTGAAGTTTGATTTCGTCATTGCATGATGCTCTGGCTTTCTCTGTGTAGTTTATCTCCTTTATTATTTTGCCCTTTCACACCCAAGTTCTTCTACTTCTGATGGCATTTGCACCTCTGGGGCCTCCTCTTCCTTTACAGCTTCAGCTCCTGGCATTGTGGTGCCTCTATTCCAGCCAACCCCGAGGAAGTCATTCATCAACTCTTTCACCCCCTATCTCTCTGCGCATTTGGTTCCCTTTCCCATGTCCTCTGCAGTGTCTCCTCTCTTGGTCCCCACCCCAACTTGGTAAGCCCACAAGGCAGGCCTACCCAGAGCTTAAACTGAATCTTGTTAAGCCCCATAAAAACCAGGTGGTGTGTCCTTAAAAGGCAATTGTCTCTAACTCCTCGCAGTTTTCCTTTTGTGTGGTTTTTATAGGAATGTGTGTGTGAGGGAGGGAGGAGGTATTTGCTGCAGGCAAAGTTTGAACATTAGGCAGAGTTCAGGGGAGATGTAAGGGTTGGTAAATGTGGGCACAGTTGATGCAGATTTGGTATTCTGAAAGGAATTTTTGTCCCTTAATGATCTCTCCTTTTTTCTTGTAAGACTGAGGCAATTAAAAGCAGAAAACTACTCTCAGCACACTGATGTTTATTTTTTTAGTATCCTTGGTACACTGTATACTCACGCTCCATAGTTTTAGAGTTTTTGACAAGTAAAGAAGCTTTAGAGCTGTCAAGGTCAACTCTTCCTTCGATTTTCACTACACGTTAGGAAAAAAGGAATGGACTGGGTGTTTGCTTTGGGGCTTTGTATGCTTTGACATGCATTTGAAGGATTTGAAATGGATTACAGTTTGAAACTTGAGTTCCTTTCGCTCTTTATTTTCCTTTGTGTTTTCACCCATTGGTACCCGGGTTGGCCTTATAAATTGTTCATGTCAGGGGATAAACCATGGGTTTAGAACTTTTATATTCTTAGTGAATATTGTGGAATGTCCCTACATATAAAAGGAAGCTAAAAATTCATCATGCCTGGGTTGCTGGCTGGATCCCCAGTAGGGTGTGCAGGAGGCAGCCCATCAATGATTCTCTCTCATCATTGATGTTTCTCTCCCTTCTTCTCTGAAATCAATAAAAATATATTTTTTAAAAAATTTTAAAAGAGACTAGAGGTATTCTTCAAAACAAAGACTACATTCTTTTCATAATATAGCCATTTCCCTTCCCTGCTACTCTAGTCAAACTTTTATAGTGAAGTCTTCCTCAGGCATCTAAAAGAGCAGAAGAGGGAAGATGATATGGTTTCTACTCTGAAGAGTCTGGTGAAGTTAAGAATGGCCCTGGTGTAAAGTCAGGAGGCCAAGGATATTCATGTTTGATATTAGAATATGGCAGGATCAAAATTTTAAAAGGGAGTTAAAAGTGTCCCAGACTTCTGTTACCTTTTTAAAAGAAAGTAAAGTGGATATCACTGCCTGACATTATAAAGATAAAGACAGCAAAACTATTCAAAATGTATCTGCAAATCTGGGACCCAATTTTAATCTTTTTTTCTTGACAAAAGTCACTCTTCCATGCACTTCCTTAATTTTGCCTGCCTATGCAACTCAGTCCTTCCTGTTTATCCAGGATAGAATGCCTACATTTGATGTAGACAATCAAGCAAATCTTATTTTCAAGGTTTGAATAATGAATACCTATGACTTTGACATTTTAAGAATGTTATGTTGACCTTGTTCTTTGCTCATTGATCAGAATGAAATGTAAGACATGTGCACCAGAGTAGGGCCCTTGGTGTAATAAAGAATTAGTTTATAATGTTTCCTAATGCTCTCTTCTTTTTAATTTACTCAGCCCACATTGCTCCTTTCCCCAAAGTGATCATTAGTTATTTGAACTACTAAACACACACTTCCTTAATCTTGTATTATGTTGTTACATTAATCAAAGCAGTGACAAGCAAAACATTGTCCCAGAACTCTTAACCTGCTTCAAAATAAAACCAATGTTCACTTTTAATTGAGCCATTCAATAAAGCCATGGCCTTTTGGAGTGAAAAGCATGTCCTTGTCCCAGGAGCTCAACTTGCACTTGACAGTTGCCTGTGGAAGGTAACTAGGAGTGTGCTCCTTTCCATAAAGAAAGGAGCAACAGTGGGAGTTGTGTCCCTGGAAGATTCCTTCAGGTTCCAAGGGCAATTTCCTTCCTCTCTAGAAAGAAACCAAAAAGGTAGGACAGGAATACTCTGGAAGAGAACTCAAGAAGAAAATGCATAGCTAAGTAGAAACTAGTTCACTGGAGAGAGAGATAGAGGATACAAAACTGGGAGAGAAAGGGAATTTTAGTGTTGGAGGAGTGGGGGGTGAGAGTTGACTGTAAACAAAGCCAAGTGTTAAATATAGAAACTGTGGGAATAAATAGCCCATGCTCCCTGGATGGCCACAGCTTTGATGTTAAGCAGCAAAGCAGCTCCAGAAGGGATCTTCTGTAAGGCTATGAACAGGAAAGGATTAATAATATGCTGATTAAGAGAAACAAACATGTTTTACCTGTGGGATTTTGCTCTTTATGAAAAAAAAAAGGCAAGAATGTCAGAGCAAGCACTTTGTATAATTAAAATTCTAGAGTGTATAGAGGGGAAAAGACATACAGTCTGTTGTCTAATAAATAATATCTTGAGATTTGTTGCAAGGGAGCTTTGAAAGGGTCAGTGCCTTCTTCTAATTATGCTTGCTAACTAGTGAGCAAGACATGAGAAGACATGGCGTGGGTTCTGATCAGCAGGACTGAAACCAAACCAGAAGGCAGAAGAGGGGATGAAGGGAGACGCCAACTGCAGCTAGATGACGTGTGTAAGGTACACTTCATGTGTGATTTCCTTTTTCATTCCTTGGATTGTTTTTTATGGAAATTTTTATTAGTTGGGTCACACTGCTAACCAGGTGGTAAGATGGTGAATCATTCCACAGGAGAAAAAGATTAGTAGGAGTTTTTTGGGGGAGATGTGATTGTAGACACATTGCACATTTCTGTTCAAGAAGAGGTGTTTGCAGTCATGACTGAAAGAGAATATTCTAGAGCAGGCAATCCCAAAGAGAGGGAACATTATTCATTCAGTAACTTCATTTTCTTTCAACAAATGTTGGAAAGAGGAAGCCTGTGAGCAACTGACCTAGTATCCATTCTCTCCTTATACTTTCCAACAACCCTTGAACCTAAGTGTGCCTGTGAGAGTAAATTCTGGCCCCAAAGTGTAAACAGAAGTCTGTGAAACTTCTGGAATAGTTTCTTAAGAGCATGTGCTACTTCAGCTTTCTGTCTTTCTGGCAGGGAAAGATGTAGCCAATATGAATTTTGTTTGAGCAGCCATCTCTACTATGAGGTAGATGCTACATGCTGAGGACTGAGAAACTGTCAGAAAAAAAGCTGGAACTCAAACAACCTTGTGATACAACCCTGCCAAGCCTGCGATCTGCCTCTAGGCTTCTTTTATCGGAGAGAGAAATAAGCCTCTATCCTCTCTAAGCTACTGTTACTTTAGCCTTTGTTTTTTACAACTGAGTATAAACTTAACTGATACACATTCACTATGATTATAAGTAGGATTAAAAGATCTTTCAATCATATTTAGAAATTTATATTATCCTCTTCAGTTCATGCTAAAACTAGCACAAGGTCTTTGCTTAAAAAAAGGTATCAATCAACCAAATGTATTTAATTGTATACATATTGCAAAAAGTATGAAATGGAATTTTGGCCTTCAAGCAACTTTCTTTAAAGTGAAAAACAAAGCATTAAAAATGTGCAGACACACATATATGTCTATATGCACATATATGCATACATATGTACAAACATCCCATTGTGTAACAGTTTAATCCAATAGAACCATGGTGCAACTAGCAAAAGATGAGTGCAGGCAATGAAATCTTAAATAGTTCAGAGGAAACAGCTGGAAGGGACTGGGGAGTTTGGGTGGAGGACTCAGTTTTGAAGATTAGAGGGAAGGATTAGAACAGTGACAAGACAGGAAAATGGGATACAATGAATACATTGTCAAGAACATGAAATAACTTTCGGTTGTTATCTTAATCTGACATATACGCAGTTAAAGTTCTGGTTCAAGGATCTTTGGCTAATGCTCAGTTCTTTCGGCTGGTCCTAATGAAATGCATAAGCTGCCAGGGTAGACCACACAGTTCCACCGGTGGCATTTTCAGGAAGACTGTGCAATTAGTGTCTGAACTTTTTCCTATGCAGAACTTTACTGTTTACATTTCAATCGGCTGTTCTGTGGTCAAAGAGATGAGTGAATGATTGCAGTGTGGTAATCGTGTCTGGAAAGGAGAAAAGTACAACGGAGCACTTTGGTTGTTCCTGGCAGCATTGCCAGTGGAAATTGGAAAGTTAGGGCATTTGAAAAGGTGAAATGAGAGGAGCTAAGTAAGACGGAGAAATGTGACGAGGTTGGATAGAACCAGTTGGAAGGTCAATACTCTGAGAAGGAAAAATATGGGGGTTGGAATGGGCTGCAGAAAAGGTACCAGACATGGTTCAGTTGAGGAGGAAGAAAATCAGTGAATTGAAAAGAAAAAATAAGTGAAATGAAGAAATAAAACTGTCTTTACTCATAGATGATATATTTTATGTAGGAAACCCCAAAAAATCTGTAAAAACAAATCTACCTGGAATAAGTAAGGGAGTCCAGCAAGATCACAGGATACAAGGTTCATGTATAAAAGTCAATTCTTTCCTATATTCCAGCAATTAACATTTGTAATTTGAAACATAAAAATTACCATCTATAATCGCACCAAAATTTGAAATACTTAAGGCTAAGTCTAACAAAATCTATCACTGATCTGCATGTGAAAAACTGCAAGACACTGATGAAAGATGTCAAAGAAGACCTAAATCAATCACATGATATTTCTTGCTCATGGATGGAAAGATTCAATTTCGGAAAGATCCTAGTTCTTCCCAACTGAACTATAGAATCAATGCAGTTCCAATTAACTTCTCAGAAATGATTTTTTAAATATATATTTTATTGATTTTTAGAGAGAGGAAGGGAAGGGAAAGGGATAGAGAGATGAAACATCTATGAGAGAGAAACAATGATGGGCTGTCTCCTGCACACATACACCCCCCCACCCCCTACTGGGTTTTGAACCGGAAACCTGGGCATGTGCCCTGACTGGGAATCAAACCCTGACCTCCTGGTTCATGGGCCAATGCTCAACCACCAAGCCACACCAACCGGGTTCAGAAACATTTTTAAAAGATATCAGCACACTTAAAAATTATATGGAAATGCAAAGAACTGAGACTAGGCAACACACTATTAGACAGGAAGGACAAAGTTGGAGGACTCACACTATCTGATTTCTGCCTGACTATAAAGCTATAGTAATCAATACACCTAGAGATTTCTTGCTGTAACTTCATGAGATTTTTGTCTATCAAGGGAAAGAAGTGGGTTAAGTCAAGTGTGTTGAGGTATCTGGGGTATTTGCACCCACAATCTTCTACAGATCTCAGTTTCACCATCTTAAAAATAGTTTTTCACTTATAATGCCCCGCCCCGCCCCCATTTTTAACATGCCATGTATGTATTAGAATTCTTCAGAGATATGTATAAAGAAGTGGCTCATTCAGTTATGGAGGCTGAGAAGTCCCACAATCTGCTATCCAAGCCCAAAGGCCTGAGATCCAAGGAAGCCAATGGTGTGAGTGCCGGAGAAGACTGATGCCCCAGCTCAACCTGTCAGACACACCTGCATTGGGAGGGCAATCTGCTTTTCTGAGTCTACGGATTAAAATACTAACCTCACCCAGAAACACCCTCACAGATACATGCAGAAAAAATGTTTGTCCAGTTACCTGGTTACACGGTGGTCCGGTCAAGTTGACCTATGATGTTTTATGATATGAGATCGTGGAATCTGTCCTTTTAAAAAAGGTCATGTAAGCCCTATATTAACTACATTTCCTGTTATAAAAGGTAAACTCTAGAATTTTAATGACTTAACACAATTATTTCTCATACATTTAAGAGTCCAGTGTGGGTGTTTCTGATCTAAAGATGGCTTTCTTCTACCTGGTGATTCAGAGACATAGGCTCTGTTCAATCTAGTGGCCCCAGTGCCTTTTAGGGTCCCCTTGACTACTGTGAAAAGGAAGAAGGAGACAGAAAAACACTTGGAAGCGACCCTCATCTCTTTCATTCACGTGCCCTTTGTGAGAACTAGTCATATGATCCTCCAAACATGAAAGGAGTGTGTGAAATGTGGCTTATGCTTAGGCAGTGATTTTCTAGCAATTCTCTGCACTGTGTAAGGCAAGGTGCAATTCTGGTGGAGAGTTAGCCTCCTCTGCCTTAAGGTCTGCTGAACTGCACAGACCCACTCAGCTGTGTAGAGAGAGAAGAGTCACACCATTATAATATAGTAATCACTGAGCATAACAGTGACAGTTAGCCCTTTAGCTTTCTATGCCCTTTAAATGGATTAGTAGTAATTCCATCAGGAAATGTTTTTAAAAGCACTTGGGAATGCTTATATATAACAAAGTGCTGTTTTTTCTTCTTCTTCTTCTTAACTTTAAAAGTAGATTTGCAGAATAGATATGATATAAAGTAAGACTCCATTGTGTCTGGGATTTATTTATTTATTTTGTATAAATAATTTACTTATTTTGTATCTGATATTCTCATTCATTCTCTCTCTCTCTCTCTCTCTCTCTCTCTCTCTCTCTCTCTCCTCCTGGCATCTCAGGTTTCAGTTATGCACATATTTTGTTTAAAAGTAGCATATAAGCATCATAAACATCAAGCATTTTCTTTAAATAAAAATACATACTGCCCTGACCGGTTTGGCTCAGTGGCTAGAGCGTCGGCCTGCGGACTGAAGGGTCCTGGGTTCGATTCCAGTCAAGGGCATGTACCTTGGTTGTGGGCACATACCCAGTGGGAAGTGTTCAGGAGGCAGCTGGTCGATGTTTCTCTCTCATCGATGTTTCTAACTCTCTATCCCTCTCCCTTCCTCTCTGTAAAAAAATCAGTAAAATATATTTTAAAAAATACATACTTTTTTCTTTGTGCTTTAACATAAATACAAGTGCTTATAAGTAAGGGAGTATTAAGAACTAGAAAGTTTATAAGTAAGGGCATTATTAAGCACAGATATCAACGTGCTATTTGTCACCAATATTTAAGTGTCCATTCTCATGGTTCTCAAACTTGGGAGTGTGTCAGAATTTCCTGGAAGGTTCGTTATAACACATATTGCTGGATCCCACCCCTGAGTGTTTCCAGTTCAATAGGTCTGGTGTGGGGCCCAGGAATTTGTATTTCTAGTAAGTTCCCAGGTGATGCTGACACTATTAGTCCAGGTTCCATACTTTGAAGACCACTGATCATTCTAAAAGACTATACCAAAAGAGAGAAAGGGAAAGGTCTTAAATCTAGGCAATTTCTCGAAGATTGCTTTTGTACTAAAAAAATAATGCCGAAAGACATACAGTGCTTAAGACTCAGGTTAATTTAATTCCATAATCATAAGCAGAATAACGCCAATTTTGGTACATGGAGTCTTCTGTACTTAATTTTGACTGACCCACATAGAGCAAATGTGATTCATCTGACTTAAAATTGAAAACCCAAATAACCTAGGTTGTGAAACACAATAGGTTTTTTTGTGGTGGGGCCTAAAGGGAGATAAATGGGTTATTCAAGTAATAGCACAGATTAGGGAATAAGTTGCTCAGACATAAAGAAAAACAAGGAGAAAATCACAAAAACTTTATGGAAAATCAAGGTAGACTATTTTCACTAAACACAAGTCCAGGTCTGAACTATATAGATTTAAACATTTTTGTCCGGGGTATTTAGTTTCTTAATACTACGGGGTAAGTAATTCTGAGGAAGATTACTTTTAGAGTTTACTTTCATCTAAGCAAGAAGAAATATATTGTGCAATAATGAAAATATGATCTGTCCTCTGGGTGTTCAATGCCTATGTTAAGGATTCATGAGTTATTTACTTAGGAAAATTAGATACCCAGGGATAGTGACCCTGGTCAAAATTTAGACTTCATAAAAGATTATGAAATTCAGTTGTTCTAGACTCTAGAGAATAAAGCAATTAATCAAAACATGGAAAAAATTACAGTGGGTCCATTATTGAAAAGTATGGAGCCTTCCTAGAATCGTATAGGACTCACTTTGAAAGGTGAACAATGATATTAATAAAAAAATGTGATTCTGGAGAGCAGATTCCAAGATGGTGGTGGATTAAGTGGAACTACACTAACATTCTCCCAGGATTAAACTGGAATTATAACTAATACCTAGAAAAATCATCCTGAAAAACCAATTGAAGACTAGCTGTAGAGAATTCTTATAACCAAGGACATAAAGTGGAGACCGCATAGAGACTAGTAGGAAGTGCAGAGACATGAGAGGGCTGGCCGGGTTCCCACAGGCAGCAACTTAAGCTAAGGAGGGATATATCTCAGCTGCTGGAGGGTTCCTGGGATCTAGACCCAAAGCCGGGCTCTCCAGCCCAGAACTGAGAAAGGTGCCCACATAACATAAGGCTGTGAAAGGCTGCGGGGTTTGTGTCCACCTGGGAGAGATGGATGAAAACGTTGGTACCCTCTTATAGGGCCAACACACAAAATTTCGTGTATAGCCACTCACATTGGGCTCTGGCAGAGAGTGGACTGAGCTGTGTGAGAGATCAGGATTTGGTGTCTCTGGGGATAGAGTTTGGAGGAAGCCACTTGGATTCCTGTGTTGAGTCATTCCTTCATCCTGTAGAGGACATCTTTCTCAGGCAGACCTTTACCATCCAACTTCCACCATACACAAGAATAAACTCAAAATGGATAGACGACTTAAATGTAAGTCCTGAAACCACCAAATCTTGGAAGAAAACATAAGCAGCAAAATATTAGACATCTCACAAAGCAGAATTTTCATAGATACATTACCTAGGGAATGATAAAGGAAATATAAACAAGTGGGATTACTAGTACATCAAACTGAAAAGCTTCTGAACAGCAAGATAAACCAGTATCAAAGTGAAAAGGGAACCCACTGTATGGGAGAACATATTTGCCAATGGTACATCTGATAAGGGGTTAATTTCCAAAAGATATAAAGTACTCATACAACTCAACAAAGGAAGACAAACAATCCAATTAAAAATGGGCAAAGGACCTAAATAGACACTTCTCCAAAGTGGATATGCAGATGGCCAAGAGACATGAAAAAATGCCCAAAGTCATTGATCATCAGAGAGATGCAAATTAAAATGACAATGAGGTACCACCTTACACCTGCCAGAATGGCTACCATCAATAAATCAATGAACAACAAGTGCTGGCAAGAATGTGGAGAAAAAGGGACCCTAGTAGACTGTTGGTGGAATGCAGACTGGTGCAGCCACCTTGAAAAAACAACGTGGAGTTTCCTCAAAAAATTAAAAATGCAACTGCCATTTGACCCAGTGATCCCACTTTGAGGAATATATTCTACAAATCCAAAACATCAATCAGAAACATTATATATATGTTCATAGCAGCATTATTTGCAATAGCTAAGATATGGAAACAGCTCAAGTGCCCATCAGTAGATGAATGGCTTAAAACACACACACACCTGTGGTACAATGGAATACTATGTAGTTGTCAAAAAAAGGATCTCTTACAGTTTGAGATAGCATGGAGATATCTGAAGGGTATTATGCTTAAGTGAAATAAGCCAGTCAGAGAAAGACAGGTATCACATGATCTCACTCATATGTGGAATCTAGTGAATAAAATAAACAGATGATCAAAATCTATTCAGAGACATGTAAACATGGAACAGACTGATGAATCTCAGAGGCAATAAGGAAGGGGGTGGGCAGGAAGAGATTAACCAAAGAACTTATATGCATAACCGCTGGGCACAGATAGTAGTGGTGGAGGGGAGGGTGTAGGTATGGGGTAGAGGGGGTCATACTGGAGAAAGGAGGGGGCATATGTAATACTTTAAACAATAAAGGTATTTTTTTTAAATGTGATTCGCTGAGAACATGATCTGGAACAAGCAGATATCTCACACACCAGAAGGTAATATTGAAGTGGCCATGGAAATTAATGACTATTTCTTATGACTGTTTTGCCCTTGATGAAAAATTCTAATACAATTATATTTTTCCTTAACTATATTTACAAAGGACACACTAAAATGTAGAATGTTCTGATTGGAAGGAAGGAGAGCATGCAAAGAAATTGTGTCCTGCATTCTACCAATGACAATTTTATCTGGGAGTAATTAAAAAAAATTTTTTTAAAGAAGGGAAGCTGGATTAGGTGGTTGAAAATGAAATAAATCTTCACCAAAAAAAGTGACCTAAAATATAGTGGATATGAACATATTTCTTTTTTAGCTCTAAATATGATAAAAATGAACTCTGGGGAATTAGGTAAGCTGATGATTGTCATAACTTTTAATTTTTTTCAGTAAGAAATAATCCTTCTTTAAAAGCAGTCATTGTGTAGATTATGATCTGGATCACAAAGCTGAAGAGACAACTATTTGCACATTAGAGTAGATGATATGTACTCATACGGCTATTTCCCAGGAAATGCTAAAAATCATTTAAAATCTGTTGAAGGATGATATGAGATAAAATACCATGTACAGTGATTGAGAACTCAGTCTCAAAGAATGTTTATTTATTGGATATATTATAATGCTTAAAGCTGTTTTCAAAGAAAATTTAAAAAGAATTCAAAAAATACACAGAAATATACGAAAAGCCAAAGACAATAATTAATATAAAAATTTGATTTTAAAAGTAGTCTATGTGTGATTCAGGATACTTTTAAGTTCAACGCTATATTCTAAGTTGATTATTGCAAATGATAGCTGTTTTCAATCCTGTCCTCTGAACAGACCCAAGAGCAAATGGTTGTATGCAAGAGATTTATTAACGTAGGGGTCCAGGAGACCATGTCAGAGAGTCGGGGAAACAGGACGGTAAAGGGAAAGAAGCCAACCAAGGGTGAGCTTTCAGGTGAGGTCCTACCCTCAACCTGGGAGTTTGTTCTGTCCCAAGGCAAGTTTACTGGGCTTTCATGCTCCTGCACCTATCTGTTATGAGCTATGAGCTCCCTGAGGGAAATGGCCTCCTAGGTACTTATGCTCTGTCTGTGCATCTGGGTGAAGTGGCTCCAGGTAGGCACAGATGTCAATTGTTAGGAGGGAAGTAAGCACACCGGGGGATGGGTATCTGAAAGGGGGACCAGCAGGGATCCAAGTGGCCATCAATAGAGTTTCTTACAGGAGCTTTGTGAAAATTTCCCCAGTAACTGGAAAATGACCTTGGATTCAGTGAATGTTTTGACTCATTTACTCATTTATAGTTCTCTAATACATACGTATATATTTCAAAGAGGAAGGGAGAGGGAGAGAGAGATAGAAGCATTAATTATGAGAGAAAATGATTGATCGGCTGCCTTGCAAGCCCCAAACTGGTGAATGAGTGTGGAACCTGGGCATGTGCCCTGACTGGGAATCGAACTGTGACCTCCTGGTTCACAGGTCGACACTCAACTACTGAGCCAGGCCACCCGAGTGACTCATTTATAGTTCTTGATATACATTGTGTGTATTTGCGTTATGTGTAAAGGTTAATCAACAGTTGAAAAGGGGTTTACTTTTGGTGAATATACAGCACATAGGCAGGGCATTGAGAATGATTTGTTGATTGACCCGGTGAATATTCTTCTCCAGAAAATTCATTGAGTACCATACTCCCCATAGACACAGCCAGTCCTTATTCCTATAAATGAGCATTGGAAAAAGGACAATTGTATTCCTATTGCCTTGCCAGTAAGCCAAAAATGATCTTAAGAAGCAAGTCTTCTTTGAAGAGAAAAGAAAAAAACATTCGTGCACATTTGTCAACTTAAAATATCTAATTTTGGAAGACAGCTTAATTCCTTGTATGTTCAGGATTTTAAGTGAGGTTAAAAGGTCACCAGAATTCTGGGGTTGCTGCTTTTGCTGCATCCCATAAGTTCTGGTATATTGTTTCTCTTTTTTTTGTCTTCATATTTTCTAATTTCCCTTTTGATTTCTTCTTTGACTCATTGGTCATTCAAAAGTGTGTTGTTTCATTTCCATAAGTCACAGGTTTTAAAAGAAAAAAGCCTTAGAATGTCCTTGAAGCATTAGTATTTTTTTTAATCCTGTGTTTGCTAGAACACAGGCAGTGCCACGGCAGAACAAAATTCAAACCTTTGGGTAGAAAAATTTGCGATACATGTTTGAGTAAATAGGAGAAGGAGAAACATGAGACTATCTGAACGGATATTACAAAGTGGCTATTAGGGAAGGGAAGGATAAGTCCCATTTTTGTATACCTCAGAAAATCTTGAAGTCACCAGACACGTCATGATTGGGTGATTAAAGAGAAAAGGAAACATATCAGTTGCCAGCTCAGGTGTCTCAAACATAGGGGTTGAATCAGGACGTTTGGAAATAGCCCGAAGAATCTTTGGAATCTCTCCTTGACTTGGTCTATCCTTCTGGGCCCCATGTGAAATAGCTGCTTCAGTTTACAGTGATATTGATGCTGTTGACAAACAAAGTAGTCTGAAGAAGACTTTTCACCAACTGTCTTACTGTCAGTTCTCTAATTGCTTTCAGGGCTCTGATTTAGTTATTTCTTGAATGGATCTAGGCGGCTTATCTGATGTCCTACAACAAATTCTAGCCCTGGTGAATCAGCCTTCTTCATGGGCAGCTGTTGTCTTCATTTAATATCTAGGACACAGGTTCTCAAATTTAAGATTACATGTGAATCACTTCAGGTCTTAATTGAAATAGATTTCTGGGTCCTACCAGAGATTCTGATTTAGTAGGCCTAGGGTAGGGCCTGAGAATTTGCATTTTTCACATGTTCCTATGTGATGTTGATGCTGATGCTATTGGTTCAGGGACCACAAATTGAGAACCACTAGTCTTGAGAAATTAAAGAATTTAAGTCATGTAGGCAGATAAATGGTATGCTCAAATATTGCATTAAGGTCAAGATTAAGGAGTTAGAAGCAGATTGTGCTACCAGCTATAAAAGCTTGGCTGGCTATTCGGCCATAGGAAAGTCAGTATAGTCCAGAGATAATATTTTTAGATGACTTAAAGGGAAAAACTTGCTAAGTTTAAATCATCTAGTCTTTTCAAGTGGAAATAGCTTATTTGCCTGATTAATCGATATAATTTCCATGTTTCTTTTCAAGAGACCTTTTATGGAAATCGAATTCTGTGCTCATCCAGTTTTCAGCACTTATGAAACTATTTGTCAAATGATGGATGCTGTTTCTAGCTAATCTGATTAGCCTGAAATGAGGACTTTTGCTGAGTACAGACTTATAGAAAACTGTGGCAATGCATTCTTTATCAGTACAGTTACAATAAAAAAAACACACCTCTGAAACCTTAACCAATACAATGTCATTATTTATTCATAAAAATGCAGTGAATCCCTCCATAAGATGCCTGTTAATAAATAACAACTAAAAAACTAGGAAAATAAAGCATATTGGTTATAATATCCAATATATTCATGATATCTGTCTTCTTTAGATATATATATTTTAGACTTCATTAGTATATATCTGACCTCTTTAGTATATATATTTTCCATGGTGATTATGAAGCCTTTTTTCTCAGTTTTTATGTCAACCAAATAAGGTTAAAGTACAGCCAATTACTATCATTTTAAATTTCACATGCTTTTCATTCATCATTTTTTAAAAACTGCAAGAAGCTATTTTCAGATATAATATACTCCAGGACTTTGGAAGTTGTGTGGTGTGTTCTCACCATAGTCATAGATGCATCAGGTTATACACATAAATGCTATTACAATTGTTTTATTAATTCTATATCTTAATAAAGCTTTGATGCTATGGATATAATTTTATGCTTAGCTACATGAACTTTCAACTTAAGCAACTTTCATTCTTAGATGAATATATAAAAGTTTCTCAGGGAGCTAGAGAAGAAGGTTAAGAAGGAGGAAATTTGGCTATTGCATAACCAGAGGTTGAACTATCTTTCTGATTATCTACAAAGAAAAAAATTAACTAGAAATTTGCCAATACCATTTACATTGCCTTTTGGAGACACAGCCTTTGGAAGCTAGCATTGCATTCTATTTATCCGGATGGCTTTTCTTTTACATGAACAAAGACATGTGCTCCTTCTTTCATTTGTATTACTAAGTTAATACTCCTGCTATTTTATCAATACTAAAAAATAATCTTTTAGGGCAAAAAATACATCTGGGAGTAAATGGATTCTTTTTCTATCCTCTACCCAGTTTCAGTGATTTGGGGCAATTGATATATTTTCTCTGGCACTCAATTTCCTCATCCGAAATATTTTTCAATTCTGAAATTCTATGATTCATTTATAATAATTGTTTCATGTTGGCTGTGTTTAAGAAAGATAGCAGCATTGCAGTCATTTTTATGCTGGGTTAGAGTGCCAAGATATATAAATTCATCCCCATTCCTTTCTAATTAAATACGTTAGCACTTGGAAACAATTGGGGCCCCGTATATCTATTGCTGCAGAACAAGGTACCACAAACTTAATGGCTTAAAACAACACACATTTATTATCTTACAGTTTGAATGGGGGTAGGGTTTCACCTGCTTAGGGTCCTCCAAGGCTGCATGAAAGGTGTCTGCAAGGCTGCTTTTCATCTGCAGTTGGAGTTCTTCCAACCTCCTTCAGGTTGTTGCCACAATTCAGTCCTTTGTCATTGTAAGACTGAGGCCCTTAGCTCATAGAGGCCTTCCCTTTTCATAGGCAATAAACAACATAGTCATCAGGCCGGCATCGCCACAGCTTCAAATCTCTCACTTCTAGATCCTCTCTGAAAGTCTCATCTCTCTTGAGGTTGAATTTACGCCATCTGATTGGATCCTTTAATTACACCTGCAAAATCCCTTCACATTTGCCATAAAGCAGTGGTTCTCAACCTTGGCTGCACATTAGAATCACCTGGGAATCTTTTTAAAATCCTGATTTCTGGGCCTCATCCTCCGGAAATCCTGTTTCTTTGTTACTAATGTTGTGGCCCCACCCCATAACAAAGAAACAGAATTTCCGGAGGATGAGGCCCAGAAATCAGGATTTTAAAAAGATTCCCAGGTTGCCGAAACCGGTTTGGCTCAGTGGATAGAGCGTCGGCCTGCGGACTGAAAGGTCCCAGGTTCGATTCCGGTCAAGGGCATGTACCTTGGTTGCGGGCATATCCCCAGAAGGAGATGTGCAGGAGGCAGCTGAATCGATGTTTCTCTCTCATTGATGTTTCTAACTCTCTATCACTCTCCCTTCCTCTCTGTAAAAAATCAATAAAATATATTTAAAAAAAATACCTTAAAAAAAAAAAAGATTCCCAGGTGATTCTAATGTGCAGCCAAGGTTGAGAACCACTGTCATTAAGGGTAACATACTCATGGCAGTGAGAGCCCATCATCTCTGCCATATTCAATTAGATTCTTCACCTACGTGTTTTTGGCTTTTCTACTAGCTAGGATCTTTTCTCTCTCACTTGGAATTGGAAATATCATAAGCCTAACAATGTATCCGTCTGCAGTTCTCCCTGCTTGCTAAGTGGAGATGTTAGTTTAATATCTCAGTTGATTTAACAGCAGCCCAATGAGGAAGGTTTTGCTGGCATCTGCATCTCTCTTTGACAAACAAGCATAGAAGGCACAGACATCTGTAGTAACTTAATAATGCGTAGATTCCAAATGACAATTCCCAGTTAAGTTTTCTGCCTCCTTGTTTGATGAAATTCACACTACACTTATGCTAGGTTTGTTTAAAGAAATTCAGATGCGCTGCTGTTCTCTTTTCTCCGCTGTGGTTGTTATTGATGAACTGTGCATCTCATTTCCATTGGTGTTTCCTACACTGAGACTCTAGTGCAGATTCTGGAGGAGAAGATGGAAATCAAGGTGAGGGAACAAAGGAAACCAGACCAAGTGAAGCAGAGCGCAGGGATTTTTTATTTGGAAAAGTACCTACACATATTTTTCACTCCCTCAGAGGTGGGCTAAAGCTAAGAACAATGAGTTGTCTATGCCATCTGCTTCTCTTTAAATTAAATCCCTCCATTTTAAGGACTATAAGATAATGTTTTTCAATATTGAGCATTTTAGGGAGGTTGAACTGTCAGTAAAACATATTACTGTCTGCTACTTTTGGTAAATGGAGATTGAACAACTTACTGAGTATACCCCATGTGAAGGTACACATAATCACCCCTCCCCCTCACACACACCCAGCCATTAATATCTTCCTTGTGAAATGTTTATGACTGTAATTGCTGCTCTGATTATATATTGTGTGAACTTTGAAGCACGTTATTATACTGGGCAGCTAATGGAATTTAGCACAGAACTAGCTATTCTGGAAAAGACTTGAGTTTTGAATTGTATTCTTCCCTGAGTTTGCAGTGCATTTCATGGCTCATCTACCTCACAGTGTGCTTGTAGCTGATGGATTAAAATCTTT
>NW_005871280.1:1783443-1921638 GCF_000147115.1 Myotis lucifugus
AAATGTCAAAAATAAACTCTTGATACTGTGATCCACCTTTATGAGTACTGAGAAAAGAGAAAGCTGTCATCTGTCAACACTTCAGTAGGATGTATTTGTGGGGGAGAGTGAGAGACGAGCTCGGAGTGTGATCTCCTAGAGATGAGAGACATTGTGTACCTTGAAAATAAAAGAGACCTGTTAGTTCATTGTTCTTTTATTAGTCCAGGAAAGCCACAGGCCTTTGTGGACCCCAATACCCTTTCCATTGTGGGGTGAGCTTTGAAGTGAGAGAACCAAAATTTTCCTCCTTGCCCTGACCGGTTTGGCTCAGCGGAGAGAGCGTCGGCCTGCGGACTGAAGGGTCCCGGGTTCGATTCCGGTCAAGGGCATGTACCTTAGTTGCCGGCACATCCCCAGTGGGGGGTGTGCAGGAGGCAGCTGATCGGTGTTTCTCTCTCATCGATGTTTCTAACTCTCTATCCTTTCCCTTCCTCTCTGTAAAAAATTCAATAAAATATATTTTTTAAAAATTTTCCTTCTTTTGCTTTTCTAACGATGTTATAAAGTAGAATGTAAAGGTTAGATAGTATAGTGTTTTCAGCAAACAAAATGATTTCAGTGGTTGCTTACATTTCTGAATAACTGGAGACCTTTTACTTGTAAGGTCTATAGGACATTTATTAGGAGTTGGTGGCTCTTGTTTTTCTTCAATTAAATCAAATTAAACTGAAATTGGGCATACTTTTATGTTCAGTAGGTGTGATATTTCTATTCGACAGTTCTATTATATACAAATAGATGACCATTATAGATTCTTCATACAACATACAATAACATACAAGTAGCATCAGCATCACCTGAGAGCTTATTAGAGATGCAGGTTCTCAGGCTGCCCCAGTCCCGTTGAACCAGAAACTGGTGGATGGCACCAGACAATGTGTATTTTAAGTCTCCCAGGTGACTGTCACGCAGGCTAAGGTTTGAGAAGTATGATCAGACTCATGTTATAGATGATAAAACTGATGCTGGGCATGGTATGGTGCCTGGCTGAATACATAACTGGGTAATTTTAGGGCCCTTATTCAGACCCCTATTTTCCCTTAAAGTCACATGACCTCTGTTTCTTAAAGGAAAACAGTAATTCGTAAATGAATTGAAACAGGGACCACTCCCCTGCTTTCTAATAGCGAGAGTGGTTTGTTTAAACTGTTAGCACAAGAAAATTAACCTAGAAAAAGTTTTAATGACACAAGGAACAGTTTTGTGGTCCTGTGCATTGGGTTCCTCATTTTCTTTTTAGTGGAGGAGAGAATAGGATGCAGTTAAACCCCCGAGGGGTGGCTGCTGCATGTTAATAGAAGTGGGAGACACTATTTTAATCATCACTTTCTTGCCCAATGAGTCCACGGGCAGATTTCCCACCCGGGCCTTTCCCATGCTACATTACCCACATCGATAGAGCCCCGTGGAGGTTTTCCTGTGCACACAGTGTCATACGCTGGCGAGTTTCTCCGTCTTTGTGATGTCGAAATGAGTCCCTCGGGCAGCTGGCATTAACTACCCCTCTGTGACTTGGGGAATGAGCATTTCCTCTTGAGCAGAAAGTAGAAAACAGCGTTCATTATGTGTAGTATAAAAGACTGTATAATGATGCCTGCTAAGATCTAGTTCCATGTGAACTCAATTTGGGCTTTGTGTGTATAAACAAACAAGTAAAATTTACGTCTATTGTTTGTTCAACTGGGAAGCATTTTCCTGAATAGAAAATGTTGCTATAAAATTGGAAAAATGCCTTGTGTATGTGTGTGGGGTTTATTTTTTGCCTATATGTAAAACATCATGCAACATATATGAAAAGTGCATTAAACATAAACGTCAGCATTTTATGAATAATTATAAAGAGAACACACAGTTAACAACTGCTGAGTCTAGGAGTGATTGCGCTAACTCTCTAGGCACCTCTGCTATGTATCCTGAGTGACTTGTAACCTCTCTGCATTTGCACCTGCTCTTTCCTCTCCCTGGACATCCCCACCCCCAAACACACAGAATTGTAAGGCTGCAAAATTTCTTCCTAATTCTTATAAATTGGCTGAAAAGATGCCATAGCCCTTCATGTCCCATGTCTGCAGGGCACTTTGAGATGTCTCCTTTAGAGTATAAGAATTATTTTTTTGCATGGGCTTCTCAACACAGGTATCAGTTCTTTGTGGTTGTGTGTGTATGAGTGTGTGTGTGTGTGTGTGTGTGTGTGTGTGAGAGAGAGAGAGAGAGAGAGAGAGAGAGAGAGAGAGAGAGATTTCTCATTACCTAGCCTGCACCTAACATACTGCAGCATTCAGTTGGTTTGAGGGACTCAAAAAACCAACATCTCCATAATGCACTATCATCTTGCCCAAAGTTTTAAGTCCCTGTGAGGATCTTGCCCAAAGTTTTGAGTCCCAGTGAGGAAGGTGGAAATCCCAGAGTTGTTTATAACTCCTCTATTTTTCTGTTAGTGCTACCTCCATACTATCACTCTCATCTTTCTTCCAAATACCCCTGCCTTTGGGCTCTCTCCTTTCTCAAATTTCCACTCAGTGTGGTCTTCAAGCTTAGTTCTTGTTTCTCCTCTTCCAACAAATGTTTTAGTTGATGTCACTGTAGAGGTAAAGAACCTGGACCAGAAGCACCACTTCCTCATGTCTGAGGACTTTATTATACACTAGGGGCCCAGTGCACAAATTCGTGCACCTTGAAAGGAACTGTGGGCCGCGAGTTGCAGTGGGCATGGGGCGGTCTTGGCCCATCCTCCGCATCCCCACCCTGCCCCTCCCGCCGTGGCCCGCAGCCCCCTGTCTGCTGGCAGCCCCGCTCCCACTCCCACATGCTGATGGCGCCCACCCCGCTCACACCCACTGGTGTCTTCCCCCTGGTGGTCAGTGCACATCATAGCAAGCAGTTGAGCAGCCTTAGCATATCATTAGCATATTATGCTTTGATTGGTTGAATAGCTGACCGGCTGACCGGACACTTAGCATATTAGGCTTTTATTATATAGGATTTGCTTAAGTGAAGCCTTGAGTCCTGTGATCGATACTCTTGTTTTCTAATATTTATAAGGTGATCTTTAATATTGTGGATGGTGTGGCCTTATAGGAACCATGGCACCAGTTACATTATCCTGCAAATTCCTTCCTGGCTTGTTGCCTGTCACACCTCAGGGTATGGGAGGATTCCCACAGAATCACACACAACTGGGAATGGGTTAAAGAATAAAAAAATGGGGAAAAGCAAACTAGATCAAGATGAGCAAAAGAAGAGAGGGCACTGGTTCTTGTCCTTCCTTCAGCCCACTGAGAGGTTTGCTGTAGTATCTTTCTGTGTCATCTCCTATGACTTTTCTTCACATGTTCCCAGCAATGGAATACTGAATGTTGCCCAGGCCAGTCCCATTTTGTGATACCATTATGCTTTTCCTCTTACTGTTTCTTACTCCTGGATGTCTCTCTGTTTTTCTCCTCCTCCCTACCCCTTTCTCCTGCAATGTTCTCCTTCTCTAAGTGTTTAAAGGTCATGAATACCTCAAGGTTCCACTCAAACCTCTGGTGCTTTCTTTTCTGGATCTTTGCTGATGTTGTACCCTCCAACTGAGATAAGCTCCCTCCCTCACCACCTCCCTTCTCCATGCTCAGTCACTCCTCCAGGGACTTTTCTCTGAGCCAATAGGGGAAAACTCTCTTTGCTCTGCTGACCTCCATAGCATTTAACTTTAAATGTGACATTGACACTTTCTCCTTGATCTTCAGTAAATGCATTTCTTAGTCTTCTATTTGATGGCAAGTCCATCCAGAGAAGCAATCCTATATTTTGTCTTGTACTTTAGAGTAACTTGCATATTATAGGTCTTCAGAAATGTATAATAAATAAAGGAAAAGATCAAGGTATAAGGTATGTGTGCAAAAGGCTTGTGTTGGGGTGGCTAGGGGAGGCAGATTCATCTCCTTTACCATGGCCAGGTGAGCTGGGTATTCTGTGAGCTGTTGGGAGGAGCATCATCTTCTACCCTTTCCCCCTCATCCCTCACCCCACTCACATGGCCTCACTTACACCCAGAGTGACTCTTAAGATTATTTTTCAACAGGAAAACAAGAAGGCCGGATTCATCAGGACTTAGGAATGCCTTGTACAATAGAGTAGGGGCCCATGCCACACATCATTATACCCACAATTAGACTATATAGAGAATATATATATTAACCTGAGTAGTTAAAAGTTTGCTATCTTTTTTTGTTCCCATTACAATTCAATAAATCATTAGTATGAAAGGAAAAATATCCCAACTGCTGAGAAAACTTCAGGCAGGTCTCAAGATACTATTTTTTTAAAGTGATGTAAATGAAAAGAGATCAAACAAAGAAAAGAAAACAAAGAGATCTGTGTGGATGCTTAACAGTTTCACATTTTTGCCTTCCAGGAGACGGAGCTGTTAGATCTCAGCCTTGTCAAGGATGCCAGATGTGGGAAACACGCCAAAGCTCCCAAGGTAGGAAGCGGAGCGTTGTGCCCGCACCAGATGCTGCCTTGATTATTTAGCTGTGTCATAGTGTCAATTAATTGCCCCAATTAAAAGTTTCTCTGTTGTAGATGTTGTAAAACACAATAAAGCAGCCGATCGTTCCAGAAGCCATGCCCTCAACACTTGCACTTTTGTTAAAAGACAGAAACCTTGAGCAAATATATAGGCAGTTGGATATAGGGCCTTGCTTTATTTTTGTTGGAATAAAATAACAATGCCAAACTTACTGAGCAGTTCTACATAGCTAAAATGTGTTTGAAATTACCTGCAAAATTTCTTGAACCTCATAAGCATAAGTAATAGTATCTTTGACACACGATAAACAAGACCTGATACCTCAAATGCTTTGCAATTGAAATCATTCCATCTGTGAAGCCCAAAGGGCGTAAGAGTTCTTTCTGCACAGTTACTAGTGAAGACCAGCAGACTTGGGACCAGTGGTGTGGAATGTCAGTTTGTTTTGGTGTGAAAAACTTACTGAAGAAATATTCAACGCAGTGTTTGCACTTTCATTTTTTGAAGATTGTTTAAGCATGCTGAATAAGATACAAAACATTTTTTTAACACAGATTATCTGGTAGGGTATAGCATGATATGTTGACTCACCATCAAAGTGGGAAATTAATTAATTAATTGGCGTGACACTGGTTAACAAAATTATACAGGTTTTGGGTGCACAGTACTACAACACATCATCTTTACACTGTATTGTGTGTTCACCACCCCAAGTACAGCTTCCATCCATCACCATTTATCCCCCCTAAACCCAATTTTAGTTCTTTAAATACTTCCTTTCTAGCACAGAGAGTATTGGCAAATAGGGAAGTATAGGTGCCATTCAGTAGCTTTTGCCTCTTTCACGGAAATTGACATAAAACTAGCAATTTTCTATTTGAGTATCTGCCTGCAACTTTTGTCTTATTCTTTAAAAGTCAAAATAGTTTCTTTGAAATCAAAGAGTATCGTTATTTTATCTCTGGCAATGCAGGAAGACAAAAAAGTCACCTGTAATTATTCTTCAGATAAATATAGCACAGCCATTGCTTGCAAATTTTGCCATAGAGTAAGAACCCAAATACTGCTTTCATTACTAAAAGGGGTTAACAATTATCTACAGGGAAATGTGAGAAAGAAAAAGAAGGAAAAATCAAAGTTATTTTCAAGAAAGTTGCTATCGGTGTTTCCTGTGAAAACAGTATATTACTTACATTCATCTCAGTAATATCATGGAATTTCAGTAGTTTAGTTTTTCAACTTTGTAACATTAATGGTTTGTTGATGATTCAAAATTGTTCACAGTTTGTAGTGTAGGGAAGAATATTTTTTTCTTCTCCCAACAATATTTCAGCCAAGTTTCTTATAAGCCTGTTAGAGCTATATTGGTAACATTGTAATAATGTTTGCCTTTTAATTCAAGTTTATTGGCCTGACTTGAAATTTCATTCTCAGTATTTGTTAAAGACAGTTGCCTACACTTTATCCCCCTCCCCATAGCCCCAGCATCATGAGTCCAAGTCAGTTCCTCAGCCACACGGAGCGTTTCTCAGGCTTCATTTCAGTCTTTTTAATTGCAGCCCCCAACCTGCCTACCGGTTGTGCTTCATGTATGGATGCGGTTTGATAAATGGCTATGGAATGATGACAAATGAACAGAGCTGTGCTCAGCTGATAAACCGCTATTAGGTCCTAAAATGCATCTCTTGAGGACAGTCTTAGACACTAGGAATACTCTGGCTTTTGCTGCATTTCCACCAAAGACTGCTTTCTCTGTGGATTTTCCATGTTCTTCGCTCTTCCCCCTTTCGATTTCTTGCTGGTTTTCAAGAACCTCAAACAACTGTCATATTTTCAAAGCTGGGTTCTGTGGCATATTATGTGTGACCTTCCTGAGACTCAGAGTTCTTCCTCATTGGTTAAGTCATGATATTATTACTAGTAATGATGATGATGATGATGATAGATGAGTATTTTATATCATTGCTATAAGGATTAAATGAAATAATTCACTAGCAAAGCCTTAGCGGAGGAGTTCTTAAATTTATCTGCCCCTGGAACGATCTGGAAAACTTTTTTAAAAAATGCTGATGCCTGTTCTCCACCCCCAGACATTCTGGTGGTGGAAGAATTTAATTGATATAAGTGTGGCATGCACATCAGTTTTGAAAAGTAAATTTGCAGCAAAATTTGAGCACCACTGCCTTAACTTATTGCTACTATATAATAAATCCTCACTAAATATTAACCACTCTTGTTGGTATTATTGTCATTATTTTTGTATATATTATTATTAAAAGCTTCATGTTGGATTTGCATTTGGTTTTCATTTTGCTCACTTAACTTGGAAAGGTTTCTGATAAAGAGAAATTGGATCAGGGGCTTGACTGAAAGGGCTTTCGTGGATTGACGGGGAAGAAATAAGCTGCTAATCATATCAGTTTAAAAATCTTTAAGTGGTAAAAGAAAACCCAAGCTCAATTGGATAAATAAAAACCCAAGCTCAATTGGATAAATAAAAACAGAATTTATTAAAAATGATTGGAATGTATTGAAGATTTCAGTGGGAGTGCTGGATTTAGGTGACGTCTCATTTAGCTGCTCAAAACATGTCATGGCCCTGACTGGTTTGGCTCAGTGGATAGAGCATCGGCCTGCGGACTGAAGGGTCCCAGGTTCGATTCCGGTCAAGGGCATGTACCATGTGGTGGGCACATTCCCAGTGGGGGGTGTGCAGGAAGCGGCTTATCGATGTTTCTCTCTCATCGATGTTTCTAACTCTCTATCCCTCTCCCTTCCTCTCTGTAAAAAAATCAATAAAATATATTTAATAAAACAACATGTCATGAAGGTAGACATGACCAAGCTGGCATCCAAGGTGCTGGAAGGGATGCCTTCTAGCCTGGGGACCCTCATAAGGGGACATCTTCTGCAGGCCACTCTGGCAGAGCCTGGCTTCCCCAGCAGCATTTCTATAAGGCAGGGACCAAAGAGAGAGGAGCTCCCTCTGGAGTATTCCAGAATGATTGCAGAATAACCACCTCGCAGAAGGAGGTGCAAGGCCCGGAGGAGGAAAACTAAATAAGAGAAGACCATGGAGTTGACTAGAAGGAAAGCAGCGGGATTAGCAGTGGAAGATTAGAAAGTGTAAAGGCATCAGTATGGAGTGAGCAAAGCTTAGAATCTTAGGGCGGAAGGCAATGCAAAGGAAGACAGATTGCCTAGAAGACTTTCTGTGGGGGCTCACAGACCATAAAAGAAGACCATTTGTGGAGCAGAAATTATTTATCAAAAGACCCAGGCACCTCGCAAATATTTATCTACGCATTCGTAGTATTTCTGTTTTTCACAGCTTCTTCTTATATAAAAATCCATGATCTAGTTGAGATGAACTGTTTTCTATGCCTGCTGTGATTTGAAATAACATTTGTAAGAAATGGAAAAGCTTCTATGCGTTACTCAGTTAATGGATTTTAAATGTCAACTCCCAACACAATACATACAACTCCAGATAGGATTTTCTGCATACGGCCTTTGTTCACGTTACCAATTTTGAAAATTTTCAAATTAAAAAAAGATTGGTTGGGAGATTTTTATCCAAAGGTAAAAGCTAAATGTTAAAGACATCTATCTTGTCCTTTGAAATCTAACATGTATTTTTTATGTTTCCTTTCATGCTCTCACTCTTTCTCCCTCCCTCTCAGGCTGATGAGGGACAGGTAGAGGTCAAGGTGCTATTGTAATGCATCTCGTCTATGCTATAGACCAGCAATTTTCAACCTTTTTCATCTCCTGACACACATAAACTAACTACCAAAATTCTGCAGCACACCCAATAATATCTTATATTTTTTACCAATCTGAAAAAATGTATAATTTTGATTCATTCACACCACACGGCTATTGCTACATTGGCTGTTGTCATTTTTTTTTATTTGACAATCTAAGGAAAAAGAGCTCAGTGACTGACTAAATAGTCAGCTATTGCATGTTTTAAAAATCATGTGGTTAGAAATCACTGCTGTAAACACATGCTCTCTAGATCTTCATTTCAAAAGGATCTTTGCTGTTTAAGAAGAGAGTTTATCACTATGGTTTCTGATCTACTAGTGGTTCCTAACCCTGCAGATCAATTCAGTGGCTCATGGGCAGAACTAATCAAATGGAATGTGCCTGACTAGAATGAAAAACGTCAGTGTCTTATGCAGAGCAAGGTGTTTTGTGAAACTTTTTTTCATGTACTTGAGTGTGTTTTCTGGGTCACAGCACAAAGTGTATGGTTTTGCTATCGGCCATGTCAGAAAGGTTTCAGACATGCTGCTGGCAAAGGTAGTTTCTTTATCCTCGGGATTCTGAGGAAGTATTTCAACCCGAGATGTATTGAACAGTAAATGGGAATGGAAAAGGCCAGATAGGGGCTCGGTGTCAGCTCTGCCACTAAGGAGCTAAAGAAAGTTGTTCTTTCGTTTTGTGCCTCTACTTCCTCATCTATGAAGTTGGGGGTGAGAATACATGATGGTAGGTATATGTGTTCTGTCAACCCTTGGTTCCAACTAAAATGAGAAGTTAATAAAGTCAAGGCACTCCATCTTACAGATTATAAAATCCATGTCCAGCAGGTTTGTCTTGGTCATAGCAAAGCAGGTGAACTTAGAAAACCAGGTCACAGTCTAAGCAAGGTAAGGAGCTATGCAAACAAAAAGAAAAGAAAGGACAAAAGGCTTCTTGAAAGCAATTCTAGGTTGGCTTAGCGGCTCTTCCAGTTTTTAGTACATGAAACTCAACGCTGCCGACACTCAGCTCTCCATGCTTGCAGCAATATCATTGAAGGATAGTTCTGTAGTTTTACTTTCAAACTGTGTTGGGGCAAAGAAAACTGCTCCATATGCTGAGCTGACAATTAACCAGTGCATTCTGTTGGTAAAGGACAGTTTCTTTCAGATGTGTGATGTTCCTTTGAATACGGGTTCCTTGTAAATATCCATGTCGCAGTTAAATTCGAGGTGGCATATAGTGTCACCAGAATCACATAAGATAGGTTAGAATAAAATGAAATCTTAAAAATTCATCAGGTTCTGTTTTCCTAAGTCCTATACGGAAATGATGGCTGTTCATTCTTTATTGATCTGACAAAGGGTCATTGAGTGCTTGTTTTTGCCAGGCACTGTTCTGGGCACTGTGAAAATAGCAATGAACAAAAAGACACACAACTCTGCTCTCATATAACATCCTATTTTGAAGTGGGGGTGTGCTGGTAAACTGGGTTTCAAAAAGAAAAGGAAGGAAGGAAGGAAGGAAGGAAGGAAGGAAGGAAGGAAGGAAGGAAGGAAGGAAGGAAGGAAATAATTCACTGATTTGTTGTGTTCCCTAATTTCCTTTGGGTAAATATTCTTAACCACAACCTGACGTCACCGAACACAGAGTTGGAAAGCAATGTATACCACAGCTTCTACCATGTGAACAGGCTCTGGCACCCCTCGGGGGGCGGTGGTGGGCAGATAACAGATACGTCCCACTGAGAGGAATAAAGCAGGACAGACAGGATTGACCATGAATTGTGAAGAGGCTTGCTGTTTTGTAGAGCCATCTGGAGTAAGTTCTCTTGGCGAGGTGAGGTCATGTAAGTAGAAATAAGAATTAAGGGAAGGAGGGGCATTCCAGGAAGAAGGCAGTGTAAGAGCAAAGGCTCTGAGGTAGGAACATGCCTGGCATATTTGAGGAATAGCAAGGAGGCCAGTGTGGCTACAGTGGAGTTCAAGACAGAAAGAATGATGACGTCAGAGATGGGGCCAGGGGCCGCACTGTTTTGGGCTTCATAAGCCATGCTAATGATTTGGGCTTTTCTCTAGGGAAAAGAGAAGGAAATTGAAGTTTCTGAGCAGAGGAGAAACAAGATCTGACTTTAGCTTTTAAAAGCATCACTGGCCAGTGTTGAGGGTAGACCACAGAGGACAAAGGAAGCATCAGAGAGTCCAACTAAATGGCTTTTGCAAATATCCTGGGCAGTGTTGATGATGACCAAGAGGTGTAGAGACACATGGGAGAATCTGAATATGTTTTGAGGGTTGAACCACAGGCTTTGTTAATGCACTGGATGTGAGGCATGAGAAAAAGTAAGGATTCAGGGACAACTCACAGTGTTTTGACCTGGGAAAGTGGAAAAATTGAGTTGCCATGTCCTGAGACGGGAAGGAAGAAGCACCCTTACACAGAAAAACCCAGTTTGGTTTTTCAATATTTAAAGTTTGAGATGCCTAATTAAACTTGACCTGATGATGTCATATTTCAATATTTAAAGTTTGAGATGCCTAATTAAACTTGACCTGATGATGTCATATTTGGACGTACAAATCTGAAACTCAGGGGAAATATTGGCCATGAAGTTATAACTTTGATTATTTAAAGCTCAAAGCCAAGTGAGGTCTCCTAAGGAATATAGACTTTGAGGAGATGAGGAGGAATCAGTAAAAGAGTCTGAGAATGGAATATTCCCGAAGACTTGGAAGCAGGGAGTCTGAGAATGGAATATTCCCGAAGACTTGGAAGCAGGGACCTCAAGCAGATACTTGTGGCACACCAGTATTCATAGCACATTACTCAGAATAGCTAAAAGGTTCCAACAACTCAAACACTCATCATTAATGAATGGATATACAAAGTATACCATATACATACAATGGATCCAGCCTTAAAATTGAAGTGAAATGTTGATGCAAGCTATAATATGGATAAACTTTGAAGACAGTGTTCAAGAGAAATAAACTACACACAAAATGACAAATATTCTATGAGATACCTAGAAGAGTAAATTCATGGAGCCAGAAAATAGAATGGCAGATTCCATGGGGTTGGGGAGGGAGAATGGGGAGTTATTGTTTGATAGGTACAGACTTTCAGGTAGACAGGATTAAAAAGTTATGGAGATGAAAGATGGTGATGGTTGCACAACACAAAAAGGTAAATTCACCTAATGTCACTAAACTGTACACTTGACAATCATTGAAACGGTCAGTTTTATGGCATGTATATTTTACCACAATTAAAAAGAAGGAAGCAAGTGAGAATGAGTAGCTGATGAGGAGGAATACGAAGCAGGAGAGAGCATATCCTGGTCACCTGAAAAAAGAATTTCATGAAGGAGGGAATAGTCATTTTGATTAAAAAGGTGGAATTTCCTTCTTGCCTTTTTTTTTCACTTTGGCATTCTTGTAATTTTACTGATGATACCATTTTATATATGCTTTAAATTTTCCCCATATATCCTCAGCATTTTCTGCTAATATTCAAAATGGGTTATTTATTTAAGGGTTGTCAAATCTCAAATGGCTCCTCATAGAATCTGGATGCCAATATATAAATCTCATAATGAGCTGTTATTTGGATGTTATACAACAGCAGTTTCAATTAATCATCCATGAGGCCTAGAGTTGAAATGAGTGCTTTATTTATTGTCCCCTTTTCTGATCGGACGCTGTCTCCCTGACTTTGAACACATTTCACCATTGTGGGAAGCTGCAGTCATAAAATTTGATGTAGATGTTTGAGATTTAGGAAAGAAGAAGAAAACCCTTACACAACAAAATAAAGGTTTCTATATTTTTCACTCAATTGCTGAAGAGATCTGCCTTTGGTCTATATTGTTGGTTTCAACTAGTTCTTAATTTAGCTGATATGGTGCAATAGTTGTCTTTTGGTTTTTTTTTAATTTTTAATTTTGTCATTTCAAATGTGTATTTATTTACATCTTTGTTAGATGGAGAAAAATAGGGCTAAAAAATCACAGAATTATCTGTGTGTGTATAATGGTTTTGACAGCTAGCTATTCACATTTATCTCCAGATGTAAATTATATGGCATAGTTCTTTTTTTATGTTCCTTGAATTCCATAGATGTCAGTGGTTTCCTTGGAAACAAAAACCCTTATACAACTAGTCAGAGTTTGATAGCAGAAATATCAGGTTGTGGAGGGGGCAAGGAATGGTTCCCTTGAATATTTGCCTTTAAAACTCTTCTGCCTTATCTACCTGCCCCTAACCCTCTTGGCCATTCACTAGTGGACAAGAGAAAATTTTTAAAGATACCATTAAAATATAGCAAATTTTCTCTAATGGTTAAAAGCTTTTTACCTTTTTAAAGCAATCAAAAATAGGCTAAATCTTTTTGTGATGCTAGTATACATTCCCAGATTTGAGAAGAGATTGATATGTCTCTTATCAACAATTAAATTGGAGCAGTTGCTCAATATATAAGTGTGCCCATCTGTAAAAGACAAGGAACTGAACACATGCATGTCTGAATAAAGACTCTATGCTTTGTATAATAGCAAGCATCTGTCTTAGTACCCTACTTGCCAAAGAATTCAAAAGGCCCCTGAAGGGTAGTGGAGAGAATGGGAATGGGGAGCCCTCAGTTCTGTCAAGGGGGAATAGTGGGTGAAAGACCCGGCGGCCAAGAGCATTCTCATTGTTGGCCAGAGTGGACCCCTTGTTGAAGACAGGATTAGGAGGTTGTGGCTCATGTTGTCAGTGCTTCTGTCTAATATAATTTGCATCTAAATCTGATTCTACATGCAATGGTACCCAGTTGCATTTTGGAAACATTTTGCAATTAATTCTTTGAAATGCAATAACATGCCACCTTGTGGATATATCTGAAATTCATTTCTTAGATTAATGTTGCCTAGTGGACTGCTCTCTGAGCCAGGGTTTTCAATCTTGGGTTCTATGAAACATAGAGGAATGAGAAGCACTTGGGGAGCTTTTAAAATCTCGATGTCCAGACCACACCCAGATCCATTAAATCAAAACATCTAGTGTGGGGCTCAAGCACCAATATTTTCTTTAAAGCTCCCCAGAGAGCCCTGTAGTCAGCCAAGTTTGAGAACCATTATTCTAAGTAAAGGGAGCACCACTTAAATGGAGGCTGGAAGTCTGGGATCAGGGCACCAGCAGGGTTCTCCTGAGGCCTCTCTTTTTGGCTTGTGCACGGTCATCTTCTCCCTTTGTTTCCACATATTCCTCCTTCTGTACCTATCAGTGTCCTAATTTCCTCTTCGTATGAGGGCATCTGTTACATTGGCTTAGAGCCCACTCCAATGACCTCCTTTTAAATTAATTACCACTTTAAAGACCTTGTCCCCAAATACAGTCACATTCTGAAGGACTTGGGATTAGGGCTTCAACGAATGAATTTAGAGGACAAACATCGAGTCCAAAACAGTATTTCCTCGTTACATTATAAAACCAAGCTTATGGTTTACTTTTCTAAATGAATAGCATTGTAGGATTGTTTCACAATTGATGTAATATAGATACGTTGACTTTTTCTTTATTTTATAATCAATATGATTGTCAAAGTGGATAGACAAGTGTGGGGATCGTTTCAGGAGTAAACATTATTGTTTTGTTCAGAGTGCCTCTATTGCAGAAAGGTGTTTTTTTTTTTCTCTTATTATCAGCACATCCATACTACTCCAGAGCACCCAATATATGTCTTTATGCATTTTAAGTGCCTAAGGGCTTATAGACATCAAGTACACAAGTTCTTGGGTCAAGTTGCCAGCCTCAAAGCCAATAACTGGTTATATAACTCAGTTATTCCACATCTCTCAGACAGTTTCCCATCTGCATTATGGAAATAATCTCCATGGTTGTTTTATCTGGTTGCTCTAAGGACTCAATGATAAAATGCATGTAGTTCTGATATTTAAAACTACCGGAGGAAATCTATTTTTTATGTATTAACTGGAGAAAAATAAACTTGAAGCACATTGATCTTTTCAGCCAAATACCTGCCTCAGAGGACCATTATAGCAACCCATTCTACCAAGACTTACAGTTCTTATTTAGAAAACTGTCCAGATTTGCAGTTGAGTACATTTCCCTCACAATCAAAATAATTTTAGAGCAATTTACTTTTAGTAAGGAAGCTTGGCATCTTTTTCTGCACCCTGAGCTGTTGAAGCAAAATCTGAAGCTCTAGTTTGAAATGCAAGAACAGGTTTTGGGATCGAAGAGATCCAGATCGAATCCCAGTGAACAAATTACCTGAGAGATCTCAGGAAGGGTTCTTGGTTTCTCTGTGGGAGTGATAACACCTTCTGGATAGGGTTGTCCGCTGAATAGGATTATGTTTGGTAACAAGACAAATCGTAACATTGGACACGCTTTAGGAGCTCACTCATTGCTACTTAACTCCCTGCCTATCTTAGGTTCACTTTTCATTTAAGCTTTTTAGCACTCAGTGAATCTGATAATTAAGCATCTGTATTACTTGAACTGCTTTCTTTTTGCAGTTTAGGTTCTAAAGTAATTTGGCATATAATTTGACATATGGTCCAATTGGGGGAAAACTAGAATGTAATTTGACACAAGGTGTAAAGGGAGGAAAAGTCTGGGGACTTAAGGTAATATTCATGTCTACCCTGGAGTTATTGTGAAAATGAAATAATGTACCTACCTGAAATGGGTTAGCCAACCATAATGTGTGATAGAGTAATGCTAATGTGTGGGGCTGCTTGCTATAGTGGACAGATTTAAGAGTAAGTACTAGTTTATTCTGAGAAATTCACTTTTATCATCTTAGAATGGAAAATAGCTAAATTTTTCTAAATTCCTTCTGTTTACCATAAAACATGAAATCCTAAACAGTAGACTTTGGATGTGATGCCCAACACACAGTAGGTACTTGTAAGAATGAATGAATACTTTCACCATAGTTTTCTCTCTTTCCAGAAGGTAAATTCTGTTAACATTCTTAGCTAATTAAATGTGAAATCTCAGTAACCTGAAGAAATATTATTGATCTTATGTAAAAAGTACCAATCAAAAGTCAAAATAATGTAATAAAATATTTGCCACTTGACAGATCTTTGTTAATGGCAGAAACAAGGTTTTTTTTAAGACAACAGAAATTAATGTCCATAGAGATTTCTAGGAGATGAAAAATTGCACTTTATTTGTTGATATGTAACAGTGAAACAGGATCATTGGGTCCAACAAGTCAGAAAATTCACCTTTCAGTCTCACACACCAGGATGTTTTCTCTGTACCTCATCATCCAGATGTTTCTTGACATTTTAATTTGTACCCCCAAATTACTGACTTCAGGTAAGACCAGTGGGGCTGGAAGAATTGCTTATCACTGTTGGCCATAAATGGGAGTAATGCTGTGAAGAGTCACATTATTTACTCTCAGGGGCAGGGAATGCTTTTTTAGAAACAATCAACTCATTCCTGCCAACACAGTTCCTTGGAATACTAGTACGTGCTATGGGACTGAGAGAAGTTTGGGAGATACTGGGGTTCTTTGTTATAGGAATTCTAAGAGTCTTTCTTGTGTTGGACATGGATTAGGATCATTTTGCATTCTTTTTTGATGATGGACCTTTTTGTCAAGAGCATCTCAAAGGATTAATGTTCTGCTGAATTTACTTTGGTAAATGTTTCTATAGTCTATACTTAAGAAATTAATTTTAAACTCCACATTGTGGCTGGAACACCAGTTTACGAGTGAGGCTTATTCCCACAATAGTGCAAATGTCTAATTAAAGTTGTTTAAAGACCAAGTTCTTGGGTAATCTAAACTAGAAAAGTCTTCTTTTTCTTAAAAATCACTTGATAATATACAGGTGAATTTATCTTGTATTATATCGATTTATATTTAATTTTAAACTCTATTAGCATTAGTCTCATTTATTTTTCTCCCAGATTTAGTCCTTGGCTACGACAGAAAGCCATCAGCATTGCCAATATATCATTCAAAACACAAGAATTTTATAACTTCCAAGTAGCTGGAATGCAGTGTGACCTTTAGGCCAGCATTATGCATGGTGCACAACCACTAGGATCAGACTCCTGTGACAGTTCTCTCTGGAGATCCCTTTCCCGTGGTTTACATCTTATCACTTGTCTGAAATTGATGCCACTTGGGTTCCTGGAAGGATCTGAAGTTAAGATAAAGTTTGAATTGAGGTTAATTTAAAAGGGAGCAGTCATTTGTAAAAGCCATGGATAACTTCTTCCTGGTTCCCCTGTAGGAGTGTGTGTGTGTGTGTGTGTGTGTGTGTGTGTGTGTATGCGTGTGTGTGTGTGTGTGTGTGTGTGTGTGTGTGTGTGAGAGAGAGAGAGAGAGAGAGAGAGAGATGCTATGCCTTGCAGTCTAGGCTTTCACTTTGGCCACAGTCATTTACCTAACTTCGGCATATCTTGATTTCTTCAATCATAAAATGAAGTTCATAATACAATTTCCCGGGGTTGTTAGGAGGATTAAAGGCTATAAGATGTATTTTATAGTCTGCACTTTGTAACTGGTAGTTATTGTTATCCCTAAAACTAAAGGTGATTATGCAGATGTTTAATAGACTTGAGGTCTAGGTCCTTTGACAAATTAGACTCTTGGCTATATCAGCTGTAGTCTCCACTTCTTCCCTTAGGTATTTACATTTGCTACCTATATTAGGCAGGCATTTCACTCTCTGTCAAAGTTTTCTTTTTTCATCATACTATGACCACTTTTTTAAAAAGCTTGCTTATTATTTACTAGAGGCCAGGTGCATGAAATTCCTGCAGGGCTGGGGGGGGGGCAGTGTCCCTCAGCCCAGCCTGCTCCCTCTCGCAATCCTGGACCCCTCAGGTAGGGTCCCTAGGCCTGGCCGGTTATCAGGGCCTATCAGGGCTTTCCTTCCCCTGGCTGCTGGCAGCTGGCCCCGCCCCCACTGCTGCCACTGCTTGCCATCTGTGCGGCACTGTCACCCCCCCCACCCCCCGCCATTGGTCATCTACCTCTGCAGACAACAGGCATAGGGTGCAATCGCTTGGCTGGCCTGGGCCTCCCTCTGCAGGGTGATCGCTGGCTGGCCCCGCACACCCACCACAGCATTGATGGCCAGTGGCCTGGGCCTCCCTCTGTGGGGCTATCAATCACAGGGATTTGCCATCGATGGCTCCACAGAGGGAGGCCCCGCTCACCCGCTCAGCGCTGCCAGCCGGGTAGCCTGGGCCTCCCTCTTTGGGGCGATTGTGGAGCCCCCCCCCCAATAGATCACCCTGATGACCGGTGGCTTGGGCCTCTCTCTGTGGAGCAATCATGGGGCAATCACATCGCACCTTCCTTGGCTGGCCTGGTGCCAGTGCCTGTCATAGCGTGGTCATCTGAAGGTTGTAGGGAGAGTTGTCCGGACAGTTGTTCTGCTGTTCGGTCATTTGGTTGATTTGCATATTACACTTTTATTACTATAGATATTTTGAAAATACTAGGTAATATTTCCATGTTTACATTGAACATTTCTTTACTAGGGGTTTTAGGATTGGTAATAACTGGTTTAAATTGTTTGCCAACATAACTTTTCTTTTTACAAATGTTAATTAAATATTACATTTCATGTCTTTAGTTGAAATTAAATGTCGTTTTTTTATCTGTATATGAATTACATTTGCTTTTACCCTTACAGTGTCTTAGTGTAAATTTAGTGAGTTAGAAAAGAAGTTTCACGGGTTGGGATATATACAAATAATTTGGGAAATTAAATATAGGTTTGATGATTTTTACCATTTGGTAAATATCTACTTTATAAAATAGGAGTTAATGAGAAAGATTTATTTGGGGGACTCTGAAAACATATTTCTGTTTTAATCAGTTTTCATTCATGCAGTATTGTTTGAAGATTAAAGATTCTTTTGAAGGCATTGTCTACATTTTTTTACTTACAAATATGGATACCAGATGAAAATCTAAAAATATTAATTTAAGATGTAATATTAATATTACATGTACCTAAGAATATGGAATACCTGAATAATGATAATAAAATTTTGTTTAAACATTGTTAAAGTTCATATTGCTGTCAAATAAATTATCAGTGCATAATATTGAAAAAGAATTATTCTTACAGAACTTAAACTAAAAATAGATCACTGAGATATTTCATATGACTTAGTGGTTGATAGAATTTTTGGAAAGTATATTAAAGAATAAATTGTGTTAGCAATAACACTCAATATTTAATTTTATGGCCAACTGCTCAAACTTTCATGGTTACAGTTGATCGTTCTTAAGTCAGATAATTTATTTAAAGGATGCTGTAGAGCACTTGAAGTACCATGGAAGTATAGCTAGTCTTCTTATTTTTCCATTAAAAAGATAAAATTATTCTTGTGCGCAAAATACAAAAAGTCACAATATATCAATTCTTAGCTCTGTAAATAATTTCTTCCTGACTCTTAACTGTTCTACATTATTCTAAAATCTTTAAGTAAATTCTTAAAATGTTCCAAGTAACTTGAAAATCATCGTTTCTCCTAATCACGTTCGTAAACATTCTGCTTTTAATTTACCTATATTCATGCCCAATTCAAGATTATGAATCGAGAAACTATGAGGTTGTAAAAAAAAATAATATGTTGAGCTGAACCATGCTTTGCCTTTGTAAGTTGATCTAGTTTCTCTGGCAACAAAATGTTAGACAATAAATCATATGGAATCTATGTAATCTAAACCATATAGTTGCAGAGGCAGTGGGAGCTGGAAGTTCAGGAGTCTCATCGGACTGTGTTGGTGGCATCTTCGCTGCAATAAATAAGGTGTGGCCTTGTTAACTCAAGACATAAGTTCAAGCTGTGGTGAATCCATGCACATTAAAAATATTGTGTTTAATCCTAACAAAACATATTGTTTTATGGGCATTAGTTAGTATTAGTTGCACGTGGCAAAACTTTCATCCACAATTAATTCTAGCACTACATTGGAACACTAGAATTATGCTTCCTTGTCTCTAAGTAAATCCTTTGTATGACTGAGATGAGAAAACCTATTATTTTAGGGGCCAGTCTGAATTATTGCCTTAATAAAGGCCCAGTTACCAAAGCTGAGGGCTTGCATAAACAATCACTTATGATCAAGATGAGAGAGCGATGGAAAGGATATCTGTCTTTAATTTTGTCACCATCTGAAGCTACTACAAAAAACTTCTTATATGTGGAATCTATAAAAACAAAACAATTGAACAAACAAAACAAAACAAAAACAGAAACTTAGAGGCCAAAGGGATGGTTGCCAGAGGGGAGAGGAATGGTGGATGGGTGAAATAAGTGAAGGGGAATATAGTCAATAATATTGTGATAAGTTTGTACAGTGACAAATGATTACTAGAATTAGTAAGGTGATCACATTGTAAAGTATGAAAATGTTAAATCACTATATTGTACACATGAAATTAATATAACTAATATATACTGACTATACTTTAAAAATAATTAAATGGTAAACCTTATGTCAGCTATATTTTACTACAATAAAAAATCAAAACAATTGAAAAAATCTTTGAAAAAAAATGGAAAGTAAATAAATTGCCTTGCAGTGGTTCTCAACCTTCTGGCCCTTTAAATACAATTCCTCATGTTGTGACCCAACCACAAAATTATTTTTGTTGCTACTTCATAACTGTAATGTTGCTACTGTTATGAATCGTAATGTAAATATCTGATATGCAGGATGGTCTTAGGCGACCCCTGTGAAAGGGTCGTTCGACGGCCAAAGGGGTCGCGACCCACAGGTTGAGAACCACTGCCTTAGAGCTTGCATTATTTCAGATATAAAAAAAAGTCATGACTTTATTTCCCAAAAGATCTGTGGTCACTTATTAATTTGCGTAAATGACATTAAGTCATTCACTTAACATGATGTCTTAAGCATAGCCATGATGCTAAATATATTTATCAATTTATCATTCAAAAATAATCTATTGATTTAAAATTATATTAATTATTTGCCATCCATTTACTTTTGAATAGTCACACAATTTCCATTTTATTTTTGTTACTATAAGTAATTCTGAAGCAAATATCTGTCTTCATTTAGCATTTTAATTATATTTTTCTTTCTTTAAAATGTAGTCTGAACAGCTATTACCTGTCCAAATCAACCTGATTTATCACATTATCATAGGGTCCTCATTTTCTCTCCTTCCATGTATGTATTTCTCTTTTCTCATAGTGACCCTTCTGATTCCTTACTGCATTAATATATTTACTTCTTTGTTGCATTCTATACAAATACTTTCAGAATAAAAATACTAGTGCCACTAGTAACAAATCTGCTAGAGAAAATTCGACATTTCTTTGAAGTTTCTTTGTTTCTTAGAATATTTCTCACTAAAATAATAGGTTCCAAATTTATTGAAATTAATTGTTTTCTTAGAGTTATAATTTGCTATACAATAAGATTCATTTATTTATAGTTATTCAATTTCAGAAAGTACTAATCTTCAAATCCTTTTAATTAAATTTATATTTTAAAAATGTAAAATATTTTTGTGGTTCAGTATTCAATATATATATATCTACACACACACACACACACACACACACACACACTCAGAGAAGGCTCACTTCCATCCATATTCCTTTTACTCCATCTTCTATTTTTTCCTCCTGATTTTTTGGTTTGCAAAAACAAGGAAGAACATACACACAGTTAGCTGGTCCCTCATATCATTTAATAGAAAGCTCATCTGTTCTCAGTGATTTCAGTTGCTACTCTTTCAAAATATATATAAAACACCCCTATTTTTCTGCACAAAATGTAGCATTTTATCTGCACTTTTACAGCTTGCCTTTTTAACTTAATGTAACCTCAAAAGCATTTCCTATTGCTCCCGGGGTTCTTTTTCATTCTTTTATACATATTTTCCACTGCATGGTGGACTATACTTTGTTATATCAGTCTCCTGTGGACGAGCATTTAGGTTGCTGTGTAGATGAGGCTAAAATGAACAAAATGAAATGAAACAACAAAACAAAATGACTATGTATGGCCTTGGCTTATAAGTGCAGAGGGTGAGGGCAAATTCCTAGGATTGTTTATTTTGCTAACCTCTTCTTCATATTTTTTTTCCTTTGTTTTGTTTTTACCGTTTTCTGTTCCTCCTGCAATGTATTAAGGTGATGTTTGTTTTCTTACCTTCAGTCTTACCACAAATTATATTGTCAGGTTTTTAAAATGTTTTTGCCAATTCGGTAAGAAATGCTATTAATATAGTTTTAACATGCATTGCTCTTACCCTACAGGAGATTAAGCATCCTTTCATATATTTAAGAGCCATCCTATATAATAAAAGGCTAATATACAAATTGACCGAACAGCAGAACAACTGGTTACTATGATGCACGCTGACCACCAGCAGGCAGACACTCAACACAGGAGCTGCCCCCTGGTGGTCAGTGTGCTTCCACAGGGGAACGCTGCTCAGCCAAAAGCCCTGAGCTGGGCTCATGGCTGGCAAGCACAGCGGTAGTGGTGGGAGCCTCTCCCACCTCTGCAGCAGCACTAAGGATGTCCGACATCCCCCAAGAGGTCCTGGACTGTGAGAGGGCACAGGCTGGACTGAGGGACTCCCTCCCCAGAGTGCACAAATTTGTGCACTAGGCCTCTAGTATGTATATATTTCTCTATGAATTTCTCTTCATGTGTATTTTGTACATTTTTCTGCCTGCTGTTTGGCCTTACTTTCCTCCTTAGTTTTTTTAGAGCTCTAGAATTAGCTCTTTATCATTGATAAATGCTATCCCATTTTGTCTTTTGCCTCTTGAATTTACCATGTAAGTTTTCACTTGTATTTTTATATAAGCAACTTATTAATATTTTCTTTTATTTCTTTTCGATTTGGAGTCACAGAAAATCATTTTCATATCTAGTCTATAAAGAAATTTACCCATAGTTTTTCTAGTATGGTTTCATGCTTTTATTTTTGAATCTTTGATCATCTAGGACTTTTCTATGTTGTATCTTGTAAGGTATAGAGCTAATTTTATCTTTTTCTAACTTTATATCCTTTTGTCACAACACTTTCTTTAAAGTCCTTCTTTTGCCCTAATCTGGTATCTAGGTATTCTAATATCATTTAAGAATCCAATTGTACCATTTTTCCTACTTGCTATCTAGTTATGTGTCAACACCATTTGTTAAAAAGTCCAACTTTAGTACCATTTATTTAAAAGTCCATTTTTTGCCCTAGTGAGTTGAAATGTTATCTCTTTCATATACAGTATTTCCATATACACCTATGTCTACTGCTGGGCTATTTATTTTATTCCACTGTTCAATCTGACTATTGATGCATACTGGAATACTTTAAACTCAAGTTCTATGAGAGAAGGTTCTTATTCCATAATAACAAAATAAATAGGAAGCTATATATATTTTTATCAACCCATTATAGCTACTAAATTTTGCTCTCAATACTATTCTTTCCTATTAGTAGCTTTCCCCCATGGAAAAAATTATTTTTCCTAAGACAATTTGTTTATTCCATATATTATATGTAGCTACAGCAAGCCATTTTCTAACTTTTAAAAATACTTTTAAATGTTTATTTTTAAATATCCCTAGAAAATAAGAAACAAAACCGTTATCAGTTAAGCAATTGGCATTATCATGTAAAATAACCACAAGGTCCAGGAAAAAAAATAAGAAAAGAACATTTATGGCTACTCTGTCTTATATATTCAACTTTTAGAAATCTATGCCACCATTGAGTTGTTTATTCTATAATTTCTGAGCATATTTTATGTAAAAAATAACATGTGCATTATTCATGTTGACAGTCTCTTTAAAATGCTGTAAAACACGAGGGAGCAAATGAATGCTGCATCTACTCTGTGCTTTTTAAGCCTATCTGTTGTGTAGGATAGAAATCTTGCATAATATCAGAAATTTTCTTACATTCTTGACTACTTGTGGTGGAATAGGAAGCACCTTAGCTGCATTATGTGGGTGAAAACGTCACATTATCTGATTGTACTTTTATCTAAGGATGGTGAGAACTGTCAGGTTCACTTCCTCACTGTTAGAGATGTCCCAAGTTGAGTCTTTTCTTTTACATGAATGACAGGAGCAGCAACTGTCTGCGACTCGTCCATACTCTTCTTCGAGCCAGAACTTTTCTTGACAGTGGTTACCAGGAACATAACCATTCTTGCCATTTATGACCTTTGGCACATGCAAATCAAATGATATTACCCATTCGAGTAGCAGTGGAATAGGCCTGATTGAATGTATTTAAATTGTTTCTATTTTTTGAAAATGTAATTCACACATCTACGAAAAACTAAATTCTAACAGTGTTAAAGGTTATCATTAAAACGTATACTCCATTCTCCCAGCCTCATTTTTTTCAGTTCCCTTCCCAGGGGCAACAATTCATGGTCGTGTCCTGTTTTTATTTCCCAAGAAATTATGCACAAACCTGCCCTTTTCAAAACATTTTAAAATTGTACATAAATGGTGGCATGCTATTGTTAATGGAGAACTGAATTTCTCTGTCACTAGTGGGAGTGGGATTCTTGGGCCGCCACCTGGAATGAGCACTTCCAGAGACCCCACGGGAAGATGTGTTGTGGTAAAAGGCTTTATCTTCATGGAGTTACATTTCTGGGGCTATCAAGTCCCATGCCTCTTAGCCCAGTCCTGAAAAATATGTAGCTGGCCTTTAGTAGAGCTAAAAGGGAAGCCAGTGTCCAGAGTTTCCGTTCCATGGTGGAACCGAGTCCGGTTAGGCATTGGGCTAATCACAGTCCATAAGTCTATTGTGTGGGTCCCCCAAGACCATGAGCCCAGTGGGCTGAGAGCTTGGATAGAAGGTATGAGGGTAGATTGGCAGGGCTTTACAGAGAAGGTAGCATGTAAATGGGATTTTGATAAAGGTGCAGAAATGAAACAGGAAGTGCATTGCTTATGTGGTCATTCCAGACCCCAATGTTGAAGCTTAATTTTATTCAGCACCTAGAATAAATATTTCTAGGGACATTCAATATTGTTTGCAGACTGAACTTATGTGGGAATGGGGTACTAGTAACTCATATGCATGTGTCTTAATTTGAAATTTGATTGTTTTTTTGAAAGTTAGGACCAATTCTTTCTCATGAATTGAGAACTGGGGGTTGTCTATAATTTCATTTATTATTCAGAATCTATCCTAGACTTTGTGCCCATAAATCAGTCTTTTTGGGGCTCGTAAGTGTTTATGTGCAGATAGAAATTGTCTACATTTTATACCTGCTTTTAATAAGTGAAAAATGTGACATTAATTTTGTTGAAGAATAAAACTATTTTATCTTTGCAGACAAGCTTTAATTTAAGAAATATTGCCAGTCAACTTTCATTATAATAAATTAGTTTTGTTGATGTAAAGAATATTCTCTGCTGAGAGTTAACTGACCTAAGTTTTGTTTCAGGGTTTTGGCCATATATCTGTATATCTGTGGGCCCAAAGCCAGTTGTCCTCAGTTTCCAATTGCGTACAATTAAAAACAAAATTCGTAGGCTCTGCCCTAGCCAGTTTTGCTCAGTGGTTAGAACATCAGCCTGCAGACTAAAAGAATTCCAGGTTTGATTCTGGTCAAGGGCATGTACCGGGTTTGTGGACTTCATCCCCAGTAGGGGTTATGCAGGAGGCAGCCGAACAGTGATTCTCTCTCATCATTGATGTTTCTCTCTCTCTCCGTCTCCTTTCCTCTCTGAAATCAATAAAAATATATTTTAAAAAATTCGCAGGTTCTTTCTGTTCTGAGACTGGCTTTAACCAATCCCAGTTTTTCCCTGTAATGTCAAATGCTTTTCATTTGTCTGTGTAAAGCACATCTCCTGGTGCTGACCTAAAAATAAGAGTTTAAAAAAGTACGTAGCACAGAAAATAAAATGGACAATTACCAAGCTTCGTTTGCATTTCCTTTCTTCTTTCCTTTCCTCCTTACTCTTCTGAGAAGCAGCATATCAAGTTCCTTGGAAAACTCTAAAATTCTATGATGGTTTTTATACTTCAGGTTTATTATATGCATCAGGGCTTTCTCCACAGCACCTGTTTCTCTTGATGACAAAGTCTCCTTCATTTTATCCCAGCTAGAGATGTACTTTGGGTTTCTCCAGAAAGACACCCGAGCAAGACTGTGGATACGAATCCACAAAGATCCAATCATGGAAGGACCTTGAGTATTCCAGAATTTTGCCTTTAGATATTTGAATTTTTTTCTACCACACTTTTTATTTCAAAGCTTAAGCTGTCTCTAATCTTCCTTGTGATATATTAAAATTCCTTATCACGTATTTCACTGTCCTTTTGAATCTGCTGCAGAATAAGAAAATATGTATTATATAAATAAGGTCATATGAGTCATACTCTTCAAAATACTGCATTAAAGAGGAATGGATGAAATATTTTCCTGGCTGTTATATCATTTTTACCACTAACGAGGGAAAATGGTGTATTTTGTGACAGTGAAGCCATTTGATTCTGTACTTTGGTGGTAATCTCTGATATGGTGGCTAGGGTAGCATTCTGTGATTTGAAGAATCTAGATTTAAAAATATAAAGATCCTTTTCATTATCCTTCTCCAGAAATATTAGTATTGACTAATGGTATTTTTTTTAAAGTGAGTCTCAATTGTTTCCAAGATATATTCAGTATTGAGTCCATAAAACATAGAATATTTTGGAAATATGATTCTAACACTTAAAAAGGCAAAATTTGTCCTAGCTGGTTTTGCTCAGTGGATAGAGTATTGGCCCAAGGACTGAAGGATTCTAGGTTTGAGTCTGGTGAAGGGCATGTACCTCGGTTGCAGGCTGGATCCCCGGCCCTGTTCTGTCGGGGAATGTGTGGTAAGCAACCGATCTATGTATCTCTCTCACATCAGTGTTTCTGTCTGTCTCCTTATGCCTTAAATAATAAAAATAAAATTTTTAACTTTCCTAAAAAAAGAAAAAAAATATTTAAAAAATCAATGGAAAATACCCTTGGGTAGGGATTAAATTTTTTTTTTAAAGGCAGAATTCTTGTTGATTATGGCTAGAGAACTAGAGTTTGGGCTCTAAATAAAATGCCAAAGTGCAATTCTTGAAGTCATGTATGTCCAGATTAGCAAAAAGAACACTCTCTCTCTCTCTCTCTCAGTCCCTAACTCCTCCTTGCCAGACCAGTTTTCTCTGATAATTTCAGAAGTACTTTCTTCAGCAACCATTTAAATGGTGATTCTTTTTTTTTTGCTTAGTTCTTAATACAGTAGACAGAAATCAGACTTACTGTCAAAATTCCAGACCCTCAGATCCTAAGATAATGAACATATTATTGCTAATGAGTCTGCAGGCCAGATCTGTGGTTCTTCTTAGGCTGGGTTCACTTATGTGTCTGTGGTCAGCTGTGGCTTGGTGACGTGGCTCTGCTCATTTTGGCTGGGGCCTCTCACATGCTTTGGAGTTGCCCGGCTCTTGGCTGATCTGGGCTGGCCTCTACCCTTCTCTGTGTGTCTTGCATACCACTTCCTCAAAGTCAGTCTAGCCTGGGCGTGTTCTCATGGTGGAGCCAGGGCTACAAGAGCAGGCGAGCCTGGGAGTATTCTCGAGGTCAAAGCAGAGGAGTGAGGGACTAGCCACAAAAGGCCTCTGAGATCTAGACTTCAAACAGGCATCCCGTCAATTATTGCACATTATTTAGCCAAGTCTCAAGGTCCGCAGATTGAAGGCTGGGGAAACAGACTACCTCATAACATAAGAAACTGCAGAGTCACAATGCAAACTGGAGTGGACAATTTTAGCCAGTTTTGCAATCAGTCTACCCCCACTTTCTTTCCCAGAAGCTGATTGCTCAATGACATCATTTTGGTTGCTCGAAATTGGCCATGGAAGTATTTACACCACTGAAATTGGCAAACATTAGTAAATCAGGGCTCTTTTTTTTTTATGCTGCTTGTTAACATCTACCAGCACATCACTGCCGAGAAGTGAGATGGAGAATTTGGAAGATCCAGTCAAGTCAGTCCTGCGACTTGTTGCATGAATTACAGATTCACCTTATTTATTCTTTTTTTTAAAGTGAGGTATAATTGATATCCAGCATTATATTAGTTTCAAGTATACAATGTAGTAATTTATATTTGCTTATATTGCAAAATGATCACAATATATACTTGAAATCCATCATCATACAGATTTACATAATGTTTTCTTGCTATGAGAACTTTTAAGTTCCACTATTTTAGCCACTTTCAAATATGCAATAGAAAATTTTTAACTATAGTCACCATGCTGTACATTACATCCCCATGACTTCTTTATTCTCTACCTGGAAGTTTATACCTTTTGACTTCTTTCACCCATTTCACCCACCCTTTATCTCCTGCCTCTGGCCATCACTAATCTGTTCTCTGTCTCTGTGATGTCAGTGTGTGTGTGTGTGTGTGTGTGTGTGTGTGTGTGTGTGAATTTCTGTTTGTTTGTTTTAAATTTTATGTATAAGTGAGATCATTCAGTATTTTTCTTTCTGTGTTCTACTTATTTCACTTAGCATAATGCCCTCAAAGCCCATCCATATTAATGCAAAATGACCTTATTTATTCTTATTTGTTCTATTCCTTTGGTTTGAGAAGGAAAAGATATGGAGCCTGTCTAGTAGAGGGCCATTCTGAAAGAAAACTCACAGAGGAAGCACTAGAAAATGGATAAATGCAAACAATAATAAAGCTATTTAAATTTCATTCTTCAGTTGTACCAACTTCACAATGAATTCTCAGAAAAAGCAAGAATTGTAGCAGTTCCGTGTGAGGGATCTTTATGTTTAAACTGCATTTATTAGGGGTATTTTGTTGAATTCTTGGAATATAGTTAAACTGCATTTGTTAGGGGTATTTTGTTGACTTGCTGTAATATGGTGGAAACTTAGGATAAACGATGTGATGTTTCAGAGTGGGGAAAATTAGACTGGTAACCAAGTAAAGAATCAGGATTCTATTTCTAAGGCTCTGATAGCTCTAAGAAAGTTGTATTCTTAACTTTTAATCCATAGCCTCCTCATATTTATATTATTACAAATAGCCAAAGGGTAAAAGCTGGAATGAGTCATGTGATACTAGAATTAAACAGTGTGAACCCATGTTTACTTAATATAGGTACATATAGATGGATGAATAGATAAATAATTATAGATACATGTATATACACAGATTAGTATACGCATATGTGTTCTCAAGCACTGCCCACTAACAGAACCTAGAAGCAATAGCACACTCAGTTCCCAGATCTTGGTTTGTAATATAATTCTCCAATAAAAAGAACCAGGACTTGTAATATCATTCTCCAATAAAAAGAGAAATGGCTGATTCTAGGGCTGCGACAGAGAATTTACGATGACCCTGCTCCATCTTATAGTTCCAGAAAGTAAGTAAGAAAGTACAGTTGACCCTTTAATAAAATGGGTTTGATCTGTATGGATCCACTTGTATGTGGATCTTTTCCAATAAATATTTTCTCTTCCAGATTAGCCAAAGAACATATATACATAGTACAGGGATACAGAAAACAGTGTGGTGATGACCAGAAGGAGGGAGGGTGGAGGTTGGGTGGAGGTGGGTAAATGGGGGATGGGAAATGGGGGACATCTGTAATAGTGTCAACAATTTAAAACAAATGTTCTCTTGTGATTTTCTTAATAACATTTTTCTGTAGATAACTTTATTGAGAATACAGTATATAATATATCTAACATACCAAATATGTTAATCAAGTATTTATGTTATCAGTAAGGCTTCTGTTCAACAGCAGGTTATTAGTAATAAAGGTTTGGGGAAGTCAAATGTCATATGTTGATTTTGAACATGCCCTGTCAATAGGGTGGAGCACAACTCCAGTTTTCCAGTGTGGGCTTCTCATAGTGGCTGCCATGCAAAGAGGGGCGTATCCAAGGGTGAGAAAGATGAACTTTATAGTAGGAAAACCTGACAAACATGACCTCAGTAGGTAAGAATATCAGTATTAAGTCATGTGGATGGTATGTATCCTTTATAAGGTCATGATGATGACACATTAGCTTGTGGTCTTCCTCCTTAAAACTGGTAATTTAAGTTCAGCCATGAGGAAAACATCAAACAAAACCAAGTTAAGGGATATTTTTAAAAAATGCCTAAAGAATACTTTTCTAAAAGGTCAAGGTCATATAAAACAGTAGAAGGATAAGAAACACTCAAAGTCTTGAGTACCTAGGAGACCTAACCACCAAATGTAGTGTAGTATCCCAGATGGAATCCTATAACCAAAAATGACATTAGGTAAAATCTACAGAAGTATTAATAAGGTATAAATATTAGCTTAAAGTAATGTATCAATATTGATTCTTCAGTTGTAATAAATATATAGTATTAATGTAAAGTAGTAATAACCAGGAAAACTGGGTGTAGGTGTAGAGCATTCTCTCTACTATCTTTGCAATTTTTTTGAAATTCTGTTGACACAAATCTACTATAGTTGCTGTAAAAATGTTAAAAATTGGAAATTAATTTTTAATTATTTTTATTTTTATTTTTATTGAGACACTAGAGGCCTAGTGTACAAAATTCCTGCACCGGTGCAGTCCCTAGGCCTGGCTGGCAATCAAAGTATGAGTGTCTGGTTTGAAGGGGAGGTCCCAGCTGACCTTTGAGCCCTGGGCAGCACCTGGGCCCCTGGGCCCCCACCCACCCCCCTCCGCCTGAGTCACAGCACCTGAGTCCCCAGGCAGAGATGTGGTGAGCGCAGCCAGACGCCGCTGTCAGGGGCACAGCATGGGCCTCCCTGGCATGCCAGCCCTGACATCCTGGGGGATGGTGGCAGGGGGAGTGAGAGTGAGCTTGGACAACACCCTGCATTCTCACTGCACCTCTGTCCCCATAATCCCTGCCCCCAGGTAGCTGGTGAGAGGTCGCAGCCCCCCCACCCAGGTGCTGCGGGAGGTCAGTTGCCACCACCCACTCCCAATGCCCTGTCCCAGCTCAGGACCCAACTCTGATTGGGCAATCAGGGCCTGCTGGCCGCTGGTTGCCGTCTGTGGGGCAATCGGTGGGGCGATCAGGACCCTGCTAACATCCGCCTTGGCCTGGTGCCTCCCGCTCACCTGCTCCACCATCCCGCTGCAGTCCCACTGTCGTCATGGCCCATTGGGACCAGCAGCACCTCCACTGCTGCCCACTGCCAGCGCTGCATCGCCGACGCCCGCCATATTCCACACTACCCCCTGGTGGTCAGCTCACGTCATAGCAAGCGGTCAAACTCCCGGTCAAACTTCTGGTCGAGGGGACAATTTGCATATTAGGCTTTTATTATATAGAATAATATGTAGTATAATGATTTGAAATTGGTATAATAGTGAAGGAAATTTATTTTTAAAAAAGATTACAATGACAAATATTAGACTTCCCTTACCAAATTTTCTTGTAATTTACAGAAGGTGCTGGGATATATTATGGTGTTTGGTTTTAAAATTAAGTGTCTGTAGTGTAAATTTGTAGGTAGTAGATTGCAGCACATGCTGAGAACAATTATTCTTAATTTTGGAAAGCTTTACACCTTTAAGCATATTAGCATTTTTATCTAAATAGCTGAAATCACACTGTAAAAAACAACAAATATGTTAGAGTCTATTTCTAGGTACACCACTACGTTGTGTGGCAACTGAGACAAATTACTTCATCTCACACTCATTATACTTTCTGCCCATGTCACACACCATATCTCTACTTGCTCAGGACATTTGGGAGCCATGCATATATGGTAAAAGTAATAATAATAATTTTTCAATTGCTGATAACCATGCAATTTCCTTACGAATATTAATTCTTCATGTTTGGACTACAGAATCCAAATTACAGTTGATTTTTCATCAAACAAATCTAATTATCACTATTTTATATAGGGTTGAACTCTGAAATTAAAATTTTTCAGAAATAAGTAGCTTTTAGCATTGACCCATGCATAATCTGCTTTAATTTTGATAGTTTATTCGTTATTTTTTGTTGTTGTAGTTGGTTGAACAGTAATTCCAAAAATGATTTGTCTATGTCTTAAGTCCCAGAAACCGTTAACGTTACCTTAGTTGGGAAAAGGATCTTCACAGTCGTTCTTAAGAATTTTGAGATTAAAGATCATTCTGGATTATTCAGGTGGGTCATAAATTCCATGGCAAGCATCCTTGTAAGAGTCACGCGGGAGAAATTTGCTATAGATACAAGAGGAGGAGGCAGTGTGGAAACAGGCAGAGATTAGAGTGATGCAGCCACAAGCCAAGGAATAGTCGGAACCACCAGAAACTGGAAGAGGCAAGGAACAGAATGTCCCCTAGAGCCTTCAGGGAAGTATGACCCTGCTGAAATCTTAATTTTGGACTTTTAGGCGGCTGAACTATGGTAGAATAAACTTCTGTTCTTTGAAGCCACCAAGTGTGTGGCAATTTGTTATTTCAGCCACAAGAAATGACTACATTATCATAAACAATTTGTGACATCCTCTAAAACTGCACCATCCAATATGGTAACCAGTAGCCATATTTGAAATGTGGCTAGTCCAAATTGGATGAAGTGTACATATCAAATACAAAATGAACTTTGAAAACTTAGTGTGAAAAACACTATGCAGAGTACTTTATTATTAGCTTCTTATATTAATAATACACTGAGATAATTTTCGGATATATTGGGGTAAAGTATATTATTAAAATTAATTTCACCTTTTAATTTTTAACTTTTTTAAAAATGTGGTTACCAGAAAATGTACAAGAACACATATGGTGCACATTATGGTTTTATTGGGTAGAGCTAGTCAGAAACAACAGTGAAAACATTTAGAGGTCTGTCTCTAAGAATTATAATCTAGCTGCTGCCAGTTCATCATAAAATCATCCTTTTACTCTTTATTCACTCTATAAAAGAATAAAGACTCTTATTGTGTTGCTATTTTCAAGTTCTGCTGGAAAGATTATTTAGGGTACAAATTCAGTCATCTTGTGTTCCATTTCCATAGTTAATCTGGGCAATGTAGAATCCTTTTAACACAAGAGCCTGCGGATTTGTTACCTGACAAAATGAGGCATTTTCTTCATAACTTTGTCAAGTATAAAAATTGATTTTCTCATTAAAATTTTGAAAAATTTAACAAAAATACTATGGATCAGCTTACCCTAGTTATTGCATGCTAACGAATGCATTGCAAGGTATATTCAGTTATTTCTGTAATAAACTGCATTTAAAAAACCACCAATGTAATCGTTTAGAAAACATGCATTTATTTTCTAGTTCAGGGATGTTCAGTCAGCTGCGTTATGCTGTGCTACGTTGTGTGATGGCTCAGATCTCAAATTGGGTTTGGATTTTCTCTTCTGGTCTTTATAATCTCCTTGAGGCAGCACCTGCCTGACGCTGTTCTTCCATTGCAGTGCCAGGAAGTAAAAACGATGAACAAAGTCCTTTCTGCTTCTTAAGGCCACAAGCCATATATGGCACAATCCTACTCCCCCACATTCTATTGGTGGAAATCAATCACAGGGACAAACCCTAAGTCAGTGGGGAAGGGATGTACTGAAACCCTCTGCCTACTAAAACCCACTGTGGGCTCCCAGTATTGAGGAAGATAAGAACTGAGAACAATGATCCCATCTACCCACACAAAAACACTGTTCTCCTCTTCTAAGTGATTTTCATTTCAATAACAAGTTTATATTTATTGACTATCTAATATATGATCATATTCTGCAATAGAGGATGTAGGAAGTCAGAGATGAATACATAGCCAGGCCTTGCCTTGTAGGATTTTATAGTCTAACAAAATACAGGCCCATATCTAACACCTTGTGCTTCCTCATCTGTAAAGCAGAGATAACACTACTGCCTGCCTTATGCTGTTATCATGAAGATGCATGAGGTAACACACATGAAGGGCAAGCACAGCACCTGGGTATAAAGATTATAAAGGTTATAGCTGTTGATTGTATTATCTATCTAGCTGCCCATTCAACCAGTCACTTTGACCTTAATTTTTAAAATTGAAGCACACCTATATTTATATGTCCTTTGCAAAGAGAAACAACATGGAGGAAACAACTAGCATATTAAATCCTATATTTGGGTTATGGTATAATGGAGGATTTTTTTTTCTTTTTTATGCATTAAAATGTCCACAGTGACATCTGTAACTTAAAAAAAAATCAAGCTTCTACCAAAGGATGTGTATGCATATATGCATAACCCATGTACACAGACAATGGTGTGGTAAAGCCTCAGGTGGGGTGAGGTCAGTGGAGAAAAAAGGAGACATATGTAATGCTTTCAACAATAATGATTTAAAAAAAATCAATATATATTTTAAAAGGTAATTTACCCAATGTGTTGCATCAAATTAGAAAATTCTGGCTCCAATATTTGTTTGCTAAAGACTTCCAACAAATTATGTAGATAATGATGCAAAGATAAAAGTTTATTGTGTGTCCATAAATATAGCTTAGAATTTTCTAGAAATGTTTTACTTTTATGTGTCTATGAATTTGATTTCTAAAAAACTGATAAAAATTTTAATTTACTATTATATATGTTTAAACTCTGTAACCAGTAAAATCATCCATTTGTTTCTTACCTTACTCTATTGTTATTTAGAATTGTCAAATATTACTTGATTTCTTCTCATGGACAAAGATAGGGTGTTCTGCCACAATAAACCCTCATTAAATGGAGGGTCTCCCAGGTTTATTTTAATTGTTAAAACCTGATTAGCTGGTGAGCATAGCGGAAGGACAGTCAATTTACATGTTTGTCTATTATTAGGTAAGATGTTTAAACTCTGTAACCAGTAAAATCATCCATTTGTTTCTTACCTTTATTGTTATTTAGAATTGTCAAATATTACTTGATTTCTTCTCATGGACAAAGATATGATGTTCTGCCACAATAAACCCTCATTAAATGGAGGGTCTCCCAGGTTTATTTTAATTGTTAAAACTTGAAAGAGTGAGAAATCTGTGTTCTTGTTTCTTCCAGTTGTCAGGGTAAATAAGTAAAAGCATTTTAAGATATAAGGATCTGCTTTCTCTAGCAGTCTTGATTCTAAATATGCCGAATATTCTGCTGAATTTGCTACAGATCATGAAGTTGAGTCTATCACTAATTACTACTTTTCAGACACCCTTTCAAAATACTTTAGCTGAGTAAAACAGGACTAACATCAGAAGGCTCCTATCACTGCTGTTTGACCACATGTGAAAAGGACACACAATGGAGTCTAATTCTAGATCCGTCTCTACTTACAGTATCAGAATCATTTTAATATGTTGTGAATCTTTTAATTTTTGCAACTTTCCCGTCTCAAATTAGATTTCAAAACTCAAGCACTAGAATGATCCATCTTTAGTGCCTTCTACAGACGTGTTGCCTGGAGTGTATTCTCTCATCAACTAGTTTCTAAACTTAATTGCATTGAATTATAATCAAGCAATTCATGCTGCATTTGAACATTGGATGCATGTTTTTTCTTCCTAGAAAAGTTATCTAACAGCCAATCCTGATTTCCTGAGACTCTAACAGATTAACTGAGAAACAAGCAAGTATATTTCTGAAGTATTTTCAGCTTTTAGGAAGATAAATTGCTATATAAGTCAATAAAAATTACAATTTTTATGAAAGATGGATTGGGAGAGTGCTCTCACGACAAAAAACAGAAATCTGTTGTGTGTGTGTGTGTGTGTGTGTGTGTGTGTGTGTGTGTGTGTGTTTAATTTTTATAGAAGTACCTGGTTTTTTCAATATTTCTATATATGCTTTTATTTTGGTTAAGAACATTGAGAAAGATGATTGCTATAGGTAGCTAGTATTCTAAGAGGACTTTGAAGCTATATCAAATTTGCCCCAAATTATCTCTCTAATATATATTATTCACCAAATTTCCAAATTTCAGACCAGAAATAAGGATAGTTGTGGTGGGTAAATTGTTTTGGTGACCTGTGGCGTTTCAACCAAGTCTTTTAGAAGAAACGTATCTATAAGATGCCTTAGATCCCCTTCCCCATCTCAGAATCCTTATGAAAGTGAGAGAGAAGTAAAAACTCCACAAATATAGCATGGGATATTGGGGAACAGTGGGGAATAGGGAACTTAGAAAGGAAAGAGCTAAAGAGTAAAAAAATCAAAGTAAAATATCTGAGAAAATGTTTTCAATGTTTAAAGCAACTCTATCCAATTGAGTGTTTGCACTGCTGGCAGTGTTCCATTTCTGCCCTATCCAATACGGTAGCCAACAGCCACCTGTGGCTATTGAGCACCTAAAAAGTGACTGTTGTGACTGAGGAAATGGAATTTTTAATGTAATTTTAAATACCCACATCTGGCTGTCTAATGGGACAGTACAGGTTCACCGCTTTACCAGAGTGTGGTCCTTGGACCAGCAGAATCGACATCATCTGGGAGCTTATCGGAAATGCAGAATCTTGGCTCCCTCCCAGACCTACTGATTCAGAGAATGCATTTTAAACAACATCCTCAGCCCAGCCAGCGTGGCTCAGTGGTTGAGCATTGACCTATGAACCAGGAGGTCAAGGTTCAATTCCCGGTCAGGGCACATGCCCGGGTTGCGGGCTTGATCCCCAGTCTCTGATCAGTAATTCCCTTTCATAATTGATGTTTCTATCTCTCTCTCCCTCTCCCTTCCTCTCTGAAATCAATACAAATATATTAAAAAAAATAAAAATAAACAACATCCTCAGACAAATGATATGAAAGTTGGAGAGGTACTGCCTTAGAGCAATTTTCACTTGCTAATTAACCACCCATTCAGAAAAGTGGGGGATTTTCTATTTTTATCATGGGCTAGAACATTAACAACATATTCATTTATCAATGAAATAGTATCTGATGCAGCAAGAGTGAATTGTAATAGTGCTCGAAGTGCTTACTTTAAATCTTTCCAAATGTGAACAAAACACACTGTTGATTGATCCCTTGATTCATCCATTCAGGAAAGAATCAGAGACCCTATATGGCAAGTTCCATCTGAGGTTCACTGAGAAACTCTAGTTAAATTTGGGTATATGCTTTATTTATTTATTGTTTTTTTTTCCTGAATGGAAGTATATAAACAGATTACTGTGTTCTGTTTTGGGACTGCGATAAAAAATTATCATTAAAAATGTTTAAAGCTCCCAGCCTGGGTGGCTCAGTGGTTGGTCGTCAACCTATGAACCAGGAGGTCATGGTTTGATTCCCAATCAGGGCATGTGCCCAGGTTGCAGGCTCAATCCCCAAACAATGATTCTTTCTCATCATTGATGTTTCTATCTCTCTCTCTCTTTCTCCCTTCCTCTCTGAAATCAATAAAAAATATTTTAAAAAATGTTTAAAGCAAGGACATAGGAGTTAGAATTGGAGAATGATGTTGATAAAAGTGAAGCATTTTGCCTCTTACCATATGCCTTAATTTTCCCCAAATCTTACTCGAGACAAAATCTTGGGAACAAGAAGTCTATTGTACAGTGATCCCAGTAACCACAATGGGTGGAGTGGAGAGACTGAAGGAGGGAGCGAATGTCAATAAAGGTCCATTGCTGAATAAGTTATAGGTATGGGCAATTGGGGCACAATTGGCCTCTTGGAGTGCATTTGAGAGACTGTGGGTGTTGGAGGAGAGAGTGTGTGATGGGACTGTCCACCCAGGCTTCAGGTGAAATTTGTAAGTGGTGGATATGGTGTGGGGCACCAGCTGGGTTTCCTATACTACAATAGAAATTGCTTACATAATAGGATACTACCGTGCAGAAAGATATCCAGGGCTATTGGGGAGTAAGAACTAAGTACCAGGATATCTGATTCTGAGCTGGATTTCAAGTTGTTTAACTACTTGGCTAAGGTAAATTGCTCTGGGCAACAGAGTACAGTGGAGGCACTGGACTTTATAATCAGAGATTGTAGCCTGCTCTAATGTCAATATTCTTCTGAACTCTTCCTCACCAGTATCTTACTATACTGAAATTTGCCCTTTCTCTCTCTTTTCATATTCCTTGAGAGAACAGCTAGAATACTGTAGGCCAATAATATTCAAAACACAGGTACTATTTGTTTGAAATTCTATTTGGCCCATATGTGTTTAGCTACTTCTAAGTAAGGTATTGTGTATATCTGAATGACACTTTCAGAACCAAGAGACTGAGAATGCATGGTATGACAAAAGAGATTTTCTGTTCTTTATATCCATTTATGTTTATGTCAATAATGATTTAAAATAGCTTACATAATTATGTAGTATAATTTATTCTTGGTGGAGAGAAAATTATTCCAAGTATGTACAGGAAAAGTCTTTTAGATGTAAAAATATTACATTAAGTCATATTTAGTTATATATTATCCAGTTAACTTTTTACATAAAAAAACCTTGTATCTAAAGGCTCTAGTGTAGATCAGCTAAAACACCTGGTCACATTAACTGTGGAAGATGTAAAGTTATGTTCACTTACTTCAAGCATGTCCCTTTGGGAGATAAAGTATGTCACAAGAACAGCTTATAAGGGGGCACATTTTACATACAATCATGTGAGGAAAACTGGAAGAAGATTCTGTGAATATTTTGGAAAATGTGTGTCTGAAAGAACAGAGAAGACACTGCACTGTAAATTAGCATGATCAGGAAGGGCTTTTTTACTGATGGAAACATTTAATCCAAGACAAAGAATAAAAGATAGTTGTAGAAACTTCCAGGGAAATTATACAAATAGAGTTGAGCATGATGGTGCTGGGTTTAGGGGGCCATGTGTAGATTGTGTAGATTGACCAAAGACTTTTTGGCAGAAGATACAGTTGCAAATACCAGGGAGAAACATGAGGGCCAGGGATAGGACTTTAGTGGCATAATCCTCGGGGTTTCTTTTGCAGAAGAATAGAATATATATATATTTGCAAAGCAGAATTGATCATGGTACTAGGACTTTATTGCCCCAATAGTTCATTTTTTTGGTTCCATATAAAAACAGTTCTTCGTGTTTACTCATTAATGAATTGATACATTTATTTACTTTTGTTAAGTGCCTTATACTAGAACTACAACATTGAGAAGAGCTCTCCCTACAGGTAGACAAATGGTTTTAATTCTATGCTATCAATTTTAATAAAAGTGTCCATATACAGTCTAATCAGATTCTTTCATCAGTTTTGTTATTTAATTCTTATTTTCAATGGAGTCCCATATACTTTGTAACAAGACAGAATGTCTGAGAGGACAATTTCATGAGAGAAAATCCAATTTGTAAAATATCAGAAGCCCATTTTTATTCATGAATAATATTTCAGTCTAGCAGGGTGTTCTGGTGCACACTGAAACGGGCCTACAGATCCATCTCTAGGAAAGCCAGGCTGAGGTTGCTCTCAAGCATTAGACACAGGGTGTCATTGATCTGCAGTCACCTGGCTGGAATGGGGCAGCAACCTGCAGCTCCTGAGTTCTGAAAGGATCTCTAACATAAGGACAAGGCTCAAGGGTAGTTCCTTGGTGATGGCTACCAGTGTCTTCCGCAGGCCAACTAAATTGTAGTGGCTGGTGAGAACCAGACATAGGTTCCAGTTTGCTCTCACTCTCTCCCACAACTTATCCAGCTTTCTTTTCAACTGCCAGCACTGACATACCCTTGTGTCCTACCAGTACGTGTAGTGGCACCAATTGTCCAAAGACTTTTTCACCAGCTCCCACAGTTTTGTAAGATGGAATCACCCTCATAAGCCCTGATTCCCTGTGATGATGTGTCAGCTGCATTAGTGCCTGCTAGCTCTGCCCCATCCACCAGGCCTCCTCCAAGCATCAATCCCTATATGTGTGTATCTGGGTTTGAATATCTTCACAACATACAGATCATGGCTTTTTGTTCACCTGCCCTAAAGAGGCCTCAGAAATGAACACACCACTGTGTATAAATTCTCATTTTGTTGAAATCTGCAGTAATGACTGGCAGTCCCTCATCTACCAGCTGAGCACTTTCTTTGTTCTCTCTTTTTGTTTACGTTTTCAAAAGTGATCTTGGGTTTTGCAAAAGTGTGTTATAATGAAAAATATCAAAATCTTTACATTTTAAGAACGAGGATAACTATCCTGTCTATGAATGTCTTATCTAATAATAATCTAATTTTCATGCAGTCATTAAGTACTCTAGATGCTTGGGTTGGCTCAGACACATTGGTGACTTTGTTTATCCTAACCCAGCCATCCTGGAGAAAGAGGCTGGTCCTTCTAGATGAAATGAGGACCTGTCCCCAATGCCTCTGGAGCCCTCTGCTTACACAGAAGGGCGGGGCAACACTGAGATTGCTCAGAGTCCCAAGAGAAACATTTTTAAACTCAGTTTGTATAAAACATGTCTTGTATGTTTCCGCCAAAGCCCAATAATGCAATTTTCACATGATTATTGCAGCTAATGATTATATGAGCATCTCTGATCATGATCATGTGGAAAATTAAGGATGTTAAATTAAAATGTTGACCTGATGTTTGTAAGAAATGGTAGCTTAATAAGATGTCTAGGTATTGAGAGCATTTTTTTTTTACTTTATCTTTGAAAAATTAAAGTTGACATATCTTTGGTGTATAAATTAAACAAACATATGACATTTATTTTGAACTTCATACAGTGCTTAACAGCTTCTGTAGTTTTTGAGGCTTCTGCAGTTGTCATGGGAAAGGTATTTTACTGAATCAGCTTATATTTTCAGAACCGTGACTTTAGTTACCAGCCTGGGATAGTGCTTGACCAATAAAAAACATCCAAAAATGTTAGCGATTCTTAGGATAATTTCACATGGAAGAAAGAGTAGGAAATGGAACTATTTGTTCAAAAGCAAAGTTTATCTGTAACTCAGATAGTCATGTGTCCAATTTTGTTATAATGCTTGTAATTTTTAAGGTAACTATGTCAGTTATAACACTGTGCTAGTTTTGTCATTGTCCTTGATTTGTAGACTTCAAATATCTGTATGGACAGCAATTTATACCATATTAGAAGTGAGCCTGTCAAAGTTCCATTATTAAATAAGGTCACGGTTGTAATTGTGATTAATGGAGCTGATTCTTGACAGTTCTGAGGATATTTCCAAGGCATTAATAAATATATACTTCCATAAGAGAAAATGCCTTTAATTTCCTTACCTATAAAGTATGGGTAATAATATCTGCCCTGTGGGTCATAATGAGTATGAGAGAGTTTCCTGAATTATCCAAATTATTCAAGCAGGGCTGAGATATGGATGCTGGGTAGTCAGTCACTTTCACTTACCTAAGCAACCTGCTCCTGCCTATGATCCTTGCAGGGAATAGGACACAAATTTCTAATTTTTAAATATTCTGAAAACCCCCAGGTTTGATTGGGATTATTTGAAGCCATTAATACTAAAGTTAGAGTGACAGGATTCTACTGAATAGCAAGAGTAGCATTTTTTGTTATATTTTTCAATGAATACAATTTTGAAAGCTTCAGCCTGCACATTAGATCCATGATCTTGAGTCGCTAAAACAAGAATATCATAACATGATGCAATACTGTACTTCAAAAATGCCAAGTGTATCCATGAGACTAACTGAAAGATCCAAATGAGAAAGAAGAAATTGACATCATTGAGAATTTCTTAAGCTTACTGGCAGTATGTATTTATAAAGTCTGCTTTTGTTTTAAATATCCCGAGGGAATAGACGAGCTTGACAATCTGAAAATAAATGTAAAAAAATCAGAGCTCTCAGACAAATATTGTGTCCCTAGCAAGGGACACACGGAGGGAATGCTATAACTGGGAGAAGCAAGACACAGGACTCAGCTTTCCCATTTAAAGCCAGTGAGACAAATGACAGCACTGTTAAAATGTGGGGGGAAATGAACCCTGTAATCTTGTAATTATTTGTGAAACTTGTGGATGTAGTGAATTTGCTTGCATACTTTATATGTCATACCAGTTTTATATGTACCCACTTCTCATCCGTAGGCAATACATTGCCAATAATGTACAGACTTGGCCTTCTTGCTATGAAGTTTGTGGACCCTGTCATTGTAGAAAGACAGAAGCAAAAACAAGGAGTACAAAACAATGGGAAACTTTTTGTTTTATTTATTTATTTATTCATTTATTTAAGGCACTCAAACCCCTGTGCAAGCTCCCTTGGGCAAGCTCCCTTGGAAAGAATAGAAGTTGGAGTTCAGGAAGGATAGCCAAGGTCCTTCCGCCCTGTTGGATGGGCACTGGACCATCAGTGCTCTGCAGAATAGTGATTCAGGATCTCATTAACTTGGGAAGCCCCTTCTACCATATTTCTTGCTGGAGAGGAACAATGGACAGTAGCATGTTAAAGATTCTGCTGAGGACCGGATTAAAGGAACCATTTCAATTTTAATCAAGTGACCCAAATTGATTTGATCAGGGATCCCTTTTATGCATTAAAACCTTTGCACACTAGGACATTTTTATTTTATTTATTATTTATTTTTTAAAATATATTTTTATTGATTTCAGAGAGGGAGAGAGATAGAAACATCAATGGTGAGATAGAATCATTGATCGGCTGCCTCCTGCACGCCCCCTACTGAGGTTTAAGCCCTCAACTGGGGCATGTGTCCTCGACAGGAATCGAACCTGGGACCCTTCAGTCTGCAGTCCGACTCTCTATCCACTGAGCCAAACCAGCTAGGGCAGGGCATTTTTATTTAATCCAAATTTGAATTTGTCCTCAGTATTATGATCCAGGGACTGGCAGCATCAGCATCATCCAGGGCTTATGAGAAATTCAGAGTCTTGGGCCCAGACCCAGACCTACTGAATCAGAACCTGCATTTCAACAAGTGGTTCATAGGCAAGCTCAAGTTTGAGAAGCACATATCTAGTATTCATATTAATTTACCAGCTTCACTTCCATGAAGTTAGGGGCCTGTGGAGAAATTATCTCATGCACAGAATTTAAATAATTTGGGAACTGCAGGGAAGTCGTTGAACCCAAGTAGTGTCTGCATGTGCCTCCTCTGTAGTTTCTATGATGCTGGGAGATGTTTTCAGAGTCCTGAGTGAGCCTCTACAACCTGCTCCATGTTCTTAATTACTTTTGAGTGACGAACCTCAAGATTCAGTAGACAAATAGCAGGCAAGCAGCAGACAGATGAGCCTGTGCCATGGCCCAGGCAGTGTCAGCTGGTGGAGTTTTCAAAGCAGATGTATTTAACAGAAATCAGAGCATGACTAACACTTCAAGAAGAGGATTTGCATGTGCACAAAAAGGGAAGGGCGGTACAGAATTACAGCTTACTCTAAAAAATTGTGATTGATTCTACAGCTTTCAAATATGATTATTGGTTTGTTCTGACAGGTGAAACATTTATGAGAAATTGACCCACTGCTTATGTGCCAAATGCCCACAGATGTAGCTCTATCAGCAACAACTAAAATGCATACAATTGACCGAGAAGGGGCAGAAAGGGACCTTCTGGGATGATGGAAATGGTTTTTATCTTGATAAAAGTTACATGAATATAGGTACTTGTCAGCTTCAGTGAATTGTTTGCTTAAGATCTATCATACCTCAATAAAAATGTTAAATGCTTTATCCTGTAAAAATTGAGTACAGTTGATATTAGATGCAGCAATGTGGTCTCTCAGGGATACTTTGATGAAAACATGCATTTGGAAATGCCCTTCACTTGGTATATGGAAAGTATTTTATCAGCGGTCATAGCCATGTGCATTGTGTTGGCTGGTTAGCATTGACCTCATAGGCAGGCCAATCAGTGATGCCAATATTCCAGAGAAACTGTGCAGAGAGGGTGCAATTCTGGCTCTAGTCTGCCCACAATCCAGACCATGTGACTTGACCTTTCTTAGTTTTTTTATCTGAAAAATTGCAATAACAAAAATATTTTCTTTGTTGAGGTCTTTTGAAGACTGACTGATTTACATAAGTACAATGGCTCCAATAAAGTAGCTACAACCACCATTGCTATCAGCTTAGCCAGTTCTATTTCCTTAACCACACTTATCTCTATTTAAAATGATCTTATTGTGATTGTTTTGCATGTTCCTTGCCAGTTACACACCCACCTACTTATGAGCCCCGAGATATAAGGAAATGTTCTGTTTCCCTCATCACTGTCCACCCACCCCCCACTACACTAGCAAATGATCAATAATATATTGAGTGAATGAATAAATCAACAAAGTTTATTTTTATTATTTTTAAAAATCCTCACTCTAGGATATGTTTATTGATTTTTAGAGAAAGAGAGATATATAGAGAGAAAAACATCAGTGTGTGAGAGAAACATTGACGATTGCCTCCCATATGTCCTCCAACTGGGGATGGATCCCAAAACGTAGGTATGTGCCCTGATTGGGAATCAAACCAGCAAACTTTCAGTGCATGGGACAATGCTCCAACCAACTGAGCCACCCGGCCAGTGCTAAATGGACAGAGTTGAAAGAAAATCAGTTCTTAAAGAAGTGAATCCCGAGATATAATCTCATTTTCTTAACTACTAAATAAATTATTATGTACCTATCATTTGCACTTAATGGTAACTAAAAAGCTTACTGGAGTGCAGGTGTCTAGTATGCTAGGATCAAGAAAGTCCCTTGAATACTGAGAAAGCATCGGTAATTAGAAAAACCAAGAGATGAGCATTTCCACGTAGAGGGAACTGCCACTGCAAAACCCTGAGAATCAAATTGTCTGTAGCGTGTCCCAGAATCCTGGGAAGGCACATATAGCAACATAATCACTAAGATTTTACTTGTCTCCAAAGAATCAAAAACTTATGTTTTTGAAAATACCTGAAAGTTTAGCGAAGAACTTTATTATACCATCGCATTATGCTAGATTTGCCTATTTTCCCTACTGCTGACATGAAGCAATTTGTATTACGATTGGGAGTAAAGCCAAGTTACCAACAGAAAAGTTTTGACCTTCAAATTTGGCAAATGCTTTATTTCCATTAACTCCTGCACCTGGCTGCAAACTCTAAGAGGTAGGAACTTAATTACATTCATCTCTGTGTCTCTTAGAAGCTTTCCAGAGCACTTTGCATTTAACAAGCACAATTAATGTATAATCCGGTCAAATGAATTGAATTTGAAAATGTAGAACACATTCTCAGCATCTCCAGGCCCAGGATTTAAAGAAAGGCTTAATGTTTTACTCAGGCTGATGGTAGGAAGGACAGGAGGGTCACCCACGGAGAACGGCAATGGCGCCCACTACTTATATCTCACAGTTTTCTTATGACCTTGCTTGGCCTGCAGTTTACCGCCTTGTCCCCCAAAGCCACCAACACATATTAATGAATAATGGATTTGCTTCCAGTGCCATGAGTTACCAGATAAGCTGCTGCGACTAGAGTTTACAACACTGCAAAATGCGTTGTGGTGAAGATTCATGTTGGAGTCATAGGACAGAAATAAAATGTTTATTTTTGAGACGCTCAGATGACATACATTTACATTCTAATAACCACAGGGTATTTGTTCAATAACGCAGTAAGTATTTATTATTTTGTTGAGACTAACATTCTCTGATTCCCACCATGCAGCTCTGTTTTAACACAGAGGGGCTCATTTTATCATTTGCAAAACTTTTTAGTGGAAAGTATTTGATAGATCAAATGAGTGTCACTTTCTTTCAGTTATCTCCCCTGACCCGCACTTCTGAATTTTTTCTAACATAAGGATACATTAGCCCTCCGGGCTGCCTTCTGTTTTCCCAAACATCATTTCCATAGCCTGAATTGAGCAAAAATGGTCCAGCATTTAGCAGAATGGTTCCATGTCAACACTTACCTATGCCAAGAGACCCAGCAATTCATCTGGAACAGTGCTTCTCAAACTGCAATATGCAGCCCTAGCCGGTTTGGCTCGGTGGATAGAGCCTCGGCCTGTGGACTGAAGGGTCCCAGGTTTGATTCTGGTCAAGAGCACATGCCTGGGTTGTGGGCTCGATCCCCAGTGTGTGTGTGTGGGGGGGGGGGTGCAGGAGGCAGCCAATCAATTGTTCTCTCTCATCATTGATCTCCCTCTTCCTTTGTCTCTGAAATCAATAAAAAATATATATTTAAAAAAAACACCAAAACTACAATATGCATCCAGATACCCTGGAACCTTTTTAAAAAATATCTTTATTGTTAAAAGTATTACAGATGCCACCTTTGTCCCCCTCATTGACCCCTTCCACCTGGTTCCTGCTCTTCCCCCCGCCCCGGCCTTCACCGTACTATTGTCTGTGTCCATGGGTTATGCATATATACATATTAGAGGCCCAGTGCACGACCTTCACACACTGGGGGGTCGGGGGGAGGGAATCCCTCAGCTTAGCCTGTGCTCTTTCGCAGTCCAGGAGTCCTTGGGGGATGTCCAACTGACAGCTTAGGCCCATTCCCTGTGGGGAGTGGGCTTAAGCTGCATCGAACAGCCTTAGCGCTGCCAGCTTGTGGCTGAGCCACGCTCCCCCTGTGGGAGTGCACTGGCCACCAGGGGGCAGCTCCTGCATTGAGCGTCTGTCCCTGGTGGTCAATGCACGTCATAGGGACCCATCTTTCCACCGTTTGGTTGATTTGAATATTACCCTTTTGTTATATAGGATAAGTTTTTGGTTAATCTCTTCCTGTCCCCCTTCTCTTGCCTCTGAGATTTGACAGTCTGTTCCATGCATCCATGTCTTTGGATCTATTTGTTGGCCAGTTTATTTTGTTCGTGAGATTTCACATATAAGAGAGATCATGTGAAACTTATCTTTCTCTGACTGGCTTATTTAGTTTAGTGTAATGCTCTCCAGGTCCCTCCATGCTGTCTCAAAGGGTAAGAGATCCTTCTTTCTTTATAGCTGCATAGTGTTCCAGCTCTGATTCAGCAGTTCTGAGTGAGACCTGAAATTCTGCATCTCTAACAAGGCCCCAGGTGATGCCATGGGCCACACTCTTGAGTAGAAATGTATTTGTCTTCTGGAAATGAATCCCCTTTTGTTTTTTTTTCTGTTCTCTTTGTTTTAAAGAAATCTTTCCATTCTTAAAACATAATTTCATTGAATCTATAGATTGCATTAGGTAGTGTGGACATTTTAATAATATTGATTATACCAGTCTAATGAACAAAATAAACTGATGAATAACATAGAACCAGAGACATAGAAGCATGGAATAGACTGACGAATTTCAGAGGGAAGATGGGAAAGGGGGTTGGGAGGGGAGTGATTAACCGGGGAACTTAATAGGCATATATGCAGAACCCGTGGACACAGACAATAGGGTGGTGAAGTCCTGGAAAGGGTGAGTGCAGGGTGGAGGAGTCAATGAGAAAACAAAAAACAAAAAAACAGAACATCTGTAATACTTTTAACAATAAAAATAAATTTAAAAAAATAATTGCATATCCTTTGCCTCTGAAATGAATGGATATAAACCTGCTAGACTTGTATCACACAGTGACCGCAGCAGTGTCCACTATAATTGAGGCCTTATTTCTGGATTTTCCCTTGCAGCAAGTCGGCACGTTATGCGTACACTGCATTCAATTTTAGGGGGGAAACGTTTTCGAAACTTTCTTCCGGAGAGGGAATTTGTGTGCTGTTTTTAAAACTTCTTTCTAATTTCTCGGGTATCATACAGCAGGCAGTGGGGGAACCTACTTCAGCTCACCCCTGGTGCACTTCAAGCTTTATGGCGATGCTGCTCAGGCACCATCGTCAGCAGATCCTGCTTTTTTGCGACGTTGACGTTGAAAGGACCTCGGGAAGCACTGCTTCATTTCTGTCTGGAAAAGCCAGGGACTCGCTGACAGTGTGATTTCTCTCCCCGAAACGTGAAAGGATAATTGGTAAAAAATGAAACATAGCACAGTGATCCTTCTTCACTGGGGGCCAAGGCCATGAGCAATGTGGTACTTTTACTCTCAGTAGTTCCTGGACACGGCCTAAAATAAATCATAACCCTAAGGGAGGAAAAGTTCTATTTCTTTCTAGGGGTATTTGAGAAAATGGGAAATCCATTACAATTTGATTTTCACTTCATTCATGGAAAACCAAACTAGCCAACTAGTTTTGTTTACTTCCTTGCACACACATGTGCACGCATAGGCACACACACACACACACACACACACACACACTCCTTTGAAGTTCAGAATAAAAAATTGATGGCAAAATAGAATTTAAATCTAAGCCCTTCTTTTGCATTATAATCTCTAAACCCTCATGTAGGCTAAGAAGTTCAGACTCAGCGGTAAAAAATGAACTAGATGAGAATGAAAAAGAGCCCAAAAGTAGAAGATTATTGGAACAAGATAATTTTAGTAAAATGAAGACTGGGAATCTGGCCATACCCAGGTTTGTAGTTTAGATTCCTGGAAGACAAAAGTCCATTTTTCATTCCCAACCAGAGAGTCTAAATGGAAACCTGGCTTCTGAGCATTGGCAGATTTAAACCTTGAATTTTGATTCTCTAAGCAGATCGATCTTAGCTAAGTTGGAAAATGCAGGGGTCAGATGGTGCTTGAATGGAGGGTAGGATTGCACGTGGAGCTGTTGGGTGAGGGAGACAGTTAAAAAGACTGTGTTTGAATAAACCTGGAGACAGAGGATAAACCAAGGGTGAGCCAGACAATTCAGAATCTCCTAAGCTAAAGCTTCCATGACCTGAGCCTTAAAACAGAATCTGAGGACAATTCTAAGGTATATTTTTCTTGTGGCTATGTTTATATTTAAAAAAAGAAAGAAAATTGAATAGAAAAGTATATAGTGTCAATAGAATGGGCACAATTATTCACTTCTGCATTTTCCATCGCATAAAACCACTATTAAATGCAATGTCATACAAAGCATTGTGAAGAAATAAGTGTGACAGCTCAAGTAAGAAAGCGCCTTGTTGTTTAAAATGAGTTCAGATATCAGGATGTCGGTGATGCAGACTCAGGTAGCACAGACTGTCTCTGGGTTATGATGGGAAACAAAAATGATATCAGAAGTTAAGAGCTTCTGTGACTTTCCTTTACAGCTTTGTCAAATACTTCTCAGGAACCTTAGAATGGAGGGGAGAGAAAGTTTAGATGCTATCCCATGGCAAATAATAGGAAGCTTACTTTGGATAGTGGATTAGTGAGTGATTCGGTGTCCATTGATGCTTCCTAACATAGGGGCTTCTTAAAAGCCTCTGGGAATCCAATATGATGCCCAGAAAGAGAAGAGCCGGTTCCAGTGTCTACCCAAACACTGTGTATGGCTCCCTTTACTTGCTTCTGTCTTATCCCCTTCTACCCTGGAGTCATGCTGCAGGTAGGAGAGACCTGGTCACAGCTTTTTGCCCATCTTGGACATTTTTGGCACATGTCAGGGCCACCAGAGTGGCTGCCACATGTACCTACTCATTTGAATTTGTTTTCTAGAGTAGGAACAACTAGCTTCGATTTCTTAAATAATTTATTTAACTCTTTGGTAATTAAATGAAATAAGCCATGGTGGGAACACAAGAGAAATCTCTAGTAGATCTTTTGAACATGAGCTCATAGATTTCAGTGTCATTGTGGCTAAGGTGATAAAATGACATTATCAGTGTTTTTCAGGTGGGCACCCATTTGTGGGTGATGAATTCAATTTGTGGATTGGGGCTTACAACTAAAAAATGGAATAGAATATGATAGAGACAAGTACAATACAATAGCAAATGAATGTATCACTGCTAATAGAGTTAAATGTTGGTTTGTGAAATGCATGTTTCAGTGATATACACACGTATGTATGAATGTGCTGAGTGATGATGCAAAGTGCATTTCTACTGAGGGACATGATCAGAAAAATGTAAAGCCACTGATCAACATCAGAGTATTTCTGTTCAGAAGAGTCTTAAGTGAACAGTTTGAGGATTTACTTTGCACAGGCATTTTAATCCTTTCAACCTCCAATTGAAGTAGGTATTATGTTTTACTGTGTTTATGTATTAACCCTCAATAGCTTCAAAAGGTGAATTAACTAACTTGAGCCTTCCCAGTTGCTTATAAATGTCAAAGGCTGAATTTGATCATGGATCTGCTTTAGCCATAATAAGTATCTATGTTTGTCAGAGTTCAAGGTCAGGCAACAGAAGGCCAGGTAATCAGCAAAGACCTAGGAGATAGGGGAAAGGCTGCAGGTGGAGAAAGTAGAAATTTAACTAATCTTTTTCCATTGTTTATCCTTATTGATTTGAACTATAAAAAGAGTTTATAGTACATTATTATCATATATTATGTATTAATATATAATTATATTGATTATATATATATATATATATATAAGTCTAAGTGACTGTTACAACCGGATGACCAGCTGGTAGCTATAACATGCACTAACCACCAGGGGGCAGATGCTCAATGCAGGAGCTGACTCCTGGTGGTCAGTGGGCTCCCACAGCCAACCTCCCGCAGCTGGCCAACCTCCCACGGTCCCTCCCCCTGGCCAGCCGGGTGGTTAGTGCACTCCCACAGTCAACCTCTCATGGCTGACCAACCTCCTTCGGTCCCTCCCCCTGGCTGGCTGTCCCCAATTGGCCCAGTTCAGGACTGGATGAGAGGGCCCCGATTGGCCTCGATAGCTGGCCAGGCCGAGGGACCCCACCCATGCACGAATTTGTGCACCAGGCCTCTAGTACATTAATAAAGTTATATTGCTCTGTGTTTCAGTTAATTCAAAGCTCCATATGAGGTAGAAAAGAAAACAAAAAACTACAGGGCTTCAATATGTTCTATGTGAATGAACAAAACCTCTACGTTTAACATCAAGAGGCTATTTTCACTGTCCCTGGTGGACATGAGGTATAGATAATGAATACGAATGAAATAGCCAAGTTATAATAGAAGGATGGTTACTTGAATGGAAAATTCACCCTTTAAGTGTTTCGAAACAGAAACAGAAGAGAAGCAGAGGGAAAGGAAGAAGGGAAGAAGAATTATTTCCAATAAAATGCAACATGTGATTTTAATTCTATAAATTATTTCTTGATAATTTTTTGTGGTAAAACTTATCAAGAAATAATTTATATAATTTAATACATATATTATGTTAATATATAATGGTGTTAATTTAATATTAATAATAAATACATTTATAAAGTTATATTGCTATCTGTTTCAATTAATTCTAAGTTCCATATGACATAGAAAAGAAAAACAAAAAAAAAACTACACAGCTTCAACAAGATTTGTGGTTTTCAGAGGTGTTAGGATTTCCAATTATGGGTTTGTAGACTAGTATTTAGTAAGTACAGGGTTTGGGGACTTGAGCATTCATTCTGAGAGTCCACATCTCTGGGTTTCTTTTTGAGTAAGCACATTCTACACATTGGTGTAAAGTTCTTTGGGTAATTAGTAATGTCAATGGAGATTACATTGAGTCTGAATTTTCACGTGAGGGTCTTGGAAAGAACAAATATTAGCTGAAATTTAATTTAAAAATTTGAGTTGAAAGAGTGTGGATGCTGTATTAGTCTACTTGGGCTGCCATAACAAAATATCATAGACTGAGTGGCTCAGACAACAGAAATTTATTTCTCACAGTTCTGGAGGCTGAGAAGTCCAAGATCAAGGTACCAGCAAGGAAATTTGCTTCCTTTAGCTTGTAGACTGCTGCCATGTTCCTGTGTGTGCACATTGGACCTCTTCTTCTGTACCAGAGGGGAGAGAGGGGCAGAGACAGACAAAACTCTAGGTATCCTTTCTTTAAAGGTCACTAATATTATCATATCAGGACCCCACCCTTAAGACTATTAGATTTTAATTGCCTCCTTATAGGCCCTATCTCCAAATATGGTCACCTTGGGAGTTAGGGCTGCAACTTATGATCTTGGAAGTGGGAGGCACAATTCAGTTCAGAGCAGATGCTAAAATTCAGAACTGATTTTCACTGCTTTACCAGGTGATAAGGTGCTATGGTTTGTGGCAGGTGTTTTTTAAACTCTATTTTATTTCAATTTGATTGTTTATTTTCTTAGAAACAAACATCAAATGTGTTTGATGTTCCCACGTGATCAAAGAGACAGGAACCTAGCAGTAGCATTTGAAGTTGCCAACATTGAATCTTTGCTCTATTGATCTTAGTTGTCAGCAAAACAAGGAAGAGAGATGTCACTCATCCATGTAAATTCACAACTCAGAGGTACAGAAATTCAGCTGACACGGAAAGCATTTCCTGTCCTGAGTTAAATTTAGCAGTGAACCCCCTACACCTGGATGATTTCTTCAGGTGGTGTCCATGGGGACAAGAAGGTGTGACCCCCTCTGCCTTTGTTATCTGTAGATCTCCCCTTCACACATTCTCCAGCCCTGGCTAAGACCAGTTTCCTAGAGTGAACAGTTTCAGCATCATGGGCATAATCCCTGAGGTTAACCAATCTTCTAATTAGGCCCAAGATGGTATATTAATACAGTTAGCTTTAGGGAGGACAATTACAACAGGAAACCAATTTCTTACACCATCCTGTCCTTTTTTTGTTAGTTGATCAGGAGAGAAAGCCTCAGACCTCAGAATGAGGAATATAATTGTAAATATCTGGGAAATGAACTTCCTAGTAACTGGGGAGCAAGAATGGATTGTAGAAAAATCTCTGGGAAATTGTTAACGAAGTGATGAAGGTTTTAATATGGTCATCTTGATTTGTAGCATGGAAACCATTTCGCCATGTTTTCTGAAGATCTCCTGTAATGAGGGGAGCTATGAATTGCTAGGTTAAGTGCAGGCTGTGAAGTGAAATTGCTGGTGTCATATTTCATTTCCGTGACTTTTCCCAAGTTCCCTAATTGCCTGTGCCTCAGTTTCCTGAGCTATAAATGGAAGTAATAAAAGCAGTTACCTCACAGGATTGTTGCAAGGATTAAGTGAAAAAACACATAAGGAATGTAAAAGGGAAGCTGGCACCAAGCGAGTGTTCAGAAAATGATGGGTACCATCACCACCACGACCACCACCATCATCATCATCGTGATAATTTGTTTGATTAGATGATAATGGTTGTATCTATCTGACAGTGTTCCACTGCTAATTGCCCTGGGAGTGATATGAATGAAATCTGTTTGTATGTGGATGCTGAAAGTTTTTAATTCTAACAGTATGACATCTACAGTACTCATGGATAGCACTGGGGGTAAGCTATTTCTCTAGAAAAATTCTACACTTTTTTCTATTGAAAAAGCATGAATTAGTCAACCCATTGTATATTCTTTTGCCTTTATTACTGGAAAATTATAAGATGATTTTCAATCACAGTGACTATTATTTCCTGTGACTAACACGTTTTTTCCCCTTCTTATGAATTTGATTTTCTATTCTTAAGCTAAAAAAGCATGACAGGTATGTTTGTGCATTCCACTTTTTAGAATGAAGCAGGAAGTTCATTGACAATTGTTTAATTCATATAGTCATTCCAGTTAATGCCTACACTTTTTCTGGAATTTAAACATTTTAAAAGCATGGTTTATATCATATTATATTTCATTTTTCATTAATATAAAATTTTATTGAATGCCTAAATATTTTCAACACACTAGACACTAAGGTTTCAGATTTAAATAAGATCTGGTCTCTATCTTTAATGGTCTGAGCATGTAGCAGAGACACAATTATAAACTAATAATAATAATCTAGTATGTATAAAACATGTGAGATCACGAGGATGGAAATTTCTTTCTGTCTTATTCACTGCTTTATTCCTACTCCAAACACAGTGCCTGGAACAGATTAGATGCTCAATTAATATTTCCTCAATAAATTACTATTACTGGCATTTTACATATATTAAAATATTACAACTAATATTTACTGAGCAACTCATCAATATGTCAAGCACTTTACTGAATTTTTCAAGGACACTATAAATTTGAAACAGTTATTAATGTTATAAACAGAAGTGAGCACTAAGGTCTAGAGAGCTTACATAATTTTCCCTTGGTCACACCTAGTAAGAGCCAGACAGAGACTCTTAACCAGTATCTCAACCCATTACACTGTCTACCCTAATATCGCAGGGGTGCAGGGATAGTTCCCCCACTTCATGGATAATGAGACTGAGATTTCCTAAGGCAAGGCCAGCTTAGTGGGAGGCATATTTAAACTGGTGCTCTCAGAACGTGAAAGTACGTACTCTTTTCACTATAGCACTCAGCCTCTTAGGCACATAGACAATTAGGCATATGAATGTTATATAGAAGCCTATACACATTGTACTGAGACCTTGCCATGTAGCTACAGTCCATGATTCCATGACATATAACATGCCTCATCATAAATAGTAAATAAATAATATAATCACAAATATAATATATAGATTGATATATTTCATACATTTTATATATTTATATATACAAATAATCACACATGAATGTGTTTTATGCATATTATATATTTATAAATGTTTTTACTTATTATATTTAAACTAGAGGCCCAGTGCATGAATTTGTGCACTAGTGGGGTTCCTCGGCCTCACCTGCGGGATCAGGCCAAAACTGTCTCTCTGACATCCCCCGAGGGGTCCCAGATTGCGAAAGGGTGCAGGCCAGGTTGAGGGGCCCCACTGGTGCATGATCAGGCCTGGGGAGGGACACAGGAGGTTGGCCAGCCAGGGAGGGACCGCAGGAGGGCTCCAGTGTGTGTATGGCCCGTCTTGCTCAAACCCCAATCAGTCAGACCCCAGCAGCAAGCTAACTACCGGTAAGACCATCTACCCCTTGGTGGTCAGTGCACATCATAGCAAGCAGTTGAGGGCCTTAGCATATCATTAGCATATTACACTTTGATTGGTTGAAAGGCAACTGGATGACCGGACACTTAGCATATTAGGCTTTTATTTTATAGGACTAGAGGCCCGGTGCACAAAAATTTGTGCACTCGGGGGGGGAGGGGGGGTCCCTCAGCCCGGCCTGTGCCCTCTCGCAGTCTGGGACCCCTCGGGAGATAACGACCTGCTGGCTTAGGCCTGCTCCTGGGTGGCAGAGGGCAGGCCCAATCCCTAGGTGCAGCCCCTGGTCGGGCTCAGAGCAGGGCTGATTGGGGAGTTGGGGCGCTGCCCCCTGTCATGCACAGAGCAGGGCGGATTGGGAGGTTGCGATGCCACCCTCAGTCACGCTCAGGGTAGGGCTGATTGGGGGGTTGGGGCACCGCCCCCTATCACACTCAAGGCAGGGTCGATGTGGAGGTTGCAGCGCCACCCCCTGTGACGCACAGAGCAGGGCCAATCAGGGGGTTGGGGCGCTGCCCCCTGTCACACACAGAGCAGGGCCCATCAGGGGGGTTGGGGCTCCGTACCCTGTCACGCACAGAGCAGGGCCAATCAGGGGGTTGGGGAGCTCCCCCCTGTCATGCACAGAGCAGGGCCCATCAGGGGGTTGAGGAGCTCCCCCCTGTCATGCACAGAGCAGGGCCCATCAGGGGGTTGAGGAGCTCCCCCCTGTCACTCACAGAGTGGGTTGGGGCGCCGCCACTGGCTCTACACACAGCAGGGCGGATCGGAGGTTATGGCTCTACCCCATCACACTCAGGCAGGGCCGATGGGGAGGTATGCTCTACCCAACCACACACAGAGCCGGGCCCCTGTAGGGGGGGGGGGTGGGGGCACCCCCCTCTATCACCCCACAAGAGCAGGGCCGATCAGAGGGTGGGGGCGCCCCCACTCTCACATTCAGGCCAGGGCAAATGGAGAGGTTACGGCTCTACCCTGTCACACACAGACCAGGGCCTGTCGGGGGGGGGGGGGGGTTGGGGCGCCGCACCCTGTCACACACAGAGCCGCAGGGCGATCAGGGGGTTTGGGCGCTGCCCCCTGTCACACTGATCCGGTGCCAGGAGGCCTCGCGGCTCTGCTTATCCCGGTGCTGGGAGGCATATTACCCTTTTACTATATAGGATAGAGGCCTGGGAGCCGGCTAGTTTACCCTGAAGGGTGTCCTGGATCAGGGTGGGAGTCCCCACTGGGGTGCCTGGCCAGCCTGGATGAGGGGATGATGGCTGTTTGCAGCTGGTCACACACCCTTCAGGGTGGGGGTCCCCACTGGGGTGCCTGGCCAGTCTGGGTGAGGAGCTGAGGGCTGCTTTCAGGCTGGCAGTTGACTGAAGCTCCCAACCGCTCCTTTTTTTCTTTTTTTCTTTTTTTATTCTGGGCCAGCTTTAGCTCTGGCTCTAGCTCTGAGGCTTCTGCTACTGAAAGCAGGTATCTGGTTTGTTTGCTTTCTATAATCAAAACAATGTATAACTCCAGCTCTGAGATCCCGGCAGGCTGAAAGCTGGTTTCTGGGGTTTTGTTTAGCTTCTATATTTGTTACAATGTTTCTTAGAGTTGCAGCTCAGAGGCCGGCAAGTCAGGCGGGGAACGTTGGAGTCTGCAGTCACTGGAGCAAGCAAGCCTCATGTTCGCTTCCAGCTGCCTGGCTGCCGGCCGCCATCTTGGCTGACAGTTAATTTGCATAAGGATATGCTGATTAGCCAATGGGAAGGGTAGTGGTCGTACACTAATTACCATGTTTCTCTTTTATTAGTGTAGATATTTATATCATTATTTTATTTTATATACTTTATATGTATACATTTTTATTTGAATGTTTTATATATTTGTACATTATTTCACATAGGTTTATTTTTGGTAATTATGTATCAGTTATAAGAGATGTTTCTAATTAACTGGCAAATGGTATCTTCTGTAAGGGTACTGGGGCAATGGATGTCCATGTGTAACCTAAGTAATTTTGGCAACCTAGTTTACATCATACAAACAAACAATTCCAGATGGAATAAATATCTAAAACCCTGAGGCAAGTCGAAAGTTACCAGAATATGTGAAAAGTGCTTTTTATAACTGTGAAGTGGGAGAAGACATTCCTAGACCTGATATAAAACCCACAAACCAGAAAGAAAAACATAGGCATTTTGTCAGCTTACCACTCTTACATGTCTGATTGGCAAAAAACACAATGAAGAGACAAATGTAAAAGAGAAGTTACAGGTTGTAAGAAAACAGCAGATAATAAGAAAGGAATAAAATATAATGTCATTACTAACACACAAATGGCTCCTGGGAACCTATAAGGAAAGGAGGTTCTCAGGCATCTCTGGATGCCAGCATCTGGTGCTCCTTATGCACCTGGCCCCTGGGTGAAGGAAGCCAACCAAGCATGCTGCTCTTCCTTGGCGATTTGGAGTACTCCTAGCCTTGCTGTGCCTTCTAGGCACTGCCTGTGTGCTCCTGATTGTTGAAGTGGGAAGAAGAGAGAGTCAGGAACCTGTCCCTAGAAGGCCATCTTCTCTGTAGTTATTTCTAAGCATCTCTTGAGAGCCTTCTACACTATAACATCCTCTTCATCTACCTATATATCCCCTGTGCTTCGCACAGAGTGGGCACTCGGTAAATATTTTGGCAAGAGTAAGCAAATGATTTAATAGTCAACAAAGAGCAGATTGCTGATTCTCTCAATCTTTCCCATCCACAGGGTTTAGGGCCAATGGCTGAAGTAGTTGTAGTAAAGACGCCAACCTTTGAGACAGCCAGTGGGCATTAGCACACTGAAGCTTTGCTTATGACTGAGAAATTCTTTCATTGGCCCCTTTTCAAACACTACCTAAAATAGAAACCTCTTCTTTTAAAGGCTTCAAGAGATGACAGGATGTGTTTTCTCCTGAAATTCATAAATACAAATAACATATACTGTCAATATTTCATAAGAAAAGCTAAGCTACAGAAATACTCACTTAACCAAGAGAGCTAGATTTTCTATTAAAGGTTTTGAAGGCTTAGATGGCTTATACTCTTCAGAAAACATCCCAAACAGGCATTTATAAATCTTTAAAATTATGTGATATTTGGATATTGATATTTGTGACATTTAGATATTTATATAGATATTCAGATATTTAGATGGTATGTGGATAGCAAGTATGCAAAAAAAAAACTTGGATATTTTCTAACATGCTTCTACTGTGTTTTCTGTCTTATATTTAATTTTTCCCCCTTTTTTTGGCTTATTCTTTCTGGATTATTGGCCATTTTTACAGGCATAAAAATTCCTCTTAACATGTACCAAAGTTCCTAAATTTTTAAAAATGTCCTTTAATTATTATGATCTCTACTTTTTATTTTATTTTATTTAACAGTATTTTAAAGATCCTCAGAGTTAGTTTTGGGTTCATATGTGTTATCTTATTAAGTGTATAGAAGTAAGTCTTTCTTTTCTTTTTTTTAAATATTTTATTGATTTTTTTACAGAGAGGAAGGGAGAGGGATAGAGAGTTAGAAACATCGATGAGAGAGAAACATCAATCAACCGCCTCCTGCACACCCCCTACTGGGGATGTGCCCGCAACTATTTTTTATTTTATTTTATTTAACAATATTTTAAAGATCCTCAGAGTTAGTTTTGGGTTCATATGAGCCAAACCGGTTAGGGCTAGAAGTGAGTCTTTCAAAAGATTGTTAGTTCCAAAGAATCTTGAACTGAAGGAATGATAAGAATCCTAAATCTGAGAATTTCACATATTCAGAATTTCTTTCATAAGAGCATTTGAATTGTAAGCTGATCACATTAAGGTCCCCATGAAATGGACTGATTTAGGTTGCTGTGTTTGGACAGAAATATCTTCTAACTTGAGAGCCAGCAATCAATCATCGGCTGGAAAACATATATCTAAGGTTGGAAAATCATTTTAATGGACTCCAATATTCTGATGGTAAAAAAAGGTTTAAATATTTATGAATTTCATGGCTAATATTGATACAGGTGATGGGAAATAAGGATATATTCCTTTTCTTGTTCATTGAGCATATATTGTTAGCTCTACAGAATTTGAGTGAGAATTTACCCATGTGATTCTGTTTAATAAAAAATATAAATCAAGAATTTCATGGTTATAGTTGAAATTTAGGTGAAAGTATCAAGCATGATAACAAAGGACATCTGCCAAAGGCTTCATGAATATGATATGAATTTTTGAAAGGTAGAGTGATTTGCTACAAGAGAGCATTGCTTTGCATTCATTTCCCATTCAAGGTTTTTGACACCTTGAAATTTACTAGTTGCAAGATAATCTGATCACAAAATAAGAAATTTGATCATTGTAATTCAAACTCATGTCAATAGGAAATAAGAAATACTACTTATTCTGGAGGTTTGCTGAGTGACTTAATATTTATCCAAATACAGTTGGTTTTGCATGAACACTGGGGACTGAGTGAAACATTGTTTGTTTACTAATGAACCAGGCAGATATGAAATGAGCAGTGACTGGCCACAATAGAAGAAATTTCTGAATTATTCATGCTTCCAGTAGAAGTAAGAATTCCTATGGGGAGATGGGGTGGGTGAGGGGAAAGGATTTTTTTCAAATCTTCATTAGGAATGATGACCATCCAGCCTGGCTTGTTCAACTATGAAGCTCTTTGTATTGGAATATTTCCTTAAACCATTTTAAATATCAATCCAGAAGGATTAACAGAGCATCAACAAAAAGGCACCTTATCATAGCACTGTTGCATAATTAATATAAAGGAGCATTGTATTAAGATAAATGAATATAGGAAACAAGGATTTGGTTTTCAAGAAGTATACTTTGTTCTAGTTCTGGTTTCAGATAAAAGCAGAAACACTGAATATAATTGAATCCAGAATATTTGTAGAAATAAAGTAGCTACTTTTCATTTGTGTGTGAGCGCATGAGTGTGCGTGTGCGTGTGTGTGTGTGTGTGTGTACAAGATATAGTAGAATGATTTTGTAGTCAGTCATTTCTTATGTTTATTTTGAAAAGTTTCTAGAAAAAAATTTGTGTTTTTAGTACATAATTTTTCCTCTTTGCCTTTTACAGAATTTTCCTGGGTTGTTTTTTTTTCTTTTTTTAAATTTAAAGCCCAGTTCAATGAATATCTATATTAAAAGTTTAGTGAAAGCCCAAAACCAAAATTATCTTCTTTTACAAGTAATTCAAATCGATTTTTCTTAACATAAATTATCAAGACTTACAGAACTATTTATTCAATTCTTCTTCATGTTATTGGTGAAAACCAAGAGATTGAAATACCGTTGCCATGCTGCATAAATCAGTGAAACAGCCATGCTTGAATAACCAAGCATGCTGGATTAATAATATTTAATTAGGAAAAAGCTGCTGAGTTGCCTTGATTCTCCCAAACACTAGTGCATCTCAGAAAAACTCAGCAAAGCCCAGTTTTCTGGAGAGTAGAAAAGTTGCAGTTTATATATTGAGTATATTATGATGTTTACTGCAAATAGCACTTGACTGTGGGTTCTGAACTTGGATTATATTTTTCTCAAAAGTACAATTATTGGCTGGTATGGAAGCTGTCAGTTTCTCCATTTTGGTGGTATGAGACCCCTGATTTTTATGTGGTAATGGAAGAGTATACCATTCAATATCAATTTAAAAATTTTTTTACCAAGTTGTAAAGGAAATTGGCAGGGAGCCTATTGATGATTATCCATACTGGAGAAGGGATAGGTGCTCATTTTCTCTATTTGCTATCTCCCTCCAAATCCCACCCTCATCCAGTCTCCATCATTGTCTTATCTGCTCTGTACCCTAAGAAGGTAGGCCAATGGACGACAGTTTGGGTGTGGCCAATGGGAGGCATGGTTAGGCTCTTGGAGGGCGAGGGAGATGATATTTATCCCCTCCGCTTCAGCACCATACTTCTGGTAGTGGCTAACTATGCCCCCACCTACAGCTCTCACCATTTGCAGTAATTCTATTTTCATCACACCCCATCCTCATACTGTACCCCATCTCTTCAGGCCCAGGGGCAAGCATAGCTCCCTGCAATGACTAATCAAATTCCCTTGTGGCTTCTCCAAACCTGCCCACACCTCTAAGATCTCCCTTCATTAAAGTCTCATCACATAGTTTATCTGATTAAAAAATTTTTACCTGGGGTTTTAACTGACACAAGAATCTTAAGTCCTAGGTTTGGGAGCATTCAAGAAAGACTAAAGTGAGCATTAGGCATCAGCATGATTACATTGCTTAGACAAGCACATTAGTATCTCTCTGTACAGTCATCTCCAATGAATGGGTGTTTATGATGGATTATATCTGTGTTTCATTCTTCCTCTCTTTCTAAGTTATTTTTATTAAGAAATCTTATGAAGTCATCATGGAAGATGTTTTCAAATTGTATTTGATGTATCATTTAGAGATATTGCTAATTTATTGAATAGTAACATCAAGATTCAAAGAGGTTTCATGACCGGGAGTCCTGGACATGTAACAGTGGTGTTTTTATTGATATTGCACACAAATTACAAATATGCATGTATGAATGTGCATACATTGAGTGATTTCCTTTGATCAGAAATTCAGTGTGAGGTAACCTTGTGCTTTGGCTTCTTCGAAATATTCCTTACAGTTTAGGCATCTTTCAAAGGAAACAAAGGCCAATTAATACTCTGCACCAGCCAGACCACACCTGTAGATGTGCTTCCAGTTGGGGCGCCACCACGAGCAGGGAAACAACCAGGGGAGCTGTGGCCAAAGGCTTCCCAGCACAGGGTTTTGAGTGCGGGATTTTAGCAGCCAGGGTTTTGCTCCCAGCTGCGTACCCTGTGTTCCTCATTTCTGATGTCGGATCCTGAGACTTTGGGAGTATTCATTAATAGAATGTACATAAAGAGTCACCCGGCACATTATAAATACGCTGCAATCAATACTTAGAATACTTCTACTAATTACCAGGGTGTGACTGGTCTGGAAACCAGGTTCCATGAGCAACAGTCCAGGGAACTGGGGACGATTTAGTTTGTGGAGAGAAGATGTGCCGAGCATCCACAGGCTTCTTTAGAAATGTGAAAGGTTGTCCAGTAGGAATGAATTGCCCTAGGACAGTGGTCGGCAAACTGCAGCTCGCGAGCCACATGCGGCTCTTTGGCCCCTTGAGTGTGGCTCTTCTACAAAATACCGACTTCTGCGCATGGGCCACAAAATTTCAATTGCACTATACATGTACTTTTTGCTTCTCAATCTGTCCAGCCAGGGAACAGGCTAATGAGCAATGTCTTTTTGACTCATTTGTCAACATAAGCAGGGTAGTTACTATGCAGAATATGCTTTTAGCAGGAACTCCTACAATGAGAGCTAGAGTGGAGGAAGGGCAGGCAGAGGGGAAAGGTGACAACATGACCTTTCATTTCCCTTTGAGACTCTACAGTTGTGGCTCCTGTGTATGTTGGACAGAATGTTAGGAAAACGTCTGCAACCGTTGTTTGTGTTCACGTTGACCTCTTCCAAATCAGCATTTTGGCAGTAGCCCGGAGACATGTTGTCCCAATCTGGTGTTAACAATCCCACCAATATTTTCTGGCTCAGATTATTTTTCCTGCCAGAGACTCCTTGGGTGGCACACAATGGTTTCTGTGTCACCAGCCTTCTAGACTTCAAGAAACTGTGTTTTGGTGTAGGGACTTACTAACTGGACCGAATCGTTTTAAAAGGTACTGGTATATTTTCCTTTTATTTTTTTCCCCACCAGAATGAAAATATATTGAGCTGTGGAAGAAACCTCACAGTGTTGGTGTGGGTTTTTATTTTTTTCTCCCTGCTAGGTATTTGTTCCCTAATTGAGCAGCCACTGGAAACCTTTCCAGCACACCAGTCTTGCCCCTATTTCTGTTAGTCCCACTAGTAGTTGACAATTACAGCTTCTCAAAGAAACTCAGCACATGCCATGTTTTTGGCAGGAGGAGACTCTTTATGTAGAAAAGTGGCTGATATTCTTCTGTGTTAATCTGAGGAAGCATCATGTTGAGAAGGCAGCGGAAGAAGACGGAGCCAGCAAAGTAATGGCTATGGTAGGGCGCCACTGAAGACAAATAGTGTGTCCAAGACTGTGAAAATCTTGTCTTATAAAAACTTGTTTCAACATCAGGGCTCCCACTGGGATGGAAATAGCAATGTCTACCATTTCTGAGCGAATCTGGAGAAAATGTCAATGTTATATCTCAGGGATAATTCATTTTTTAAAAATGAGCATCCTTTCTACTGACTGCTTCTTTTTGGAGAGATGTTTTCAGTTTTTTTGAACTGTGCTTTCCTCTCCTGCCTGGATTTTAGCTGTTTATATGAGGGGCAATGACATAAAAATAGAGAAATGGATCTCACACAAATCAGTCTCAATTGCTTAAGGTCAGCAAGGAGCTTCTAGGTAAGAGACAAAATTGCATCTGCTGAAAGACATACCACAGGGGATTGAATGGGATGAACATGGAGGTCCCTTCCAGTTGTGAGGTTTTATGATTCCATGAGCACAGCAACTACCAGTGAAGGTGACATTTCATAACTCAGCAATTGGCTCTTTCAAATGCCAGCTAAAGTGACAAGGGAATGGAATATTTCTCTATACAAATTCAGTGTAAAGACTAGCAGAAATTGGATATATGTCTTTGGTTTGGTTAGCATTTCTGCTGATTAAAAAAAAGATATTTATAAATATTTATTTAAAAAAAATGAAACCCTGGCTGGGTTGCTCAGTTGGTAGGAGTGTCAGCTGGTGCACCAAAAAGTTTCAGGTTTGATGCCAGGTCAGGACACATACCTAGGTTGTGGGTTTGATTTGATCCCCAGTCAGCAGGCATATAGGAGGCAACTTGTCGTTGTTTCTCTCTTCTCTTCTCTTCTCTTCTCTTCTCTTATCTTATCTTATCTTCTCTTATCTTCTCTTCTCTTCTCTTCTCTTCTCTTCTCTTCTCTTCTCTCTCTCTCTCTCTCTCTCTCTCTCTCTCTCTCTCTCTCCCCCCCCTTTCCTGTCTCTCAAAAAAAATCAATAAAATTATATCCTCAGGTGAGGATTAAAGAAAAACAATTTCTTTTTATTGAATGCTTATTAAAGGCCAGGTCTTCTATCAGGCCTTTTGTATGCATTATGGATTCCATTATTATCACCATTTTATGGATGAGAAAACTGAGGATTGTAAATAATATGAAGTTGTGTTCATGAAACTGACACTAAAAAAACACTCTCTTAGCTACTATATCATTCTGCTTCTCTATAGAAGATGTTTGCAATTCTCCATGTAGTGCGTCCCTTTGTCTACTAGATATCAGAGCAAGTGCCATAGACAGTCCTTTGTCTATTGGCAGTACCTCACTTCACTTGCATAGTCGAGAAAAATTGGAAGACCTCTCCGTGGGCAGGTGAGACACAGAAGATAGGGAAATTAACATCCTTGAGGGACAGCCTTCAACCAATGGGATGAGAGGGGGTGGTTTCTCAGTAAGTATACAACCTCTCTGTCCCCCAAAGGAAACAGTTCTGAGCCATAGTTCTACAGAGTGCCCCCAACAGGACTGAGGCCCCCTCAATGCAAAGTAGTGCTAACCTCATTTCTGTTATCTGTTAATAATTCTTGCCCGGCCTGCATGGCTCAGCAGTTGAACATCGACCTATGAATCAGGAGGTCATGGTTCAATTCCTGGCCAGGGCGTATGCCAGGTTGCAGGTTTGATCCCTCCATGTGGGGTGTACAGGAGCAGCCGATCAATGATTCTCATCATTGATGTTTCTATCTCTCCCTTCCTCTCTGAAATCAAAATATATTTTAAAAATAATAACTCTTCCTTCTCTATCTTATTGTCCACATTCCCCTTTTCTGTTTCTGGGATTATCTCTCAAATAAACTTCATGCACTTATGTCCTCATCTATGATGCTATTTTGGGAGGAGGCCAAACTAAGACACTCCCTAAGAATATGTAACTACGATATTTGTTACAGAAGTCCTACTAATAGACTTCAATGTCCACCTCACTATGAGGTTATCTATCACAAAACCTAAGTTTATTGGGGAATATTTCTGTGGCATCAAATCTCTAATTATATAATGAGAGTTAATGATAATATGTTGAAGTTTTCTCTTTGGATTTCAATAATTCAATAAAAAAGAATCTCCACCACGCATTAGCATGATTCCTTTGAAGTCTTCAAAAAGCCTAATGCTTTAGCATGAAACTTTCAAGATCATTTTCCTAGGCTTCCTCCAAGCCCACTCCCGGAAGTATCTGCTATTAATTTCCTTCGTGGTCTTAGATGAGTCAAAAATTATAGATGAAATGATTATCTTCTTATTTCTTTTGAAATATTTCACTCCAAATCTCTTTCTGTGTACTCCAAACCTAACATTTAGCTCAAATGGATTAAAACAGAGAAGAGTTTTATTAAATGCAGTAAAAAAACAAAAAAAAACAAAAACGCATCATGTACATTTCTCTTTCCATTTCTTGTGAATCTCTGAAATTAATGGACTGGTAGAAGCATGCATTAGTTGGGATGATTCTTAGGGGGTATTCTGCATGTGAGAATAGCAGTTCTAGAGTGATAGACTTGCCCGTAGTTTTCATGTCAGAATTCTATCAGTGTTCTCCTGTCTTCTTCTCATCTCTGTTTTCTTCAATCTCTGCTCCTTAAATATCTGGTGGCTTTGCTTCATATCTCAACTATCATCCTTGATTATGTATATATTCTTTTCTTTAGCCTTAGAGCAGCGGTTCTCAACATGTGGGTCGCGACCCCTTTGGGGGTCAAATGACCCTTTCACAGGGGTCGCCTAAGACCATCGGAAAACACATATATAATTACATATTGTTTTTGTGATTAATCACTATGCTTTAATTATGTTCAATTTGTAACAATGAAAATACATCCTGCATATCAGATATTTACATTACGATTCATAACAGTAGCAAAATTACAGTTATGAAGTAGCAACGAAAATAATCTTATGGTTGGGGGTCACCACAACATGAGGAACTGTATTAAAGGGTCGCGGCATTAGGAAGGTTGAGAACCACTGCCTTAGAGAAAACAAGATCCTTTCTTAAGGACTCTGTTTTTAATGGAGTAGTACCAGAGATTCCATACTTAGTACAACCAGTAGCCTCGCGGGATGATTTTATTTGAGCAATCCTACCATCTGCCATTCAGGACATATGACCAACTCAATAAAATTGGGCTGAAAATAAGAACTGTTTCCTGGAAGCTGGTGCTGCTTTGGACGGTTAACAAAAAATTTGTGAAAGGACTGTGGAGTTAGAAGAAATACCAACTAATAGATGTCTCCACACTAGACCTCATCACTCTGCGGCTGAGGTGTAAAGAGTGGGCTTGTACCTGATGAAAACGTTTGGCAAATTTGTATGCAATGCCAGTGGAAGCTACGCACCAAATGGCAAGACAAGATTCTCATGGTTGCCATGCTCAAGAACCATACCATCAGTGAGATGAATGCTAAGGTTTTACAGTGATATGGAAACTATGCTTGTTTTTCATCAGTGATAACACATTTTTCATTTTTGCAATACATTTTGAAGTATTCATCGATTCTATATTCAGCTATGCCTAGGTATGTCCATGTCAGTTATTTTCCTATTAAAAATTAACTCGATCCTTGTAATAAGAAAAAAATAGTTCAAAGAAAAAAATTGACAGTTTGTATAGACATTTTAAATGGACCTGTTTATTTCTGACTCAACTTGTGAACCTGTTACAGCTTGCCTTCTTTAAAAAAGATATTTAAAAATGACTTTTATGAGCAATTTATTTTCTTCCTTCCTTTTGTTCTTCCTTCTACTCTTCTCCCCTCGCTGTCTCTTCCTTTCCTTTGTTTGTTTCCTTCTCTATCCCTCCTTCCCTTTTTCCTTATTGTTTTTTTCTTTTCTTCTTTCCTTCTTTCATTCATCTACAAATTGTAAGATAGGTGCTTAAGGGAATTATTTTAGTTTTGATGTCCACTGCAAGGTTCCCTGGAACCCAGTCCTGAAATGCTATCCTATTTTAAAAGTGCTACCAACTATAATAAGAGATCTAGGAAAAATTGAAACAATGTTAGTTGCATTTTGTTAAATTAAGATGATTTTCAGTTTGTAAAATGTCATTCTATTTTAATTTTTAACTCCACTCTGATTCCTCTCCTAGGAAATAAATGTTTTCTGGTAAAGAGGTATTATCCCTTTTTTGCTTTTTTCTCCATTTTTACTTCCTCTCCTACTCTTTGTGCCAAAGCCAGAAGTTCAAGAGAAAGGTGAGCAAGGCACTCCTGGGAGTGTGTTAGCCAAGTGAGAACATATGTAAAATGGCTTGAAGAGATGCAACTAGGTCTACTGGAAAGACATTGAGATTTTAAGGAGAAGAATTGGATTCATATTCCAGCTCTGCCATTAGTTAATTGTCTTGGGCAAGCATCAAAATCTTTATTTGAAATTAGAAGTGCAATTTCCAAACAATTATTGTGTTCTTTCAAAGTGCTAAGTATGTGCTGGTGTGCTGGAGATGCAAGATGGATGACATAGAGGTAGTGTCTTTGAGGAATATTATAGAAGAGAGAGTGAGCTATAACAAATAATGATTTGTGTGCTAGAGTAGAGCCAGGTTCTACAGTGGCAGGCTCTATTAATATTGCTCAGTGAACACTAGAAAAGAAGCATTGGTTTCTGTCCAAAGAGATCAGGGACAGAAAAAGCCAAAAGGAAGAAATTATATTTTATTTCAATTTTGAAACATGAGTAGGATTTTACCAGATGACTACTTTGTCGGAAAGCATCCTGGTAAGTATAATATGCATTAACTAACTGTAGGATTTATGGAAGTCCTGTGAGTAGAGTATCTGAGATGGGAAATTTATTGGCCTAATGATGATCTCTGGTCAACAATGCTGCAATTGCTTGCCTCCATTAAAAGTCCCTGAGTACACCAGCTGGCCTGGACACCAGGATTCCATCTATGAGAATTTTCCTCTACTCATTTCTCAGCTAGGTACATATCTACTCACCTGAACCCTGTTTGACTTTGCATCATGGTTTTTTCTCCTTATCTACTCCTTTGTCAGTGTGATAACCCAACATGTAACGCTTACTCAGTTTTTGGCATAGCATTCTTCCTAAGGTTCTTCTCCCTGCAGTTACCCATCAGCTCCAATCCTTGGGCAGGTACAACCCTGTCCTGACTACTAGTATTCCCCTCAACCCAGCACAGTGCCCTGTGGGTTCTAAGAGAAGCTAAACAATAATAATAGCTCTTGAAGCCATGTTATGGGACTGTTGTGAAGAATAGAGATGATAAAACATGGAACATGTGTTCAGTCTGAAGGGAAACACTTGGATTTAAATCCTGTTCTGAGTGAGCCAAGGTAAATGATTTAGCTTCTCTGAGCCTTCTTTTCTTACCTGTATGATCGGGCTAATAGGAACACCTTGGTAGAATAGCTGTGAGAATTTCATTCAACAAATATAGATTGAACACTTGCTGTATAATGGGTACTATTCTAGAGACTGTGGTTACAATAGAGCACAGAGCCACCTGAGTCGCCCCTGGAATTTGGACAGGAAACAGTAATGTCATATCAGAAATTGGAGGGGGACTGGAAGCTGAAAGAAGAATAAAAAAGGGTACAGGAAGAGAGAGTGAGAAACAGAGTGAGGGTAGTGATATTGCAAAGGGAAATCCGTGAAGGCCTCATACCCCCATGAAGTGAAGGAGCAAACCATGCAGAAATCTGGAAGAGAGCATTTTGGAAGAAGAGCAGCAAGTGCAAAGGATCTGTGATGGACTAAATTGTGACCTTCCCTCCACCACCACCAGTTCAAACCCTAACTTTCAATGTGGTTGTATTTGGAGATAGAGCCTCTAAGGAGGTAATCTTCTATGTATATAAAATGCAAGCGACCAGAATGCCATAACGACCAGAATGACTGATCGCTATGATGCCCACTGCGGCCAGCAAACCAGCCCGATTGTGGGTGGGGCCGGCCAGCCAACCTCCTGCAGCCCCTCCCTCCAGCCATCCTCACCCCCAATAGGCCCCCCTCACCCCATCAGGGGCAGGGCTGGCTGGCCAACCACCCGTGGCCCCTCCCCCCGGCTGGCCCCACCCCTGATCAGCCCCCACCACCCCAATCGGCCTGCAGCCCCTCCCCCCAGCCAGCTCTGCCCCGATCAGCCCAACCCACTCCTGTCAGGGGCAAGACTGGCAGCTACTGCCTGCAGACCTTCCCTCCAGCTGGCCCCACCCCCAATCTCCCCCCCACCCCCGTCACCAATCGGGGGTGAGGCCAGCTGGCCAATCATCCTCAGCCCCTTCCCCGCAGCTGGCCTGGCCTGGATTGGGCCCCAATTTGGGCGGGCTGGCTGGTCAACCTCCCGCTGTCTCCTTCTCCAGACAGGCCTGGCCCCAATCCTCTCCGATCGGGGCTGGACCAGACCCCACCCATGCAGGAATTCATGCACTGGGCCTCTAGTTAATAATAAATGATGTCATAAGAGTAGGACTCTAATCCAGTGCTCTCGTGTCCTTGTAAGAAGAGAAAGAGGTACCAGACATCTCTCTCTCCCTCTCTACACACTCACAAAGGAAAGGCTATGTGAAGACACAGTGAGAATGTGGCCATCTACAAGCCAGGAAGAGAGGTGTCACCAGAAACCAACCCTGATGACACTTGATCATAGACTTCCAGCCTGCAGAACTGTGAGGAAATAGATTCTATTGTTTAAGGCGCTCAGCCTATGGCATTGTTACGGCAGCCTGAGCAGACTGAAGCAGGCTCTGAGGCTGAACCAACTTTGGCATGCCACAGAGTAACTGATGGGAGACAGTGCTGGGAAATTAGGCGGAGAAATAGTCAGAGTCCTGGACACCTTTGCCATGATGAGGACTCAGGATTTTATGTCAAAGGTGATGGATGTTCTTGGAAGATATGCTTTGGGAAATGAAAGAATATAATGTATGTTTTTAAAAGATTATTTTGGCTATAGAGAATTGACTCTGGGCTGGAAGAAACATGGCCTTGGAGACAGCAGTTAGCTGGACCAGTGTGTGAGCCTACAGTACAGGTGGTAAGATGTGGGCAACTGGGTGAGGGATGGTGACTGTGTGGACATTGCTGGTCTCATGTTCACACTGTTCCTGTAGCTCCAGCATGGCCCAATCCTCCCTTGCATCTTTTCACTCATCTGTCACCTTTGCATCCAGCCTTCCCTGACCAGACTATTTAGAATCACGCTGTCTCTCCCAGTTCCCTTTCATGCTTTACTTTTACCTATAGCATTTATCCCCATCTAACATGCTATATCTTTCACTTACCAATTTTGTTTTTTGTTTGCTAGGATGTACACTTTATGAGAGCATGTTTTTTTTATTGGTTTTGTTAACTGATTTTTGGTTCATTGTGCTTAGAACAGTGTTTGGCGCATAACAAGTGATCAAAAAGTATTATTGAATATATGGATATATGAATGAATGAATGAATGAATGAGTAAATGAATGGATGAAGCCTAGGGAATGGGGAATAAATAATTCTATTAATATCCCTTCTAAACAGCCATGCAGAAACAGCTAGTAGATTATTGGCTATGTAATGAAATGAGATAAGCCATTTACGGAGACTGGTATCTTGCCTACCTCTTGTTAATGATTATTATTATTACAAGTATTATTTTATTTCTAAGCCCACTGTATCTACCTCTTTCTCTACATTTTTGAAATTGTCTAAGGCCTGTAATTCTTAGTTCTGTGGCTCTGTGACTGGGAGAAAGTGACAAGGGAAGTAGCTACAGCTCAATTTGGTCCTTTTGTAGCCACTCATTCACCATGATTACACAAATGGATGCTTATGCAAATTTCCTGCTTCCTTCATGGGTTCTCATCTCTGTGCTGAGTATTAATACCCTTCTGTGTGTGAGGACAGTAATCAAGCAGGGGCAGTAATCAAATGATGTGTACAGCAGAATCAAAGCTATTTGCATCAAAATCAAACCCACACAGTAAATTATAGGAATACATGGCCTGCTTTAATCAATGGCTCTAATCTTGCTTACAAGATTGACGCAGAAAGAATCAAAGATTTGGTTTAAAGACGGTCAAAAGGAACATATAAATTTATTCCATAAAATGTAGCATGTTACAATTTATTTTTTAAGTAGTAAGGTTTTACTATATGTCTCATCATATAACTGTTCTTTTTTGGCACATGAGAACAAAAAATAAACAAAACACCTTTTAGTATTTATCTTTATATAGTGCCTTACTGAACAATATAGTGCCTTCAAAAAGGTTTTTTTCATTTTTTCTTTTATTTATTTTGTTAATCCTTACCCGAGGATATTTTTCCATTGAATCTTAGGGAGAGTAGAAGAGAGAGGTAAAGACAGAGAGAAACATCAATGAGAGAGAATCACATCAGTTGGTTGCCTCCTGCATGAGCCCTGACCAGGGCCCAGCCCAGAAAGGAGCCTGCAACCGAGGTACATGCCCTTGACTGGAATTGAACCCGGGACCCTTTAGTCCGCAGGCTGACCCTCTATTCACTGAGCCAAAAAGTTTTTTTTTCCAAGTGAGGTGATGTAGGCATGAGAAAAAATGGCTAATGTGCTTGTACCCAACAGTGGTAAGTAGATTCCTGTCTTTACTTGAATTAAGTAAAGTGAGCCAAAGGTTTGGGATGCTTATTTTTTATTTCTCTGAGAAGTAAAATAATTTTTAGCTTGTTTGGTGATTTTTAAAAACATTTTCTAAAATTACAGAGTTATTTTACCTGCCCCCCACCATCCTTAGTAAATAGCAGTCAAGGAGTAGTTTATCTTTTAAGGGATGTATTTCCTGCTTTTAACAAGCCCACAAGTTATGGAAGAAAAAGCAAATACATTTTAATATAAAAGAAAAGAATTAACAGATATAGAAGCAAAAACTCCTTTAACCTTATTCACCTAAGGTGCATTTCATCTAAAATTATCTTCCCTGCACTTCTGTAGAGGCAGTTAGATTTTTTAGCCTATCACTTTTTTATATAAGAATATATTTTCATGTGCAATACTGTCTACCTACAAAATGGCCTCCTAATGAGGTTACCCTTCTTTGCAAATGTACTAAGAGGGTTTAAGCTGAGGGACAGTTTCACTTGTGGAGCGCTGTCCACTATTATTCAGTGTCTGTGTCTACCTGGGGATATGGCATGTTAAATGGGAATAACATGAATTTTCTAGGTGTCATCTTGACCTTGCATCCCACCTCCATCACTTATCAGCTCTTGTTAGTTGTTGTGGTTTACTTCCTAACTTGTTCTTCTTCATGAACATGCCACCCAGAAACTTGAAATGGTGCTCAGTTCTTCTCATGCCTTAACCTCACATCATGTCAGTTGTGTGTTGTTAACATAGACATCATCTCTCTTTTTCATTTTTTCCTATTCCTACTGCCCATGTTTAGATCTTCAGCATCTTTCATCTAGACCACAGGGATGATTTCTGAAGTAGACTCCCTTCATAAATTGCCTACCACCCAGCCATCTTCCATCCTGTTGCCACAGTAGCTTTTCAAAAATCTAAGTTAAATCCCATTGGTCCCCTATTTAACTTATTTCACTGTTGTCCATAACTAGAGGATAAACTTATAGATTTGCAAATTTGTAATTTAATGTCCTTCAGGATCTTCCTGAGCTCTATGTTCAAAGGCATCAAGTATAAACACACATACACACATATGCACACAACCCTACTCTCTAGGCACACTCACCCACTGGTACTATCTTTGGCATGACAACCTTTACATAATTTTCAGTGCCATTGCTCATTGTAAAATTTTTAAAATCCCCCTCTCCATCCTCTTACTTGATCACTTTTTAAAATTGGTTTTAATATATGCTGCTTGTGAAAATGAATGGGACCACCCAAATGAGAAAAAAACAGAGGCTATTTATTTACACCTTACAAGGGAGTCAGCCACCATCACTTGCATTTGTCACAAACTCAAAGACAGGCAGAGGAGGACTAGGAAACATTCAGAGTAAAACAAGGGAAGTCTCCATGTGAACTCTGATTGGAGGTTGATGTCATAAGAGAGCCAGAATTGGGCTAACTGGAAATGGGCATCTGATGTAGTTGGTTGGAAAACGTATTTGTCTTTCTCTGGTTAGTCCTGAGTTGGAAGGTGTGTGGGGGACAAAAATAGGGAAGGTGGAAATCATTGACCAAATCATGACTGATTTGGACCAATTGCCGTAGAGGTTATGGTTTTGCTTTCTGTTCTGGTTGCTGAAGGGATTGTGGTTTGGCTTCTGGCTGGTTATCACAGAGGTTGTGGTCAGAGTTCTGTTGTCATATATGGTCTGGCCATCATCCATGTGTGTATTCAGTTTCTCATAACCAATCAATATTTGTTGAATGAGTAAATGAACATTTCATCTTACTAAGTGTCCATTCCTTCCTCTTCCACTTCAATAAAACAATTCTAATATCCAAGCTGCTTTATAGCTCAAGAAATTATGTTCCTTTCTTAATATATGGAAAAGGGATATTCCACACAGGTCTAGATGTATAATTTCAAAAGAAAGTAAATTTCTGTGCCCCAAGAAATCTCCCCAACCTTTACCCTTAAACACGATGTTATACCATCACCCTAATTGAAACAGAAACTTGGGAACCTGTGTTCTCCCGTTTTCCACAGTTGGGCCTTTTATAATTTAACCTGCTTACCTTATTTACATTACATGTCTGGGATGAAAAACATTTGAAGCTGTAATTCTGGACACTTATGAAAGTTCTTCCTTTACACATAAAAAAGCTGTCCATCCAAGCTAACCTTTTCTACTTAAAGCAATAGTAATATACCATCCACTCTAGAGAGGAGATCATACAAATGAATGAAATGACATTTATACAGAGCTTGACACCCTACCGAATATTCTAAAATAATGTGGTGTATACTCTATAAAATATTTAGATTCTACTTCAATAGAATTAAAACTCAGTGTAGGATACAATGTGAATGTCTTGTCATGCTCTTACATGAAAGCATAAGGCTATGATGATGCTTTTCGACAATTTAAAAACTGGGCTCTAGCAAAGTTTCTGAAGAATGTGATTGGTTTGGAGGGGGAGGTGATGGTGATATTTATTCATATCTATCTTTGTAGAAAAACAATGGGCCAACAAAACAATGTATGCCAAGAAAACAATATGCAGCCAAATCACAGAAGTCTGTGTATTCATCGCCCAGAGAAAGTTTCGGCTAAGCAAGTTAATTTTGTCTTTAGCCATTTGCATAGTAATTGTATTGGATCTAAATGTGGATCTGCATGAAAATCATTCCTTTTCTTTCAATTATGTGCTTGGACTGGGATTAATATAGTTCCTGGCGAGTCATTAAAAAATAAATTAGTGATGTTGAATGCTTAATTCCTTTTGTGTGGGCCTTCTATAACTTGATGCTTGAGACCCTAGTCTGCAATGTGTTGCTGCTGCTTTTATTGTTACCAGATAACAGTCACTTGAGTTTTCTCTATGGACTTAGTTTCAAGGTACTAATGAATGCCCTCATATAGTGTAAAGTTTCACATACACTTGCTATAAAGAGGCAGGTGATATTGTTTAAACTAACATTTTTAAGGTGACTATTATGATGCTCATGAAAATATGACCATGTATATTATCTAGTGGGATTTTTCCAGGAACCTCAGATTACCTCCCATCATTGAATCCATCACATGTCATGATCAGCCATGGAGGCCAAAGCATTTTTCATTTCCCCACTGTATACAAGATCATTTCACATATCAGCACTTTACATGGCACAACCGTCAGGTTTCTAGAAATTGTCTGGGGTTGATGAATGAGGGTGTGTTAACCAATAGGATTTCCCAGAATTAATGGAGGAGGTGTAGTCAAGTTACTGTATAATATAAAATGATGAATGTCAATATGAGACAGCTGAATATGTGCTTATATTATGCCAATTTCTGTGGCAATATTTAACTCAGAAATAGTTTGTGGACTAACGTTTTGTCTTCCTGAGCCAATTTTGTCTGTATGGATAGAAAAGTCTTATTTGAGCAGATCTGTTCTTTTCTTTGTTAATTGAAAAATGGTAGAAATGATTCAACTACAGTAAAGATTGAAATGTGGCAGTATTGGAGGTATTAACAGGGCGATTTCTGTTTTCTGGTACTTTCTTGAATCCTTTTTAGTAATTTATAACATTTTTCTAGACTTCCTGGCTACAATTACATATTGACATCATTTAGCATCAATCAAAAGGGCCTCAGACTATTTTCCTGGTATTCACCTAAGATCTAGGAAGTCATCCTCTACTGCATGGTTTAGAATATCATTTTTAGATGCATGACCATGTGGGTGCCAACATTCAGTGCAGCCGCCTTCCCTGTATCCCACTCAGAGCTCAGTGCATCCTCTTGGGTAGTTCTGCCTGCCCAAGGTTTACTGGGAACACTCCCTCTTCCCAAACAGCGATCAAGAATGGAGGTGAATGCGTTGTCAGCACTCACCACTGTTGAGAAGACTCTGTCCAAAAGAAGTGTTTACTTTAACCTGTGCGAAGTCTCTGTTGGCACATGGGTCATTTTTATTTGATGACCATTATCTTTATTATTGATCTTTTAGTGTTTTTTTTTTCTGAATGCAGAGTTCTCTATATTCTGTAAATGTTCCTCACTGTTGCCATCACCCATCCACCAGCCCACATACTTTACTTGATTGTGAGCATTTGGGGAAAGTTCTTGAAACTTTCTTCTAAAGCTCCCCTGTGGATCACTGGGAATCTTGTTATTGTTCTGACTCAATAGGTCTAGGTTGGTGCCTGACATTCTTCATTTCTAACTAGCCTTCAAGTACTGAAAACACACTTTGAAGAGCAAGGCTCTAAAACAGTGCTTTCTAATAGGACTTTCTTTGATGATGGAAATGGTCCACATCTGCATCTCCCAAAGCAGTGGCCATTTGCTACATCTGGCACTGGAATGTGGCTAGTGTGAATGAGGAACTGAAATTTAATGTTCTCAAAGGTTAATTAACTTAAATAGCTACCTACTACATTTAACTATGCTAGAGGACTTAATATAAGTCTTTAGAGTTCATCAGCTTTCCCCAGTCTCAAGAAGGGCCATCTCAAAGTCAAGGGCTCCTTACTTACCTCTGAGTTTCCAGAATCTTACACAGGGCCAGCCAAGAACATTATGTGTGCATAGTAAATGGCATTTCTATTAAGAGATCTAGTCTACAGTTATGGGAGCAGATTCATAGAACTGTGGTATAATGAAAAGATTGGACTTTAAAGCTATAAGACTTGGTGTGTAGGTAGTTCTGCCTCCACCAATTACAGGATAATTTCTGACAAGTCTCTTAATCTCTCTGAGTATCAATGTCCCCATCTCAAAATTGATTGATTATGGTAATGCCCACTGCACAGAGTTGCTGAGGTTATCACAGGAAATTTTTAAAAATATTTTTATTGCCGAAACCAGTTTGGCTCAGTGGATAGAGCGTCGGCCTGCGGACTGAAAGGTCCCAGGTTTGATTCCGGTCAAGGGCATGTACCTGGGTTGCGGGCACATCCCCAGTAGGAGATGTGCAGGAGTCAACTAATCAATGTTTCTCTCTCATCGATGTTTCTAACTCTCTATCTCTCTCCCTTCCTCTCTGTGAAAAATCAATACAATATATTTTATAAAAATATTTTTATTGATTTCAGAGAGGAAAGGAGAAGGAGAAAGAGATAGGAACATCAATGATGAGAGAGAATTAAATGATTGGCTGCCTCCTGCATACCTCCCAATGGGGATCAAGCCTGCAACCCGGGCATGTGCTCTGACTGGGAATGGAATCATGACCTCCTGGTTCATAGGTCAATGCTCAACCGCTGAGCCATGCCAGTGGGGCACACAGAAAATTTTTACCAAATCACTTCTTTAAGTTTTTGTTTTTGTTTGTTTTTTTTTGCTATGAAAATGCTAGTTTTGTTCTTGTGTCAGCATGTGTTCTTTTCTTCCCCTAAATATTTATATTTGGGGTAAGAAAATATAGAAAGATGCCTTATATGGACACATTTGTGGTCTAATTGGGAGGCTGAATAATAACACAAAACCATGTGCAGTTTTGTATCTTTCCTCCTGTGGAGAAAACAGTTCTGATGGCCAAAGAGGAGGGCTTTAACGAGTTTCTTTTATTTCATTGCATTGCACTGCATTTTATGTGGAACTAAACATAATCTTTTTGGTCTGGGATTTTGTGTTTGATTTAATTTCCTCATAAAAATGTCATAAATGTTTTGCTGAGTCTGATTGGAATTGTATGAATCCATCTCATCTTAAAAATACCACATTCCAACTTGCTTGAAACCAAATTTCCCCCTTATTTGTAGTGTTAAAACAAATAAAAGGCATATTTTTTCTTCTTTTCTCTTGAGCAGATTTTTCTTTGAGATTGTCTTTTTGTTTTCATTGTTCATGCCATATATATCACAAACAATGCCAACTTCATGAACATAACAAAAACCACAATAGCTAATACTTAGTAAGTGTGCAAAGCACTATTCTAGACACATGAATTGGCATTGAAGCTGAATAAACCTTTAAGCTCCTTTACAATCTGCTGATGTGTTGAGTTCTGGAAGTATTGATAGTCTTCTTATTACTGATGATGGCACGGAGCAGCCATCTAATGACCTTTGTACAATCATGCTTTATAAATGGATTGAACTGGGAGCCTCACCAGAATGATTTAAGAATGATTGATTAAGACAAATCAAGGCATTTTTTTAAGAGGACAGATTGATTTTGTTTCTTAGTGAAAGTGTCTACAGTTTGTAATGCTGCTGTTCGCTTTTATAGATTCTTAAACAAGCTTCCTAGGCCTTATTAAATTATTTAAGTGTTTTGTTTAAAACTTGATAGTGCAGTAAATTTGGCTTTTTATTTGCATTTATCAATGCTTTTTTATAGATACTTTCCCTTCGTTCTAGATTACATTTTATTTATTTATTTATTTATTTTAAATATATTTTATTGATTTTTTACAGAGAAGAAGGAAGAGGGACAGAGAGTTAGAAACATCAATGAGAGAGATCGATCAGCTGCCTCCTGCATGCCCCCCACTGGGGATGTGCCCGCAACCAAGGTACATGCCCCTGACCGGAATCGAACCTGGGACCCTTGAGTCCGCAGGCCGACGCTCCATCCACTGAGCCAAACCGGTTCGGCTCTAGATTACATTTTAAAATTAATCCACTAATCTACATGCAAGTAGAAGCCGACATGCTATGTTAACAATGCCTTGAAACTGTGTGAGTTCTGAGTTTCTGTGGCAGAAAAATAGATCAGAGTTTAGACCAGTGGTTCTCAACCTTGGCTGCACGTTAGAATCACCTGGGAGTCTTTTTAAAATCCTGATTTCTGGGCCTCATCCTCCGGAAATTCTGTTTCTTTGTTACTAATGTTGTGGCTCCACCCCATAACAAAGAAACGGAATTTCTGGAGGATGAGGCCCAGAAATCAGGATTTTAAAAAGATTCCCAGGTGATTCTAATGTGCAGCCAAGGTTGAGAACCACTGGTTTAGACTGACCCTCCGGACATCCCCTTTCTCCCCTGCCTCCCTCCACAGTTTGGCTTAGATGCAAAACACTTGGTTTTCCTAATCCCCTCTCAGGTGTGTTTGGCCAGGGATCCTGCCCTGGCCACTCAGCAGAAAACTGCTAGGGAAAACATTTTTTTTTTTTTTTATGAATAACGATGCAAATAACACCATTTGGTTTTTATTCTATCCTTGAAGAAATGAGGACTGGAGGTGTGGTAGCCGTCCTTTGACCAAGGAGACAAAATCCAGAGGCTAAAAGTGTCAGAGCACAAAGGCATAAAAGCCCAGAGCCCTAACAGCCGCCACAGCCCTACATACTGGCAGAGCCCTCTATGTGAGAAAAAGAAAACCCTGCATGGACTGTTAGTTGGGTTTCTGTTATTTGACCCCAACATCCACAACCAGTAGTTTCACAATTGAAGGAGAAACGAGATAACTGAGGCAAATGTGGAAATATGGTGTGCATGATGACTATATCGGTATAAAAAAATGACCTGAGCATAGTTCTAGTGGACCTCTGAAAACGTGGTCTCCCTAGACCATGAAGTATAAAGTGACCCAGAGGGAATGTTTTATAATAACTGAGGATTTGTTTTAAAAAAATTATCGAACACCTGAATTCTCATAGAAGCCAAAGACTTTGACAGATTCTGAGTTGCCAAATTTTATCTTTGGACTATGGCTGAGAAAAAAGGCAAAAATGTGTCCCACGTAATGAAGTTGAATCTGTGTGCTTCCCTAAATTTCCATGGATTGTTAATCATTTTTCCTTTGCATCCATCTAAGCAGTCAGCGATGTAAGAGATGCCCAAATACTTGAAGACTATGAACTTCTCCATTATCTTGTGGAAAAACCCCAGTTTGTTTGTTTATTTTTTATGCATTCAGGTTTTTAGGTACCTCACTATCCTGATTTTGTTTTGTTTTGGTTTTTTTTTTCAGATTACATTCACTTGTCTTGTTAAAGTAAGGTTTCTGCAAATGAATACTTTCCTCCAAGAGCAATCTGACCTGGCACAGATGGAGTATGGGGGGGGGCGGTGGCAGGGCATACTTTCATATTTTTATTATTATTTTTTAATCCTACCCTGAGGATATGTTTTATTGATTTTTTTAGAGAGTGACTTTTTCAGAGAGAAAAGAAGGGAGGGAGAGAGGGAGGGAGGGAGGGAGGAATGAAGGGGGGAGAGAAAGAGAGAGAGAGAGAAACATCAATTGTTTGCCTGCCATATGCACCCCAACCAGGATCAAACCATCAAGCTAGGTATGTGTCCTGACTGGGAATCAAACCCACAACCTTTTGGTGTATGGGATGATACTCCAACTAACTGAGCCACCTGGCCAGGGCTTCATGCATACTTTTATTTGTGTATTGAAGATATTTATGATATGTGTAAAAAAATACCAAGAATAACAATAATATGTATAACTCCCACCAGCTTGCAAGAGTTTAAAAAACCTCTGTATACCCCTCCCTGATCTCTTCCTTTTCTTCTCCACCAAATTAACCTCTGTTTCGAATTTGTGCTTATTTTTCTCTTTGTACTTGTACTTTATACCAAAGTGTTCTAAAAATATATTATTTAACTTTACATGTTTTAGAATCCCTTAAAAAAGAATCATACCTAGTATAAATGGGATTATCTTGTATGCATTGTTATGAAATTTGATTGATGCGACTTGACATTTCTGTATGTTGAAGCAGTTAAGTATGGTCCTTCATTTTTCACTGCTCTATATTTGTCTCAGTTTTGCCAGGTTGAATTTTTCTCTCCTTTCCCCGTTGAACTAGTGAGAAATGATATACTGTACTCTTTTTTCCTAATCTCGTGGTTACCCCAGAAGTGGTAACATGTACACTTAATTTTTATTTAATCAGAATTATATGCTTCTATTGAGTAATAAAATATGTTAAGTATTTAGGCTTCAGCTATTATTGTCCAGAATATCAGTAAGCATTGATGATATTAAAAATGTATACTTTGTGTGGCTATAGAAGACAAAATTAAATACTGTCTCAGGAGAGAAGGACGGAGGAAAGGTCAGAGTAATCTTCCTGTTCCTGCACTTTTCTCAGACTCCTTCAGTTTAAAATATTCAGTGTGCCAGGGTGTAATATTTGGGGGTATTGAGTTCTGAGCTCCATCACTAGTTAGGAAGATATCATATGCAGCCTACATATTGGTTTCAGTATCGTGATTAATTCATATTCTCTATTCCATATCTAATATCAACATTTCTTCATTTGTTCCATTGAATGTTAATAGGTGTTATACAAAAAGAGATTGTGGCATAATATGCCTGGGGAACCTTAAACTCAATCTGTGGAAGGCCTTGTCATAACCAAAGGGCTTCCTTGAGCCTTTAATATGCAAATGAACATTGCAAACCTTCAGGAGGTGGCCTGACTCGAATCTGAAACCCTTTTACTTCCCAGAATAATCTTCTTTTGAGAGTTGTGTTCTATAGAACACACTGGAGAAGCATTGATTTACGACATTAATTTCCCTAAAAGAAAGTATTGCCATAGAGAGCTCTGATTGTGACAATAGGACAGGCATGAAGGCCAGTTGGAGAAGCAGCAACTGGTAAATTGCCTGTTGCCAAGTCAGAATTAATATTGGAAGGAGCTTGACATTTTACCCAATGAAAATTAATATTAATTAAATAGAAAGGAAAAAAATCTCAGAAGATTTGAGATAGTTTGTAATTCCTCTCAGGGAGCTGGCATGTTTACTTTTCACTGGCGTCCCTAATGGACCACCTGCTAGGTGACTTGGATTTTGTAGGCTTGCTTTGTTAGACATTTCAAAAAGCTCTAAATTTGACACCTGCTGCTCTTTAAGGTGCAAGCTTTGAATAGCCCTCTCTTTATGGGTTGTGTTCTGGCTGGGTAAGCTTCTTTATCTCTATTGAATCAGAACAATGCCTTCCTCAATGCAGCATTTTAATTCTGGAAACCTTCTCATTTATGCAATATTTTGGCAAATTTGATATTTTCTAATAAATTTGTAGGCAGCGGAACTATGTCTGAAAATAGGAATTGAGAGTTTAGTTGTTCCTGGCTCTCTTACTGCCCTCTCCACAACCACAAAAGAAAAAAAAAAAAAAAAGCTTTTGCCAGTTCCCTTTACTTCAAATTGGAGATAGAAGATATTTTTAAAACTAGTTCATGTTCATAATACATGCAAAAGTGATAATTTTTTTTAAAAAAAAAAATCCCCTAAGGCCGTAACCGGTTTGGCTCAGTGGATAGAGCATTGGCCTGTGGACCGAAAGGTCCCAGGTTCGATTCTGGTCAAGGTCATGTACCTTGGTTGCGGGCACATCCCCAGTAGGAGGTGTGCAGGAGGCGGCTGATCGATGTTTCTCTCTTATCGATGTTTCTAACTCTCTATCTAAGATATTTTAAACTAGTTCATGAAAATCAATGAAATATATGTAAAAAAAAATCCCCTAAGGACACTAACAATGCATTTTATTAAGAAATTTAGCTCTTATTTATATTTATTTATTTTGGCCAAGTAGTTGAACTTTTGTTTCAAGGCAAATTAAGAATAGATGTCTTGATTATAAAGATATTATTGTTTGCAAACCTTTGTGGAATTTATTTTGTGCCAAATTAAACCACAATATAACTCAAAAGAGGGGTCCTTTTTCATTGCTATTTTATTTTAATTATTTTATTATTATTATTTTAACCACAGTACCAGTGATAGGATTCTGGGGATTATTTGCTTTTATTGTTAAGTGGGGGGCAGATGATGATGCATAAGCCAGCCTCTGATAGAATAGTTAAAGTCATCTCAAGCAGCTAAACTGATGTGGTTAAACTTAGTCTGAGTCCAGATATACCATCACTATACAGAGTGACTCTGGAACAGAAAAGTTCTCTTCATTATGGATATCTCCTAGTGATCTCTTGTGTATTTTGGAGAATTGAAGAATAGATTACAAAGGCAGAATATAAGAAAGGAATGGGGGGGAGTCCTTTCTGGTACTGGATGTGATACTAGTAAAAGATAACCCCAAATCTCAGTAGATTAATATTGTATAGAAGCTTATTTTGTTTTTGACAAAAATGCTCCTTCTGGTAGACTTTTCCCTTTAAGACCCCGGATCTTGCCATTATGGAGATCTCCTAGTGATCTCTTGTGTATTTTGGAGAATTGAAGAATAGATTACAAAGACAGAATATAAGAAAGGAATGGGGGGGGGAGTCCTTTCTGGTACTGGATGTTATACTAGTAAAAGATAACCCCAAATCTCAGTAGATTAATATTGTATAGAAGCTTATTTTGTTTTTGACAAAAATGCTCCTTCTGGTAGACTCTTCCCTTTAAGACCCAGGATCTTTCAATGTTATAGGCTCCTTATTTTCAAATGGAGACTTCTAATTTACCCTGCTTGGCTGCATCCAGCCAGAAGGGAAAGGGGCAAAGAGCATGGAGGATCACTGATGGAACATACACTTGTAGAAGTCAGTCACACAGCTGCATCTTACCAATGGGACTTGGAGTCCAGCCATATGCCCCACGGAGGAAATGGGTTGTTCTGATATGCAGCTATCTGGGCTGCATATATCTGGATATTGGCTCTTTTATGTTTATGATGGTGGAATTAACCTGAGAAATAACATAGAGTTGATTATCTCCAAAGGACCCAAAATTACACATGCACATTAATTATACGTTTGAATACCAGCCTAATCATTAACATATCAGTATTTCACATAATTTCCTTAAAGAGTTTTTTTCAATTAAAGATGTCTTGGGCATTCCTGGGAGGCAGATTTCATTGAGCAAAGGATCTGTTCTCGATTTCAAAACAAATAACCAGCTCGTATTTGTCTCTCCAGAATCTCCTCGTGACATCAGACTGAACAGCTAAGCACCACACAATGCTAGAAAGCAGATTTTGACAGTTTAGCTTTGTTAGTTATCATTTCCACAGGTACCATCAGCCTGAAGATGGAGCTGCCTGCCCTATCTCTAGTATGCTAATGAAAAGTAAATATCCAGCCAAGTGGCTGGCCTCCTTTTTGAAATGAAAAATGACATCATATAATTGGTTTTGTCTGAACTGCTCAGTGGGTGAAAATATGATTTTCATGAGTTAGGGCATGATGTCCTTATTCCCAGAGCGGGCTCCCGGGGAGGCTGGGCACTCCGCAGCCTGACTCTTGGAGCCAGCAGCAGCAGTGCGTCAACCCGGTGTGGAACTCCGGTCTCATTTGTACAATATAGTAACTGTATTCTCACATGAAAACCTGGTTGTTTTTAAAAACAGGGAATGATCAAGTGATCGTTTGATCAGAATATCACTGATACCTATAAGAGATTTTTTTCCTAATCCTCACCCAAGGATATGTTTTTATTGATTTCAGAGAAATAGAGAAGTGGATGTGAGAAACGTCCCGTAGGCACCCCAACCATGGGTGGAACCCACAACCTAGGCATGTGCCCTGACCCCGGGAATCAAATTCACAATCTTTTGATGTACTGAATGACGTTCCAACTGACTGAGCCACCTGCCCAGGGCCTTGAGAGCAGTTTTTGAATTATTGAATTGTCTGCTATGGTCTTGACTCTCACTGGTTTATCACATGCTAATCTCATTGGTATGTGGTGTAGATTAGGCAGGAATGTCATTACAACCTTCAGCTCATTCATTCCCAATCCCAAGTGGCAAAGAGGGGCAGGACTTGGAGAGGATATTTTATTTATTTATTTACTTACTTACTTACTTACTTACTTACTTATTTAGTAAATGCCGACTACCTGCTATATGCCTGGTTGTGATCTAGGTGCTGAAGATGTAGCCATGAATAAAACAAAATCTCTCTTCTTATAGAGCAAAATGTCATGAAGAAAGATAAAGCAGGTTGAAGTACTAGAGAGGCATGGCATGGCATGGCATGGCATGGAAAGGGTGGTCTGAGAATATTTTACTTGAGCAGACACCTGAATGAAGTGAGGAAGAAAATCAGGTGGGAATCTGGGAGAAGGAGATTACAGGTGGAAAGAACAGCAGGGGGAAAGGCACGCTGGGTGAGGAGCATGCTTGCTGCAGGGCCCTGCTGTGGACCATCACAGGGATTGTCTGCAGAACCACAAAGCCACCTTACTGAAGGCTTCTCTTTCCTGCTTGAGCCCCAGGATGAATGATGCTTTTAGTCTTTGGGCTCTGCACTTTTTTTATCAGAATGCTTAAATAATTTCAGCGATAAAATAGTTCTCCTTCATCATCCCTTCATCATCCTTTGGTTACAATACTGCTTTCACCTGGAGGTAGCCAGACACAAACACTAAAACAAAAACCTCCAGGTATCTATTAGCAACGTATAATTGTTAAAAAAGAACACTATATGTGTGCATGTGTGTCCTAGTATACACACAGAAACACATATGCATACATGTACAGACATACATATACATTCTGTAGCATATTTAGCAAGGATATATCATGAGTATATGAATTTTAAATGAATAGTATATTTGGAATGAAAGATCCTACATGAAAAATGTTGAATTATTAAGGTAAAGGAACTGATATTACTCAGTAGCTATGATGTGCCAGGAAGGTTCTGTTCATAATTTTACTCCTTTATTTGAAAACGACTTCCTGGGTCTTACTCTATACTGCTAAAGCTATAAGGAAGAATAAAAGGGATACACGAAACCACAAGTGTGGCACGACTATTTAAATTTTACAAAACAAGAAAACTGAGGCATGGCAAAGTTCAACTGGTACTCAAAGCCACACAGCTGGCAAGAAAGCACTGGAATTCAAGTGTAATTTTTTCTATTCCTTGTCTCTTGTTTGAAAAAACAAACTTCAGATGTTGGTATGCACTACATGAAGAGTTTATGAAAACAGTTAATAAGATAACCCAATGCATGCTACAATCTGGTAACAGAACTAATTAATACTGGAAAAACTGGGGAAGGATATGTGATCTTTTCTTTTTTTAAATATGTTTTTATTGACTTCTGAGAGAGGGATAGAAACCACAATGATGAGAGAGAATTGATTGGCTGCCTCCTGCACACCCCTACTGGGGTTAGAGCCCTCAGCTGGGGCATGTGCCCTGACAGGTAATCAAACCATGACCTCCTGGTTCATAGGTGGAAGGTCAATCACTGAGACACACAGGCTGGGCTATGATCTCTGTAAGAGCAAGTCTGCATCCCACCCCTGGTACCTTCTATCAATGATTCCGTGACTTACTGTCTTGCATATGGCAGCTTCTCCACATGTGCTCTACAGGGGCAACCTCTAACACAATGTCACATACCACTGCTTCTCCAATGTTAAGCTGCATGTGATTCTCTTGATCTTGTTAAACTGAAGATTCTGATTCACAGATCTAGGGCAGGGCCTGAGATTCTGCATTTCTAACAAGCTCCAGGTGATGCAAATGCTGCTGGTCTGTGGGCCACACACTGAGTTTCAGGCTGCTGCAGTCCATTCTGGCACCAGCCAGAAGCTGTGTGCTGGGCCACACCCTACCATCGGTTACTTTAGCCTCAGTGTTTTCTTCAGAGACCTTCCAGCAAAACAGCTTGCTGGATTTGAAGAAGGTATAGAGTGATGGTAGCAGGAATAAGGGGGAAAAATCAAAATGTTACAATGTATTCTGTACCTCATTCCTAAAGAAACCACGAACCAATCATTTACTCTTGTTCAAGTGCATCAGCCTGACTCAGCACAGCTCTTTGGCACACACACCCCCTCACACAGCAAAGCTATTGATTACCTCGAGGAATGAGCATTTTTCTCTTTGGTGTAACCTCAATTTTAACTTTCTTAAACAAAACAAAAAGAAGTCAACAGTATAGCCCCCCATATTATTCATACTGGCTTGATGCTAATGTTAATTATCTTAAGTGTTTGGCCACTATATTAAAATTATCCCTTTTATTGAATGTTTCAATGTGGATATTTTGAAAACATGCAAGATAATTTCTTTATTAGATTATGCTTCTGAAATTTTAATGAGCACACATATCACCTTGGAACCTTATTATAAATATAAATTTTGATTAGGTGGGTCTGAGGTGGGAAATGAATTTTTGCAGTTCTTAAAAGCACCTAGGTGAGGAGACCCATAGGCCACTTAGAGAGCCCTTACTTAGAATATCTGATCTTACCTTAAATCAGCGGTTCTCCACCTGTGGGTCGCGACCCCTTTGGGGGTCGAACGACCCTTTCACAGGGGTCTCCTAAGACCATCGGAAAACACATATATAATTACATATTGTTTTTGTGATTAATCACTATGCTTTAATTATGTTCAATTTGTAACAATGAAATTGGGGGTCACCACAACATGAGGAACTGTATTAAAGGGTCGCGGCATTAGGAAGGTTGAGAACCACTGCCTTAAATGAAGATGGCGTGTGTGTGTGTGTGTGTGTGTGTGTGTTATTCAAAGTGGTGAGAAAGTTATATATTGACAAATAGCTTGAAATGATGGAAAGAAAACATTTGCCTCATTACATAGGCCAGTGATCAAAGATTCCACAATCACATTATTTTCTGACTGTGAAGAACTATTCAAGCCTCAGCTATATAAAAAGAATTTTTGTCAGTAAAATGATGATCCATTCCAGCTATTCTGAAATCAGGCTCTATTTCAGATCACTCAGCAGGTTCAATGAGCATAGATGTTCAGGGCCCACCCCAGGCCAATCGAATCAATATATTTGGGCATGCCTCATGAGTAATGAGTAATCTACAGACCAGCAGACTCAGCAGGACCTGCAAGCTTATTAGACATATAGACTTTTAGGCCCCATCCAAACCTACTGAAACACAATCTGCATTTTAAAAAGACCCTCAAGCCATTCCTATGTGTGTTCAATTCCAAGAGATACTAAGTGGAAGACACACCTGGCTGGTTGCCAGAGCAACTTGATTATAAGATACTAGAGGCCCGGTGCACAAAAATTTGTGCACTGGAGGGGCGGGGGTGTAAGGTCCCTCAGCCCGGCCTGTGCCCTCTCACTGTCTGGGACCCCTCGGGGGATGAACATCTGCTGGCTGAAGCCTGCTCCCCAGGGGATTGGGCCTAAGCTGGCAATCAGACATCCCTCTGGCAGCCCGGCAGCCATCGGGGGATGTCCACTTGCCAGCGGGGAGCAGACCTAAGCTGCAGTCGGACATCCTTAGCGCTGCTGAGGAGGCAGGAGAGGCTCCCACCACCACCGCTGTACTGGCAGCCATCAGCCTGATTTGTGGCTGAGCAGACCTCCTCCATGTGGGAGCTCACTGACCACCAGAGGGCAGCTCCTGCATTGAGTGTCTGCCCCCTGGTGGTCAGTGTGTGTCATAGTGACCAGTCATTCCCAGTCTTTCTGCTGTTAGGGTCAGTTTGCATATTATCCTTTTACTACATAGGATAGAGGCCTGGTGCATGGGTGGGGGCCAGCTGGTTTGCCCTGAATGGTGTCCCTGATCAGGGTGGGGGTCCCGCTTGGGTGCCTGGCCAGCCTGGGTGAGGGGCTGATGGCTGTTTTCAGGCTGCCCGCACCCCCTTCAGGGTGGGGGTCCCCACTGGGGTGCTGGTCAGCCTGGATGAGGGGCTAAGGGCTGTTTTCAGGTGGGCCAAGCCTGCAACTGAAGCTCCCAGTCTCTCCTTTTTTTCTTTTTTATTTTATTCTGGGATTTATTTACCTTCTGTAATTGAAACTTTGTTGCGGCTCCAGCTCCGAGGCCGGCTGGCTGAAAGCAGGTTTCTGGGTTTGTTTAGCTTCTATAATTGCAACATTGTTGCTTAGAGTGCAGCTCAGAGCCCGGCTGCGGCAGGGAAGGAACCTTGGCTTCCTCCATCACTGGAGCAACCAAGCCTCATGTTCGCTTCAGCTGCCTGGCTGCCGGCCGCCATCTTGGTTGGCAATTAATTTGCATATCACCCTGATTAGCCAATGGGAAGCGTAGCGGAGGTATGATTAATTACCATGTTTGTCTATTATTAGATAGGACTAGAGGCCCGGTGCACAACATTCATGCACTGGGAGGTGTGGGGCGTCACTCAGCCTGACCTGCACCCTCTCCAATCTGGGAGCCCTCAGGGGAGCCATCTCCAATCCGGGAGTTTCTGTCTGTCTTTGCAATCATATGAGCAAATTGTCTGAGACCCCAACTCAGTTTGGTTTGTTGCTCACAGAATAATAGAGGCATTTTTTTTCTTTGCTTCATTGGTGGAGATTTCCTGGAAGTTTTAGGATATCTTCCCTTTAATTTTTCCTAGACACTCTGATTTTACTTATGTCTCTGACCTTTGCTTTCCCTCCATCCCCCACCCACAACAGTAACTTGCTCCAGGCTCACTTTGCTCTAGTGCAGTGGTTCTCAACCTTCTGGCCCTTTAAATATAGTTCCTCATGTTGTGACCCAACCATAAAATTATTTTCATTGCTACTTCATAACTGTAATGTTGCTACTCTTATGAATCGTAATGTAAATATCTGATATGCAGGATGGTCTTAGGCAACCCCTGTGAAAGGGTCACTCAACCACCAAATGGGGTCACGACCCACAGGTTGAGAACCATTGCTCTAGTGTCTAAGAGATCCATCTGCCACCAGAACTATGATTCCCAGCATTCCTGGTGCTTCCCATGCTCTGGGCTTCTGCTTTCGGTCCTGGGGCTGCCACAAAAACTACTAATTCCTGGTGCTCCCCGCAATCTTGGTTTCCCCTTCCTGGTCTGTCTCTGTTCCATGGCCACTCTGCCGACTCTCCCGCTCTGCTCTCCGCTTGGTGCCTGTGTATGCAAATTAACCCATCATCTTTGTTGGGTTAATTTGCATACTCACTCCTGATTGGCTGGTGAATGTAGTTGAGGGATGGTCAATTTACATGTTTCTCTTTTATTATATAGGATTAATTGCCTCCTTTCCTTTCTAGTAGTTTGACCCTCTACCTGATATTAGCACCAAAAGAAGACAAACAGCCCTAGTGGGGTTTTTTTGCTTAGTGGTTAGAGCATCAGCCCACGGACTAAAGGGTTGTAGGTTCCATTCTGGTCAAGGGCACTTACTGGTGTGTTGACTGAATCTGATGCATCTGGGATGGTGTAACATAACAGGGAAACACAGAAAGTGTATCTAGTTCCATGTAACTAGAGCTTGACATCAGCAGTCCCCTCTATCTTGAGCTCCTCTTTATCATGGTTTTTCCTCAACTTTCTCCTGGCAAGTCTCACTAGTTACTTCCAGCTTGAAATCTCTTGAGTTAAAATTTACCTGCCAGAAAGTGAATCAGTAATTTAAGTCTGAAACTTCTTTGTAAGAACCATCTTGGTAAAGATGACAGTGACCAACATAAAGGGTTAGTTGCTGGAAGCAAGATGCATGCATTTAACTCAAATGACATGAAAATACTATGTTACATTCTGAAATAGTGAAAAAGCATAAAGAAAAGGCTTAGCAGTGGGGCATAGATAGTCTAAAAAATATTAGAGAAGGGAGATGTCAGTTTAGAGTAAGGCTTCACAGAGCTACCCGAACTTGAGTTTAGTAGGTATAAGATATGGGATATTTATTCCATTTAGAGCCAACAACTTAAACACTTGACAAAGGTAAAACAATTAAGTGGTGTGAAGATGACAGGGAATAAATAATACGGGAATTTACTGTTAAGCCTGTAATGCGATTTTATAGCTTATATTTTAAATTTGGGGCATAAAAATTTACACAGGTTGGGGAAATTGTAGCCGTTTTTCTAATTCTTATTAAGGAAGGTAGTTTGTTTTGAAAATAAACATATTTTACATAGTTATTTTCATTATAATTTTCCTCAAGGGTATGGATTATGGTGTTTCCTGGTAATTTTTGCTAACTTCAAAATGTAAAGCATAAAGGTTTTATGAAATATTAATTCTGAAAAAATGCTTTGCTGCTAGAAGTTGTTTTAAAACTACAAAGTGTTCATTTGAGCAGGTTCTTTCTATAAATTAAAAATGTTAAAAATTGCTCGGACGTTACGTACTGATGCTTCATGAAGTTCATTCAATTATGGGTAGTATATAGAGCCAATTTTGCAGTCTGGCAGTCATGCTTAATTCTTTAGATAAATCCTATTTGGAATTTCTGTTATCTTTAACTCTTCAATGTGGGAAAATGGATTTATAACTCTAATTTAAATAAGTATTCTCTATGTTTGGATAATATTAATGTTTTAATAAGAAGTGCATGTATTCAAAATATATGCACAATAAATCCACATATTTGTTTAATATCTTTACTTTTTATTATCAACTGAACTTGTTTATTTTACCCTATCTGCTTTAGAATGCTAATTAATGTGTATTCTTAACATTCAGGTAGTGCTGGAATGTACTTCAGAAGGTATATTTCTAAAACTCACAAGACCTTGTAAAACACTAGCTGCCATGGAGTAATTTCCATGCTGTCTGAGCTTTGATATTATAAAATCTATGGCTATTCACTGACACTGGAAAGTTGGAGGAGGAGCATGACTGTGCTGTTTCTCTGCTTTCACTAATAGAAAGTATCATAGAACATCAAGTCTTACTAGACTGCAGACTCATTCAACCCAGCTATGTATTACAGCATGACCTCAATTAACATAGTTTCCTTCAACACCATTTCTCTATAATGTTCATGAGATGCCATAGGAACTTAACTTTTGTTTATGCTAGCCTACAGTAGTTTCACTTAAAGTTGCAGAATCTATCGCCATTAACTTAGGACTTACTGTAGTCTCTTTCATATCTCTAGCACCTATCTAAATACCTACTCACAATTCTTCTTTTGCTCTCCATCTTTGCTATGGTTGACTCTGGGTGGAGAAAACAGTAACAGACCCAACAATACTATAGGTCCTGCAGACACCAGTCTATATCCACAAAGCATATGCCATACTGTCATGTTTTAGTTCTGGGATTGCTGGGTACAGGCGTCACCCGAGCTGAACTCTAGCATTTGATGGTGGTGGTGGAATATCTAGACATTTGTTCTAGAGGTTTCCTGAGTAGTGGGACAGTAGCCAAGAAAGACAGGAGGAATTGGCTAGGCCAGCAGCCTTCTCCAACTCTGGGGTCTCCAGGTAGTAGTTCAAAGTAGTTCAGAGGTACAAAGGTGCAGCATTGGGATCTGGCTCTCAGGCCAGCCAGGACAAGTGCTACCAAAAGATTCTGTAAGTCTGACTTGGTTCCTGAGTGGGTAGCAAGCCAGGGTCTCTGTCCCAGGCTGGGCAGAGGACAAACCCCGGGGTGTGATTCAACTTAAATCTGGCAGTACAAAATGAACAGAAAACACCAAGTTTGGTTGGCAATCGGGAGTTATAGGAATGAATAAAAGGGACAGCAAACATACTTGAAGATGTCAGTCCTGAAACTGGGGTGAGGGAGGGAGAGTAGAGAAGAGTTGTTGCAAAGGAGATCACTGAGAAAGGGTATTTATCCTTGAATAGGTGTTCTGGGATCTGACTGAAAGTTTTTGGTAGTTTGGTGTGGACAGATGATAGCCTGTTGTGTGGCCTGTGTCACAAAGGGGGGGAGTTCCATGTCTACTGGTAACTGCCATAGAAGGGTGGGTTTCCAGTTAAGTCCTCCAAATTCTAACCAAATGACACCAGGGAATATGACAGTGCCTGGATTTCGGAAGCTAGAGTAGTGCACAGTTTGAAAACCATGGTATAGACTAGTTAAGTTGGCTTAAACAAAAGTAAAATAGGAGATTTAGAAAACTGCTTCTCTGTTTTGGGAATAGGAACTGAAAGTTTACATTATGCACAGAAAAAATAAACATGCATTTGTTATTTAAGAAGTTAAATAAGAGTATATTAACCTTTAGTAATAAGTTTTATACTATGTTATCACCAGATAATAATAATCTCCACAGTTACCACTTTCAAAGTGCCCTGTGGCCTCTTCTGATTTAATTGCTAACAAGTTCTTAGTTAAATAGCACTAATTTGAAAATACCAATTATTGTGAAATTTTGGATGACTTCTGATACAGATATTTTATTCTGAGAATATCGTGTGTGTTTTTTCTCTAACAATAATAACATTCACCATCCATTTTATTTTTCCTTTTATGTGGTTATTGTGTGCTGTTTGTCTTATACTTAGAAGGGAGTGCATTAGCAAGCCCAGTTCCTACCAGTTGGTGGTTGTATTTAGTTTTGCCAAAGTGAATGCATAATAAACATTTTATATCTGTTCTTTATTGGCTGTACATTTAATTTAGTTCATTTTAGTTAATTTTCTCAGAACTAATCATAGACTACTTATATAACAGTCTTTAATTACTGTTTTAGAAGGAACTATTTTTATGTACTAGTTGTTTTTTCCCACCATACGATTGTGTGTGCCTTCTGTATCTCTCACCTTGATAATATCACACTGAACATCATGTAATAGGCAATAGACAAGTAAATAATTTGAATTGGTTCTTTGACCTGAAATTCATGGATAATGAAAGCAACTGAAAGTCATTGCTTTTGTGAGAAATGATTTTGTTTCTTACAAAGTGTCTACTTAAATATTCCTTTTTTATGAAAGAGGAAAAATTAAATATGAGGAAAACTTTCAGGCTTAGAATAAAAAACCACTTAATACTAGTGTGAACCTATATGAACATCCATGGCTTAAAGAATTATTTCATTATGTCATTTATTCATATTTTAATAAAATCTGTGCTTTTCTACAGCTCAATTTATTTTGCACTTGAAGGAAATTATTTTAAAACTGTGATTCTGTAAGCCCAGGATGAAATTTGTACCTTCTGTTCAGCTTCACAAAGTGGCACACCCATCAACCTAGAGGAGTGAATAAAAAGAATATTCTTCAAAAAATATGTATTTATAAAACATCCTATTATATGCCCCCCTTATTGAGAGCAATATTTTTTAAATTATTTAACTGTTCTGTAAACCCCGTACAATCTCAATTCTAGGAAAATATGTTCCTTTTCTGAAAAGCTGCTTGCAGTCCTTTATTTTCACTCAGAAAAATAAAAAGCAATTTAATTACAAAGAACTAGACTTTATATATAAACTGCTTGCCAAGTGGGGCTGTGTAAATAAAGTGATATTTGGAAATTTATGCTGAAAACATAATCAGAAAGACAGTGTGAGGCTGTTATTAATAGAAAATAAAGTTTGGCAGATGTAAACAGGGCAGGCAGTCCTACTTTCTTTTTTGCCTCTTTTTCTAACGGTCCTTTACTGAATTGAGGGGAGTTTTTTTTTGGGGGGGGGCACATATTTTCAAACTTTTATTAACCACATGCCACATGCTAACATACCAACTTCACATTGTTTTATCAAATGCTATTTTCATTAGTGGATGTGAAGTTGGTTCTCAAAAGTCAATATATGGAACGCATTTTTAAAAGTGATTTATTGTCCAAGAATATGCTCCTAAATGTAAGCCAAGTGACTTGCCTGATCAGCCCTTCTCAAGCTCAAGTCATAAGTACTTGAACAAATAATTCTTTCTTGGGGTCCTTCTAATTAAAAGTATTGACTTAATAAGCATGTTTAAGGCATTGATTTGAGTTCAGGTTAGAACAATACTGTTCAACAGAAATATAATGTTAACCACATATGTCATTTAAAGTTATCTAAGTAAACAATGTTGCAGAATGCTATATAGCATTGCAAAAATCAATAGTATCTTCTTAAAACCATTCCATTCTTTTGACTGTCTGGCTTCATTCCATAAAGGATCAAAGACAACTGACATAGAGCATATACAATAAAATAATGGTAAAATAAGAATAGGAACTAAAACAGTAGAAATAAATTAGAAAGCCAAAAGCAAGGGAAACAGAACACAAATGCACAGACCTAATAGCTAATCTGCCTTACACCTTCAGGCCTTTTCACTTGCTCTTCCCCAATCTTGAACCCAAATCTTTTGAAAGCTTCCTCTCTCTTGTCATGGGTGTCTTTTTTGAGATGTCATTTTCTCAGAGACACTCTCACTGACCACCTTGGTCGGACTAGTTTTCCAGTCACTCTTGCCATCTCCTTTGGCTTTGTTTTCTTCTGAGCATTTATCAAAATCAAGTTGTTTCTTGTTCATTTAGGTATCTATGCTTCGTTATCTCTCTTCCCCAACTCAAATACCACCTCCAGGAGACCAAAGGTTTTGTTGACTTTGTTCACTGCTGCATCTCCCCGTTTTGAAAACGATACCCAGTACAAGAAGGCTCTCTATCAATAGTTTTATATGAATACATGTTATCATGATTTTACATGGCCCTAAGCTTTTGGGAGTCAAAATGAAAAGAGAGGAATTAGGGAGGAGAATGCTTAGTGTTTCACGTGGAAGAAAGCTTTGAAAAACCAGAGCTGAACTATAACAGACTTGCATTGCACTGGACCTCATTCAGTGGGTAATGATGGATGAAATGAGCAAGGCCCCATATAGTCTTTTAGCAAACTTGAAAACACAAACCTTCCAGCTGTTTCTTAAGATAAAAAAAGAAAGTGAAAGTCATAATAGTAAAATAAAACATCATATGGAAGGCAAACTTACCAGTATGTGGTCCATATCTGGATCTTACTCTTAGAGTGGATTCATCCAAACATAAAACTTAAAAAAAAAACCCACACAAACAAACATAGAACCTAAATTAAAGGAGTCGATAATTGCAGATTCCTCAGTCAATCCTCCACAGATTTTTTTTCATCAAATAATGATCTTTTAATTGCTTTTATTTTTTAAATCATTTTTTATTTTTCAATTATAGTTGTCATACAATATTATATTAGTTTCAGGTCTATACCCCAGTGATTAGAAATTATAAAACTTACTAAGTGGTCAACCTCCACAATTTCATACCCACCTGACACCATACCTAGTCATTCAAATATTATTGACTATATTCCCTATGCTGTACTGTGCACCCCCATGACTATACTCTTAACTACTAATTTGTACTTCTGCATCCCGCCAGCTGTTTCACCCATGCCCCCAACCCAATCTGGCAACTGTCAAAATGTCCTCGGTATCTATGAGTCTGTTTCTGTTCTGCTTGTTCATTTATTTTGATTTTTAGATTCACTTGTTGATAGATTTGCACATTTGTACTTATTGACATTTTATTGTTCATATTTTTCTTCTTCTTTTTCTTAAAGGAGAGTCTGTAACATTACATGTAATGCTGGTTTGGTGGTGATGAACTCCTTTAGCTTTTTCTTGTCTGTGAAGCTCTTTATCTGACCTTTAATTCTAAATGATAGCTTTGCTGGATAGAATAATCTATTGAGTTTTGATAAGACCTGGAATAAATACCCAGCATGTTTGAAAACATTTATTTTTTCTTAAAGCTTCCCTTTGTTCTTGCATTCCTGAATAAGTTTAACTCCTAAAATTAATCATAAGCTACTTAAGGGCAGAAATTATAGCATACTTAACTATTTCTTCATATTCCTAGTACATAGATGATCCCTGTGTGTGTCAAGTGTTCATTAAGAATCAGGGTTTGCTGATGATAATGCTCTTATATGGGTTCATGAGTCACATAGAAGTCCATTGTGTGCATAAACAAAATTTATTTCTATTTGGATTTATAACAGGCACAGGAAAAATTTAAATGACAGATAAAATAATGTTTCATTGTTGTGTTAAGAAATGAAAATTATGTTACAGTAGCTATTTTAGGATGGTTTTTTTGTTGTCATTATAGCAATAAAATGTTATATGGTTATGAGGAAGGAAATTTTAAAAGTTAAATTTTACTGAACTGAATGCAAATGTCAACATGCTTAATGTTTATTTTGTAAGTGTCAAGTGGAAAAATAAACTGGGTGGAGTTAGAAAAATTAATTTCAGTGTAGGCACTCAAATTTCTGGAACATTTTATACTGAAAACAAAATAGCTAAAGCATTTCCAGGCCAATGAGAATTTCATTGCTGTGAGCACTTGTTTTCTATATTACCGGTTCCTCAACTGCACCTTAAACCTATACTTTCAGAGTTTTTGCAGGCTTGAATAACACCCTATTGTACTCTTGCAAGGTATTTTTAACTCAGCAAAAGGGTTCTATTAGGGATTGCTTTCCCCATGCCATTGCAATTTAGGTAATTGAAAAGTAGTTCACTTTTCTCACACTTGAATCTCATCAGATTAGTCATCTATAATGGGGAGGTTTTCATTTTGATTTTTGTTGTTGATATTTCAGTTCTTTCCTTAAGGACATAATTTAGAGCACTCTTAAATTCCCGATTAAGTGCCTGACTCACCACTTTCATACCTCTCCTGTCTTTAGCTTCAGGTGACTTGTATGGTACAATGTTGTTTTATGTTGACTAGTAATGGTTTTGTAGTTGGCAGAGGCTCACTGTGTGGTTTTGAGATTAAAAACCAGATAGGGAGCATTGAAGTGGGCAATTTATGTGGGTAAAACCAAAACAGTCAGTCTTTCCACTGGAAATGCAATTAGTTGTAGACTGTTATAAGAAGTTTCCATGTACTGTTATTTATTTCTTAAAAGTGGCTGTTACAAGTGCTATTTCCAAATGTCCACCATTTGGAAATAAATGACATTGTACTATTTTGAAACACAGCTGGCTTTTTAAAAATGAGAACATATGACTTGATTTAAGAAGTGTCAGTATGAACTGACTCACTATGAAATAGGTGCCAAATACAGTAAGAGCTTAACTGTTCAAGCTTGAATTATTGCTATTATCTATGACAAATCTACTAGTATTTTCTGTAATTGGCCTTCCTTTATTACCCAAACATTTTATATCACCATCCCCATCAGTTACTTGTAATAAACAATTAAACTAATAACTTTTCACTTGAATAGCATAAACTAATTATCTTCTTGATAGACATACAGTTCTCTCCCAAGCAGATGGTAACAGACTAGATCACATCTGATTGGCTGATCAAACCCAGTGCCATGAGGGCTTGGAAGGCAATTTGATTATGGTTTTTTTCCAGTCCTATTCAAGACCTCCCATTGGAAATATTAAAGGAACTATTGGTTTTTAATTATGAAGTTTGTCAATACAGCATAGTTTGAAGGACCCTTCTTTGGGTGAATGATAAAAGTGAAACTTCAATTCTTCATAGGAACAAATAAAAGAGAACTCACTTGGTGGTGTTTATATGCCCATTATTTAGAGTTTCTCAATGGTTTTCTAAGAACAAAGGAAGTTTGTTATGAAATTAAGTACTATCTTCTACCTATTTTGAACAAAGCACTGTAATGTGCACTCTGTAAAAGCAGGAGTTCCCTGTGGTAGCTCCAGAACCTAAACCAATTCCTGGCACTTAATAAGTGCTCGGTACCTATTGGATAAGTAAATGAAACTCAATGTTGTAGTGGTGGCAGAATTTGGGCATTAGTATTCTGACTATATAATTTATCTGCCACATAAGAAAGCACGCAAACATGAGTAAGTTGTCCTGGCCCACTAATTTAAAAGAATCCTAATCTATTCAGGTCAGATAAAGCTGAAGCAAAGGCAAACTTCAATCAATGGAGTATCTCAGATATCTGTGATTCTAACCCATTCAGATGTATAAATTTGTCAAGTGCCACAGTTAATTTCCCAAATTAGGCTTTCAATTTTAAAAAAAATTGAAACTCAGAAAGATAAAATAATCAGCCATGTATTAAAAGCAATTTAAATTTTTTCCTCAATTGCTTTTGTTCCCAAATCATCTAACACTTCCACATGTATGGAATAGAGAAACTGTGCTTGTTCATTGACGTGCTCTATCTAACTGCCTTCTAAGTAATTTTGTATTCCTGACATGAGTAATAGAAACATATCATTAAATCCTAATCATGAGGGGGTGCAGAAGATATAAGATTTGCTATTTTCTGAGGTCCTAGCCCTTTCAGTTCCACCATGGAAAGGAACTTGGTTAGATATGCAATGATCAAGGTCTTGACAGAAATGTGTGAACATTCAATTGCTTTATGTTCATAAATTATTTCTAATGTTTTTTATATGATGAACTATGAGCCATATGACTAAGTACGTGTGTGTGTGTGTGTGTGTGTGTGTGTGAGTGAGAAAGAGAGAGAAAGAGAGAGAGAGAGTTCTAAGTTGCCTAGTTATAAGATAGAATCAGAAAATGGAGTCCTTATTCATTCTCAGGTTATTCTTTGCCTTATTTTTTACATTTAAGTAAAAACACTTTTGCAAAACATGTTGGAGGCATTTTGTGAATAAATCATATAATTTGAAAAATCAGTCACACACAATATTTTTTCCCCTTTGGGTACTGATTTGGCCATCCATGGTTAGATTTCTGAAAGAAAGATGTGGAGGTTTCCCAGCTATGCCTGTATTAGTGTTTCCAGAGGATGTAGAAATGACTCCAAATTCTCATAAGAGGCCTTTATCCCGGAGATCAGCCCTTGCCTGGCAGTAATCATCTGTGACGACTACCCAGATGTAGAAGAGTTTGCAAGAACTATTTTATAATGTGGGACTGGCTTTCCCCTACTTCCCCTGGGATGAATGGGATATACCAGGAAAAGCACCACATCTTTCTTAATTGGTTTGAGTCAGATGGGAATGGCACGAGGGAACATTTGGAGTTTCTGGGTCTGCTCTGTTCTTAAGCCCCTCAGAGAGCTTCTACAGCGACCCAAGTCTATCTGTTTAGATAACAGGCGCTTCAGTGAAATTATCCATAACATAATCCACATTAGAGGTTGGCCTGAAAAAAGGTGAAGCTTTTTTTTTTAAGATAACCATTTATTTTTAACAGCTTTATTAAAGTAGAGTTTATACGTTTTTGTGATACATTTGAGGGGTGAATGTAAAATACATGTTCATTGTAGAAAATTTGAAAACTACAAACAAATTTAAACATAATTCTCAGTTAATTCGCTCTTTAAATTTTGGTCCATTTCCACCAATTTCCCCCCCTCTCCAGACTCTATATACACTAAATGTAATTGGGATACTATTTTACATAGATTTTTACAATTTAAGTTTTCACTTATTATTACATGAAAATTTTAACATTTCATCCATCATAAATTCTTCAAAAATCTTATAATACTTTTATGACACAAACTATATGGTGTTTGATATTTACTTCAAAATATTAGGGAGAGGGAGTGATACCAATGAAAGAGGTATAGTTAGCACAGTGTAGCATTTAGTTGATATTTGTTCAAGTTGAGTAATGAGTACTTCTGAGATCTTTGTGTTTCTTCTATATACTTTCATATGTTTGATATTTTCTATAATCAATTTAAAGCCTTATTTTTACTAGTTACATTATATTTCAGTTTAGATGTTTATTAGAGATTTAGATTGTTGATAGTTCTTACTGTTGTGAACAGGTTGCAATTACTTACCATTTTAAACTGTGATAAACAGAGGGGGGGTAGGGTTTTTGTGTAGCAGATGGGATGGTGCCGCACCCATATCGCTTTCACTAGGCTGGTACACCCAGCCCTCAGCTGCTATGTGTGTTGGCTGTTATGATTCACCCTTGAGATGCCTGGTATGTTATGTTACATCCCACCCAGGGGTGGCACCACAGGCAATGACTGACTTACATAAGGATGTACATGTGCAACTCAACTGCCTCTAGGTTGGATTTTTGCCCCAAATCTTCCCAAGGATCAGGATAAGTTAGATTCCAGATCTTTGCCTAGATTTTCCCCCTACCCTTTCCTGCTTTACTCACTTTCTTACAGGTTTCTCCAGAGAGCCCTCACTCAATAATTCATAGGCACAAGAATCTCTGTCTCCGTCTCAGATTCTAGAGAACACAACCAAGAAAAAATAATTAATTTTCAAGTATCAGACATCTGAATACAGCCATGGCTGCCTCTCGACTCTAAGGCTCATGCTTAAAATTACCTTTTTTTTTGACTAATTAAAATTTCTCTAAGGAAGCTTTAACTCACTTTAGGAATGTGTTAGCATTCCTAGACTCACCCCGATAATTTATAACTTAATTGCTCTGTAAGTGACTAATGAGCATTTTAAGAATTTTTCAGTCTTCTCATGAAAACATAATATCAAAATTTACTGACCTGCATTCATAACTATATTTTTGCTATAAGCACAGAAAACTCCAAATAGAGAAATTCAATGAGTCTATGTAAATTTCCTAGATTTAATGACTCTGTTCTGGATAATGTTGTCATAGAGATCAACATTTAATTGCTAGCTTATATTATGAAAACTGTAACATGGTGAAGCTTCATAGCCCTGTTTAATCTCAGCAGTGGCATGTTAAAAAGACAAATGGAGATTAGAAAACATTTTTTTCTAAATAAAATACCTCATTTTATGTGGTACTGATAAGCACTGTTTATATCATTAAATAATTTAGTCTTGCCCGGCTGGTGTGGCTCAGAGGTTGAGGGTAGACCTATGAACCAGGAAGTCCCGGTTCAATTCCTGATCAGGGCACATGTCTGGCTTGTGGACTCGATCCCCAATAGGGGGTATGCAGGGTACAGGCTATCAATGGTTCTCTTTCATTGATGTTTCAATCTCTCTCTCCCTCTCCTTCTTCTCTGAAAACAATAAAAAATATATTTTTAAAAATTTAGTCTTCCTACATTGATTGAATACCTTAAAAGTATATGCAGCTTTGCTTGGGGCTGGGAACCCATAGTAGTGGAATATGAATCCTACTCCCAGGAGGATACCACTATCTATTGTGGGAAGGGGACAGGAGTGTTGAGGAGCTTAGACATGTAAATAACCTGTAGGTAGAAATCTGTACACCAGCCTTATCCACAGCATGGTAGGACACAGGATTCAATGTTAGCAATGGAATGAGCAAAGAAGAAGGGAATTCAAGGAAGCTCCGCTGGGAGCTGAGTATCATTTTTTTCATTAAAGGTGAGTGTTACATAACTAAAATATTTCAGCTGAATGACCTAAAGAGGTAAACAATCATAAGAAATGAAAATGTCTTCGTATCTTTATATAACAGCTCACTTTGTAAAAAAACATCACTTGGCTGCACAGCTTTTCTTTTTTTCTCCTTCCTCTTCTCAATTCTTGAAGTCTGAAAAGTAGCTTTGATTTAGTAGGCTTTCAACATGTTTATGTTGTAGCAGGCTCTGGGTTGGGTCAAGCAGGTGATGAAAATCGTACCTGCCACCAGAAGTCAAGAGGGTCCAAGCCATGGAAGCACCACAAGGCTTGGCAGAGCCAGTGACCTAAGGTCGGCCAGAGTGCACGTGCAACCCAGCCAATCATTCGTACCAGGAAAGTTTTCAAAAGCTCTTACTTTTTAGAAGAACTGTTTTTGAAAGGGTTCTTTTAGCTCGATCCTGTTCATCATGTTCAGTCATCCCTGCAGGCAAGAAAGAAGGAATCTAAGTAGAACATTAAAGAAAATGTCTTGAGCCAAGCAAGAGAGGACTCTAGTACTGTGGTAGTTTGTATTATTGTCAAAATATTTGTTGCCCATTCCCATCTGTCCTTCGTTACTGAGCCCCTCTCTTTTAAATGATTATACTTCCTGCCCCGTTGCTGTAAGGTTGGTACATATGTCTTGCTTTGAACAATGAAGCATAAGAAAAGCAACATAACCCATTTCCCAACAAACGTTTTTTGTTTTGTTTTTAATATATTTTATTGATTTTTTACAGCAAAGAAGGAAGAGGGATAGAGAGTTAGAAACATCGATGAGAGAGAAACATGGATCAGCTGCCTCCTGCACACCCTCTACTAGGGATGTGCCTGCAACCAAGGTACATGAATCGAACCCGGGACCCTTCAGTCCACAGGCCGACGCTCTATTCACTGAGCCAAACCAGCTAGGGCCCAACAAATGTTTTATAAGACATTGAGTAGCTTGGCCAGGCAATATTCCAGGCCATTCAGCCAGAGTTTTAGAATCATTTTGTCAATTTTTACAAAGAATTTGGGATTTTGATTGGGATTGTATAGAACCTATACATGAATTTGGAGAATATTCACAGTTTAAAAAATATTAAGATTCTGACTCATGTATATGGTGTATCTCTTCATTTATTTAGTTCTTTAATTTTGCAGTGATGTTTTGTAGTTTTCAGTGTACATCTTTCACATTTGTCTTACAGATTTACCCCTAAACATTCCATATTTTATTACATTTCAATTTAGCTATTTGTTGCCAGAGTATAAAATAATATTGATTTTACATTGATTTTGAATCTGATGAATTTGCTAAGATTGCTTCTTATAATAGATTTTTGTAGGTTCCACAGGATTTTCTACAAAGCAAACATTTCTTTTTTCTAATCTAGTTACCTTGCCTTATTACACTGGCTAGAACTTCCAGGACAATGTTGAATAGCAGTGGTAAGAGTGATTACATTTGTTGTTTTCCTGATATTGAAGGGAAAGCATTTTAATTTTGATTACTAAACATATTAGCTCTAGGGTTTTTATACATGCCCTTTATCTACTTGAGAAAGTTCCTACCTTGCTGAGAGTTTTTGGCAGAAATATATGTTGGATTTTGTTGATTTTTTTGGCATCTATCAAGATGCTTGTATTTTTTATTTTTATTTTGTTATAATGATGAATTACATTGATTAATTTTCTAAAGGCAAAATTACCCTTGCATTCCTAGGATAAAATCACCCTTGCATTCCTAGGATAAAATTCTCTATTGGTGGTGTATATTCTATGCATATATTATTGGGTTCAGTTTGTATATGTATATTCTATGCATATATTATTGGGTTCAGTTTGTATATGTATATTCTATGCATATATTATTGGGTTCATTTTGCTAAAACTTTGATTCCAAATTAGCATTTATAATAAAGGATATTGATTGGTGGTTTTTTGCTCTTGAGTTTTTCCGATTTTGATAGTGATGTAAGGTAGTATCCATCAGTGAAACCATCTGGGCTTGGAGTGTCCTTTGTGGGAAGATGTTTCATCTCCCATATTGTAATTTTTACTTCTAGAAGTCTGATGGGCTCTTTCCAATATCCTTTATGTCTCTACTCAACTTTTTGTTCACATGTAGTTCAGTTGTGCAAACTGTTTTAATGTCTTCGTATGCTAATTCTAACATCTGTATCTGTTCTGGATCAGTTTCCATTAATTGATTTTTTTCCTCTGTATGTATTAAATTTTCTTACTTATTTGAATGGATACCAGACATTGTGAATTTTACATTGTCATGTACTGCATATTTTCTATTTCGATATTTTTGGTTTTGTTCTGGACAAAGATTACTAAAAAACTGTTTAGTCTTTCTGGATCTTGCCTTTAAAAATTTTTTAGACCACAGCATTGACCAGCCTACTGTTAATTATTCTCCATTACCGAGACCAAAGTAAAAGCCTTTTTAAATTTTTTTCTACCCAATATCTCAGGGATGACTGTTTCCAGTCTGGCTAGTGGGAACAGGTACTATTCCAACCTCCAGCCTTCAGTGGAGGTTGGCCATCATTGCCTCTCATTCTCATAGGTTGTTCTTTCCCCGGCCTCGGGTAGTTTTCTTACATGAATGATCTGATTTGTACCCAGGTGAATACTCAGTAGAGGCCTTGTACAAATCTGCAGAGTTCTGTCTCTGGAGACTCAGGGAATCCCTGGGATCTGCCTGGGTTCCTTCTCTCTGCCCCATGGACTCCCAACTCTCTCTACACGATAAATTGGTTATACACAGGACTCATCTCACTGTCCTTCGTTATTTGATGCTCTGGGTCTTGAAAACAGTTGCTTCATATACTTTGGCTGTTATTGTTTCAAGTCTGAGGGCAGTTCTAAGCCCTGCTCCTCCATTTTGCTCAGATATAGAGATAACTAATTTGATTTAGAAATCAGTGTATATTCTTGGTTCAAGGCATTCTGTGTTAAAGAAGTTGTCTCCAAATTGTGTTACATATCTTGGCCACATAATTTACTAGCAAACATGCTCATTTTTATTTTTTAAATATATTTTATTGATTTTTTACAGAGAGGAAGGGAGAGGGATAGAGAGTCAGAAACATCGATGAGAGAGAAACATCGATCAGCCGCCTCCTGCACAACCCCCACTGGGGATGTGCCCGCAACCAAGGTACATGCCCTTGACCGGAATCGAACCTGGGACCTTTCAGTCCTCAGGCCGACACTCTGTCCACTGAGCCAAACTGGCCAGGGCCATGCTCATTTTTTTTTTTTAATATTTTTGTTGATTTCAGAGAGGAAGGAAGAGGGAGAGAGAGATAGAAACATCCATGATGAGAGAGAATCATTGATTGGCTGCCTCCTGCATGCCCCCCACTGGAGATCGAGCCCACAACCTGGGCATGTGCCCCTGACCGGAATCGAACCTGGGACCCTTCATTCCACAGGCCGACGCTCTATCCACTGAGCCAAAGCGGCTAGGGCACCATGCTCACTTTTAATGAATGATTGCTTTCCCAACCATTTTTTCCAACCAGTCTCATTGTTAAAAAAAAAAAAAAAGGTTTTCCACTTCCTATTGACTTATGTAGAGTTCCCTTATTTAGGCTTCTGAAAATAGCCTTTCTGACATGTAAGGAACTTACTTGACTGTATATATGAGTCACTCACTCTTATGTAGATTGAGTAGTTTACTGCATCTTCCAGATGGAATTCCGGTCTTTAGTAAGTTCCTGTCAAAGAAAGTTTTATGGAAATGTTTGACATAATAAAATATCTTTTCTTCCCTTTTTAAAAATACCGTTGCATAATGCAAAATAAGTTAAGCAGGAAATGTTTGTTTTTGTTGAATCATATTTCCTCCTGTACCTATGTTGGGGAGTAAATTAGTAGCTTATAAGTTTCACTGTGATAAGATGTGAAAAAATAATACATTTCCTCTGTGCCCAAATAATGATGTAGACATAAGTCAGGAACTGAATATTTTTGCCTTGAATATGATAGGATTAAATCTAAGCACAAATATTTCCAGAGGAATATTTTTCATGTATTGATTTAGTCTTGAATTTAGAAATTCGTTTTCATGCCTGTTTCTATAATGCAAAGGGTACTTTATATATGTTGATTTTTTCTAAATATTTCTTGAATTATTGTTATTTTTACTTTAAAAATAAAATATTATTATTATATTTTTATTGATTTTTAGAGAGAGAGGAAGAAAGAGGGATAGAGCGATAGAAACATTGATTTGAGATGAAGTTTTCCATTGTCTGCCTTCTGCATTGACCCCACTGGGGATCTAGCCCACAACTGATTGACGCTAAACCTCAGAACCACAACAGCCGGGCTTGAATTATTTTTTAATCACTTAAGTGCATGAGTAATAATAGCATTATTATTGTAAAGAAGTCAAACAATTCAGATAAAATGAAATCCCCCTGGTATCACCTTCTTATATCTAATATTTTTCTGTACAAGGAGGGAATCATTGAAAGGAGTTTGATGTGAGTACCTCCCACTGAAGGCCCTGTGATCCCCTGTGTCCCCCACACCTGCCACCTTTGAGGTTTGAATGCTGGTGGGCAGATCTCTGCTTTTGTAAAATTTACCTCTGCATTATGATTTTCTGTTTCAATCTTTTCTGTGTGGTGCCATCTTTCACTGATTTCTCAGTTTCTGGTCATCCAGGGTCCCACTTACTCTGTCATTTGGATGAGAAATAGGTACAACATGAACACTGATTTTTGAAAACACCTTCTTCCAAAAACAATTTCTGAATTAAGAACAACAACAAAAAATCATTGGTTCATTGGTTAAGTGTTTTTTTTTTGTTGTGTGTGTGTGTGTGTGTGTGTTTTGTTTTTTGTCTAGGCTATGCAATGAATTAATTTTCTTCTAATTCCAAGACTGTGATTATACATCATTAGATTTTAACTGGTGGTTTGATTTTATGGCAGGTCCCAAAAGTAGTACTAATTAGGGTAAACAAACAGCTCTAGTTTTCTCTGGGTCTCTGGAAGAGTTATTAATGTCCATATAACTTTCAGAACCGAACAAATGGTAAAATTGTGATATTTCATTCCTCATAAAGTTTTCGGAGTGCAGTGTGCCTTAGCACGATTCCAAGGTGAGCCTTAGGTAGTCCTTCCCTTGCATCTAAGAGTTGGAATTTCCATCTTAGAAGATTCTGTAAAGGAATGAATAAGTAATGTCCTGAGCATTTGATAAACCAGAAGAGTATAGAAAAACACTTTGGAATACTATTTTCCTTCTGCTTTTAAAAGTTTATATTTCTTTTTCTCTAAAGTTTTTGTAGATGTTCAGGTTGAATCATTGTGTATTTAAGGAATTCTCTAAGACAAAAATTACCAGGAAATTAACTCAAATTGCATAAGAATGTGTTCTAGACAAGCTAGGCCTGATGATGTTGTAGTGGGGAAAATACAATGATTCATCACAATATTTTAAAATTAGTAATGTACTTTAAATACTTGAACATTTTCTTTCATTTCAGAAGCTAACTTGCTCTTAAATCAGAAAACAAAAGCCAGCTGCCAGAGTTAATGAAGTACTTTAGGAGCTAAAAGAAGAGAGAAAATAGGCTTTTCTCAGTCTGTAATTCTGGGTGTTCTTTAAATGTGTCAAAATGTTCCCCTTGTCAGTTTTTTAAAAATAAAATTTTACTTCTTTCCATATTGCTCAAAAAGTTCTATAATTTTTTCTCTTCCCAAAGCAGTTAAGTCACTTAACCCTCCCTTCCTCACTCTTCCCCTCCCTCCCTCCTTCTCTCCTTCCCTCCCTCCCTCCCTGACTTTCTTCCTTCCTTTTTCTCTACCACCTCTGGTTTACATACTAGCTCTAACACTGGATGTTTGGGGCACCTTGGATGGTAACTGAACTTACTTTCAGTCTTACAGATGATGCTTATCCATTTCACAGAGCTGTTATGATTATGATTGAGCCACAATAAGTAAAAAGGCCAAAGGTCATGCCTAGTATCTTAATATTCAATAAATATTTTTCTTTTTTTATTCTCTCTTTTTTGTTTTACTCTGAGGTTTTTCCCCCCTATTCTGAGATTTGGTTCAACATCTCTTTTAAAAATCTTGAAGAGATGAAAGAAGAATCCATCAGCAGAAGGAGACTAACACCATAAACAATAACATTAATAAGCTGATAGTGTAAACATTGATTGAGCACTTCTTACAACTAGTAGTCATTTTAAGCCCTTCACTGGCATACATTTATTTTTATTACAATCCTATGAAATAAGTGCTATCATTATGTATATTTTACACTTAAGGAAGCACATTCTTAGATTAAGCCAACATTGCACAGCCAGTATATAATGGGATCAAAGCATACACCTCAACCCTTTGACTTCAGACCCTGCACTCTTAGTTCAGCTGGTGTTTGGAGCAGGGCTGACATACATAAAATGTAACTCTGGCTCTACTTGATCTTGCCTGACATATTTTATTTTTAATCAATCATGGCATTGATCTGAATTAGCTCAATAGCAAATCTCTTTCCTACTTCAGGGTCTTTGTATATGCTATTCCATACTCTGCAATTTTTTCAGATTATCCCAGTTTAGCAAAATGTCATTTCCCCCAAAAGGCTTCTGTGATCATTCTATTCAAAGTAATTGAGTCCCTTACCACACAACATTCTTATGTTTTCATGGTTTCCTTAACACAATAGGATATTATTATCTATAGTTACTAGGTTTTCTTCCTTGTTTTCTGTCTTCCCTTGAAGGATATAAATTGTAACAGAGCATGGGGCATTGCCTTTTTATTTGCTCCTTTATCATCAGTGCCTCGTATTATTCCTGGCACACAATGAACATTCAATGTGCATGACTGAATGAGAGGCTTATATTTCATACTGTGGTGAAGGTAGGTTCCAGATTTATAGCATATAAAGAAAACTTACTCTCCAAAAGTGTGGGGAATGAATATGTAGCTCAACTTTGCAATGGTTACTAATAGAGCTTTTCTCAGTTCTCTCTTTCTTGTGGGCCTCTTAAGGAAATGGTGATGGACAAGGTCAACAGGCCACACCTTAACATCTACTGATGAAGGTAGATTTTCTTCACAGGGTATCTTTTGGTACAGAGTTGGCTAAGGGCCTTCTTAAATGCTATCTACCATTGGTGTAACTTGTACAGTAATTCAGTCAGGGAAAGATTGTGGCAGATGGACCCAAGTCAAGGCATGAATCAAGCTGACCTGTGTCCCACAAAAGATAGTCTTGTGTTTAGTGGTATATGTAGTACCAAACCTTCATATTTCTATTGATCCTTTAGTAATTAGCCTTCATGCTTATTTTTATAATAATGCTGAAGGTTAGGCAAAAGATACTATCTATAGGTGGAAGAACTGAGTCAAATAAGTAAGTGATTACATAAATAAATACTAGTCTAGACTGGGGCTCTATGTACTAGGTCTGAACTACTTTGAAGATATTAGAAGCTTACTTGACATAAAATTTTAAAGGACTATTATGATTATAGTGAATATTATATGTATGTGTATCTGAGGAATTAATCATACATTATATATGCTAATGAACTTAATTGCTTAGAAATTAATTTTAAAAATCTACAAAATTTTTATTTAGGCTCATGCATTTTATGTAGAAAAACATTGAAATTTGGAAATACACCAAATCTGCATCTTATTTTGTGTATAACTGCTGCCATATATTCTACTAGCAAGTGTTTAGAGTTTTTTAATTTATTAAATGCATTGTTGAATATTTGAAATACCCATCTGATATTTGTTACTGAACTTTAAAATGATATATGAGAATTTAGATAAATATCATCTGTCTAAAGTAATTTTGAAAAGTAATTTAGAAGATAATATTTGAACACAGTTTTACATATTTAGTAATTGCTAACAATTCTGCCAGCAATTATTAAATATGTTTTGAGGAGAAAATTATCAAAATTACCCATCCTATCATTGGCATTTTCTGAAAAACAAGACAATTTTTTTTTAAGTTTTTGGAGGCTGCTCACAACAATTACAAGACAATTAATTATAAAAGATTTAACTACCCACTTAACCATAAAATGTACTGTTTGTGATTGCTGGATTATAGTTTTAGACTATTTCATGTAGATCCAAACATTACTTTGACTTACTGATGATTACAATGATTATCTGTGTGAATGATAAAAAAAACAAGATTAATAATATTTTTTTGATAAATGTACAGGCTATGTTTGAATAAATAAGATACGGAAAATATCTGAACTCATGAATTTTATTTTATTTTATTTTTTAAGGTATATTTTATTGATTTTTTACAGAGAGGAAGGGAGAGAGATAGAGAGTTAGAAACATCGATCAGCTACCTCCTGCACATCTCCCACCGGGGATGTGACCGCAACCCAGGTACATGCCCTTGACCGGAATCGAACCTGGAACCCTTCAGTCCGCAGGCCGACGCTCTATCCACTGAGCCAAACCGGTTTCGGCAGAACTCATGAATTTTAAAAATCAGTTAATAAATAGTAAACAGGAAAAAGCTCATAGACTAAAGAAAGTTAGCCTTGTTTATTAGGCAGTTTTGTATGTTTTTTAATCACTGCATTTATTTTCTAGGGTAGTGCATAATATTTTTCACAAGTGCTTCATATCCATATTTGTCTTTTATGTGATAATGACTTTCTGATTTTTAAAAAAAATTTCTTGGCCACTATTTATCTTTTAGAGGGATAATAAAGCCAATAACAAAAATCTATTCCTATTTTAGCTTCTTTAATATGGTATTAATAGCCATATATTTTTCTGAAAATTAATTTTTTCACATCTTTCAATTGACAAGACAGATGGTCATGTTTACAGTTTGAAATATTTTATTATATTATTTGCAGAGTTATTTATATACACCTATCCTTGTTTGGAAGACATGAAATGCTTATTTATTTTCCGCTACATTGATTTGCATTTAATTAGGTAAAGTATTTTCATACCTACCTGCATTTATCCATTGAACATTTTCAACTTCTAGTTATTCTCTGAACAACTGCATTTTCATAAATGGAGAAAATTTCCAAAGTTTTATTGATTGGTTAGTAGTAACTCCATTGCTGATTCTAAGTCGTTTTCTATGTGCTAGTCTCCAACCCATGGAGAAAATATTTTGTGCATCTTTTCAGAGTTCTTACATTATTTGCTGGTAGAATAGTTGTATAAAACCCCAATCCCAGACAATATTTTTACCATTTGGCTGATAATTCCTATATTGAATACATTTGCAATCTTAGTTTAATTTTATTCTACTTCCTATGTCTCATGTTTTCCCATCTCATTCCCCAGGCAGAAAATCCATAAGCCTCAGGCGGATTTAGTCTTCCTTTCTATTCTATTCCGGCTAATCAGATTTCTTCAATGCCGGGCTCAGCTGAACGAGGAGGGAGTGTGTGAGTCTTCCACTGACCAGCTATGTGCTGTGGATCTTAGCACCTTAGTTTACCAGGACAATGGCAAAATGAGACCCACCTTAGAGGTTAATATGAAGGTCAACTTAGTTTATAGAGGGGAAGGCACTTTGGATAGTGAACTACAGAAGGCACCGGCAGTAATAGAATACTAGGAAGTAATCTTTCTAACCGCCAATCTGACTATGCGTTTCCTCTAGCACAGCTCCAACAGTACAATGTGTCCAAGCTTATTAAAATGACATTCAGATTTCTAAAACTGGTGGCTGCTTGGACTGGTATTTTCTCTCTATTTCTTAGAGACACTGCACATGGTTTTTTCTTTCCCTGGGGTTCCTGAGAGGATGCCTCTGCCCTCCTCCTACACAGAATTCAACGTCACCTCCTCCTTGACATTGCCTCTTCCTGCAACTCATTCCCCTTCTCTCTTACCTGAACGGTTAGCAGACACCTTCCTATCTGTTACATGAGTGTACACGAGCATACAGAGTAAATCTTGGAAAAATACCAGTACTTGTTTTTATTTTCTTTACTATTGAACCCTATACACAGGCCCATGGACAATTTATTGCATGAATATGGAGAAAAAAGAAAGTTACTTTATTTCTGATCTCACAAACTTTTAATCAACTCCTATCCATTTATATTCCTCTTTCTCTGAAATACCACAATGAATTCGATAACACATATTTACAAATAGTGTAAATATAAAAAAGGATATTTAAAAGTATGACAGTATACATAGCATGATGCCATTAAAATAAAAGACATTTTATATATATATATATATATATATATATATATATATATATATATATTTGTATTTTTGTACATTCATCTAAATAATTTCTGGGAGCGTACATTAGTGTAAAAAACTAAAGTTTAGGAATTGGGGGTTAAGACCTGGGTTGATAGGATTAGGGGTTACTTTGGCTTTACTTTTTGAATTTTGAAGCATGGGAATACATTTCTCATTTAAATATTAAGTAACTGGAACATTTCATATAAACTTTTTGAATTCTATGAAAGTTGAATTTAAAAGTTTTATTTACTCAACTAACTTGTAAATTACCTCACTAATAAGCTTGCAGGGGAGAAAATAATGTGACCAACGGTGTCACTGTTTCCAATCCGTCTTTCTATTTTCCTTACATTACCCAGTATGATGCCGTTTTCCTCTCTAGGCTTGGAGCAGGGATAGATAGAGTCGAGGGGCATCAGGATTTTACATGAAAGGCATAGCATTAATTGGGTTTTGCCAAAAACCTTTATACAGTATGTATATTTCTCGATCAAGCTTCATTGTACAGTGGTCCCCTCCTATCCGCTAGGGATATGTTTGCAAGACACCCCGGGGGATGCCTGAAAATACAGATGGTACCAAACCCTACATAAACTGTATTTCTTCCTGTACATACATACCTGTGACAAACTTTAATTTATAAACTAGGCACAGTAAGAGATTAACAGCAGTAATTTATAACAAAAGAGAATAAGTATAACAACATACTGTCATAAAAGTTACATGTGGCGAATGCGGTCTCCTTCTCCTTCCTTCCCTCCCTCCTAGCTGGTCTGGTTACCAATTTGGCTACTAAGAGACTAACAGGTGGTTAGCACATAAAGTGTGGATATGCTGGACGAAGGGATGATTCATCCCACAAGCAGGACAGAGCAATTGTGCTCTGTATCTTCTCCCTGAGGCCCATGTGATGGAGCAGCCACCATTTGTTGTGTTGCCAGTTGCTATGGAAGAAGAAAAGGGCAAGTGACCAATCACATCCTGATTCTTCTAGTGTCTTCCTAGAAGTGACACAGGCCACTTCTGCTGACATGTCCTTGTCAAAGCAAGCCACACCTAACTTATATGTGGGTGGACACAGGCAAAGCTCCCATGTGTCTGGAAATACCAAAAATAATGGCAAGTAGCACTGAAAATTGCTTTCTGATAAATAAAAGTCAAAAGTGGGATTCCTTATAAGTTTTAATTTAGTTGTAACCTGGGCCACAAGATGTTTTGCGGTTATGCCTGAAATTCACATAATTAGAAAACAATGCAACAATGAGTATGCCTTAGCCCCCTACCCTTTCTCCTCTTTTCCTGACCCTGTTTTCTTCCTCCCCTATTCCTCATATGTTTTTCTCTGATCTCACCTTAAAAACACAGTTTAACCACCAGAAAAACAAAACAAAGCAAAATAAAAACACCTGGGTGCCCTCTAAAATATTTATTCTCCAAAAAGCATTGAAAGTAGGGTTCCGCTGAATTGTCTGGTATTGCTAAGGTGGCAGTGAGAAGTGGCTCTTTTGAATCTTTTCTCTCAAAAAGGAGGACATTGGGTAGTTCTCACTGTGATAAAGAAAGAAGCTATTCTCAAGGCGGACCAATGGCAATTCTTCTTGCCCCAGGCTTCTGACAATGGTTCCCAGTCCATTGCACTTTCTTCAGTCTGTTGTCTCCTCTCTGAGCAAAGAGCACACTTGAGACTCAGCAGCTTGCTCTATGTCAACCCCCTGTGACTAGTAGGGAAACAGGCTTGGATGGAGGGAATGGAAATTGGTTTAGTTACCCATCCAGAGACATTTTGAATTAATGCAATCAGTGAATAAAGCAGCAATCAAATGTTTATGTTCTTCTCCAATTACTGGAGGGAAGGCGTAGAAAGAATTAAAGAAATGGCACCTGCTAGTCTATTTGGTGTTTGTTTCTAATACAGATGTAAAAACTTCTGAAATCTTTGCATGACAAATTTCTCATTCCTGTGATAGCAAGTGAAATGTTTCATAAAATATATCCTGTTTTGTTAGATGTGATGGGGACAAGTTGCTGAAATTGTCAAATTGCTCAATGAGATGAACTCTCCTTCAAGAGCCCACTGGAAATGTTAGCATCTAAGAGAGCGAGGAGGGAAAATACAGTTGTCTCAGTTGAAAGGGATCGCTTTGGAGGTGATAATTATGTCACATCTGTTTGGAGAAACTAGTTGGTCTTTAAGGGAGTGAATGGGGTAACAATTTAATTAAAGATGGCTTAGATTACATGGAAATCGCTTGCCATTATTATTGGAGGAATCTGTCAAATGGACAACTGGGAGAATGCTGTTTTCCATGTTTCTTGAGGGAATAACTTGGCGCAGCTAGAGAATTTAAGTTGCTGTTTTGAATGTCAAGCTTTAACTCGTATGTGGACAGAAATATTTGCACTGGGTCTGTGTTTCCCTGCTTTCTCTTTCCTTGTTTCTTTCTTACTCCTCAGCTACTGGACATTCATAACTTGGTTAATATAACACTGGAGCCAATAAGGCATTATCTGATTTTTGGTTGCCTTCTTGGTTTGCAGGAATTTTAGAAAAAATCATTTACCTTAAAATTTTGATTTTTAAAAATTACTTGTTAATATCTGGACAGTATTTCTAACCTAGTATTTTTAGCTCTGTGGACTTGAACCTTATCTCAACTGAACTTCCTTATCTCATAGACATTGTTTTCTCTCCACAAAATTGTCTTTGACACACTAGAAGATTTTCTTTAAGCAACCCCTTTTTTTTCTATGTAAAATTATCTATGTCAACATTTTTTATGGTATTCTCTATATTGAACATGAAGATTCCACATTTTCACATGTCAAACATCTAACAAAGAACTTCTCCATGAATAATGAACTTGAAAATGATACATTTTAATAAGCCAAAGCACATGTCAGGAAAAATCTGAGGTTTAATGAAGCTACAATTATAGACTTTTTAAAAGGCCAATTGGCCCATAGTAAGTGAATTTCCATGTGTTGGCTGGCTATTTATAAGGTGAATTGCCAACAAAGATAGAATTCAAATAATCAATCCATCTAACTAACCACAACTAATCTAAAAATGCTTTCTTTAAGCCAAAGGAAATTATGAAAAGAGTAACCCTTTACCTCATTTTATCTGTTGTAACTTCAGATGACCTATGGTGTCCAGTTTTTTATTGGCCCCAGGTTTTTTATTTTTCATAGCATATTATTATCAGAATTTTATTTCAAAAAATAGTTTTAATAGACTATTATATAGGTATAATTATATAATAAAACCAATATCTTAGTCAAAAACTCCTAATCTCACAAATTTCATGGTTTCAAAAATAAACTGTAAGGTGACAATGGTCACACTAGGTAAAAATTGGTTGATATCAATAAATTGGCAGTTACTTCAGGATTGTTGGGATCTGAGAAAGTAACAGTAACTGAGAAAGTAACTGGGAAGTAAGAGTTGCCAAAGATCACAGTAAGTAATACATTACAAACCCTTTAGGATAATGAAAGTTTTAAGGAGTATGATTTCCCAGGTGCCACAATCAACAGTAAGCAAGAATCAAAGTCCAGGTAGAAAGGAAATAACAGAGGTCAGTATCCATCAAGAGCCAAGAATTCATCAACTTAAGATTCAAGCCAAGAAGCTGGACTCAGTGGATATGTGAGAAATAGTAGATTTGGAATGCAGGGCAAACACAGTTTGCTACAAGTACGTTGACATGAGGGTAGACATGAGGATATTTATATATAGCCTACCAAGCAAGGGATGGGAGAGATTGGTGCTAAGAGGTGGAAAGAGAATTTAATGCAGCCATTATAAAGAGGTTAAGAATGCAGTACTAGAAAATAAATGGTTTAATAATATACATCAATAAATACAATACAAAAGGAATGGAATAAGAAATATACCATTATCGAATATTCTTTCTTGAGTATTAGAAATTTATTTATATCCATTTTTATTTTTATTTTGAGATCTGCACATTCAAAGTAGACCCATGCAGCATCTAACACCCTTTATCCTATAGCTGCTATACTAGCCACTGTGTTATTTTATCACAATTTATTTCCAAAGGAGAGGATTACAGTTATGCCAGGCATCTTTTGATAGCTGTGTACACTGTGGTGTCTAAGATAAATTTCAAGTTTTTCAATTAATTTAACTTAAAAATATTGCAGACAGGAGAATTAAAAATATTGCAGACAGGAGAATGAATCAGAAAGTTATAGAATTAACAAGAAACAAATCTCTACATAATTTAAAGATTTGTATCCCAAATCTGTTAGTGGGGCTAACATAGATTTATGGAGCCAACCTTACCGAATACTAGGATAATTTTGAATGTGTTATAAGTAAAACAATATGGGGATTTGAATTCAAATAGCAACCCAAAATACAACAAATATATTCAGATATATACTAAAAGTTTGGCTTACCCGCAAACATATAACACCTCAAGTCCATGCTTTCACTGCTTTAAATTTTAAACACAGATAAATTACCAAGTGGTCACAGCAAGTGACAGACTAGAAGTGGTTCAAGTTTTGTTTCTTCATTTTGACCATCATTGTACAATCTTTGCTTATGTCTAGTCAGCTGTTTAAATTCTGGCGTAATGCCACAGAGGCTGGAGACCTGGCCTTTGACCAAAATGAGTGAATTCAAACCAAACAGTTACGTGCTTTTTGTCCTGAAAACAAATGTGTGTGTTGAGTCTGTTTATGTCAGCTATGTGCCGGAGGTCACCTGTAAGTAAGAGTTCCCCAAAAGGACTTCCAGGTACAATGCAATGGTTATTAAAACATTAAATAATAAAAAATATGCTCATTTAAAATATAGGTATGTAAGTATACATATAAAATACATATAAATATATATTTAATTTAAATATATAGAAATAAACATCATTTTAAAACATCAATGTATATATTTATATACTATATACTAGAGGCCCTTTGCACGAAGAGATTCATGCAATAGGCCTTCCCTTCCCCTGGTTGCGGGCACCGGTTTTCCTCCGGCGCCCGGGACCCAGGCCTTCGCTCCGGCGGAGCCTTCAGTCTTTGCCACTCCGGCCGGAGCCTTCGGTCTTTGCCACTTCAGCCAGAGCCTTCAGTCCAGTCTTCGCTCTGCCACTTTGCGTCTATGTATGCAAATTAACCACCATCTTTGTTGGGTTAATTTGCATACTCTCTTGATTGGCTGGTGAGCGTAGTGGAGGGATGGTCAATTTATATGTTTGTCTATTATTAGGTAAGATTACAGCATATAAATGTATATGTATACATAATTTAATATATACTTATATATAAATAAATTTTGTTTATATAATTTAAATATATATAAATTCATTATATATGTGTGTGTGTGTATATATATATTTTATTTTATTGTTTTGCATGTGCAGCAGTAACTCAGAAAATAGTTGAAAAGTAAAACCAACAAATATACATATTTTTTGAGGGGTGATATTTTATTACTGACATATTAAGAATTGCCAGGAAAGGATGATATAAAAATAACCAACTTACAGTTATAATTTTTTTAGAAAATCTTTTGGCTACTGTATTCTCTTGTTACCTGCACCTGTGGCAAACAACTCTCTCATCCTCACCTTTGTATACACTGCTGCCTTATGTTTGAATTATATTTTTCCTTAATGTCAATAAAAAACTATAACCCATTGGCCATCAAGGCCTAACCTTTTTGCAGTAGTAGCAGTTCAATGCTGAAACTTCACTGGTATCCAGTCCTCTCATTTGGGTCTTCCTGTTATACCGCTGCAGAGAGAAATCACACCTGCCCCCTGGCGGTGTCCAGCTGAGCAATAGAAATGGTGCCCTGCTTCAGGATGCTTCCAAAACTCATTTCACATGAGAGAGCAGTGATCTTTCTAAGACAACTTGGGAATGAAGTGATCATTTTGTACTGAAGAGATTATTGAACCTATTTTTCAGGTGCATTGGAAATAAACACAAATTCAAATGAAAAATCTTTCAATGAGATTCAATCAGTCTGAGGTAGAAAGCAGAGGCAATCTATGTTTCCTGTTCTGTTTGTATACTAAAAGAAACCTAGTTAATGTTATCCATCAAACTATATTATTCTTTATGCTTATAAAATACAATGAAAAGAAATTGAAGAGAGAGTAAATATATCAGCTAATTAACCTAACACTGTTTAGACAACTGCACCCTCTAGGAAAGGCAGTGGCTGAAAAAAGCCATTAAAGATAGGAGAAAATACATATATTTTGGCAATAATTAAAACAGTGACATTGATTTCAATTTAGGCTTTTTTTTATGAAGACTCAGGACTATTTGTTATTTTCCAAGAAGCTACTCCATCTGATATTACCCTATTAGGCCTTTTAAGGACTTGTGTAGGCACAGAAAAACATTGTTTCTTTTGTCCTTGCTTATAGTTCTGCTTTCTTTTGAGGGACTACATTCTGGAACCCTTTTTCACTATCGTTTCTGGCAACGATTATAATTTATGACCCACAGTGGAGGACTGCATAATGCCTTAATTGACTGATTAATGTAGATTTTGTGGATAAAAAGGGGCAAAGAGCCTGAGAAGATTTTCTAGGGATGTGCAAGTCATGGTTTTGTCTACTAGGGATGAGTCCCAAAGATTGTTGTACAGATAATATATTAGTATGAATCGGGTGTCAAATATAATGAGGAGCTTGTTTATTCTGTCAACCAAATGATTTCAGAACTGGGGATAGGTTACTTCTATGTTAGAAAATTTCCACCAGCCAAATCTAATCCTGTGTATTCGCAACATAATTAATTGTCTGCATTATTATTTTTAAAAAATATATATTTTATTGATTTTTTACAGAGAGGAAGGGAGAGGGATAGAGAGTTAGAAACATCGATGAGAGAGAAACATCGATCAGCTGCCTCTTGCACACCTCCTAGTGGGGATGTGCCCGCAACCAAGGTACATGCCCTTGGCCGGAATCGAACCTGGGACCTTTCAGTCCACAGGCCGATGCTCTATCCGCTGAGCCAAACCGGTTAGGGCAGCATTATTTTTTTAAGGATAATAACATTCTTTTTAAAACTATAATTTGAAAATTTATTGTTGTCACAGAAGTGAATTTATTTTTAATTACTGTTCTACAGAAACTGATTAAGCTGCAACAGGACTATTCCTAAAGCAGAAGGTTTTTATCATGTAGTCACCTAACCTAGGACAACCATATTTTAAATAGAAGCAGGGAATAAAAAGTGTGTATTCTAAAATTTTAGTCCATATGGTTACCATATTTATTAGATTTGGGATTTAAATGATCAGTGCTTTTGGAATTAAAACAGTGATGAAATTTTAGTTACAAATCTATGAATGAATTAAGTGTGCAATCATCATTTTTAGTACATTTCTGATTCACTGAGATAGTGAAAATTTATGAAAAACTTATGTAAATAAGTTATAAATAAGTCAGTATTTCAATATAAAAAATCAATTTAAACATAGATGTTATATTTACAATTCTTAAGTTATTTTAATTTATTTTTTAAAACTATCATAGTTTAAAACATATGACAGTTTAAAACATTTATTTTTACTAAATATTTAATCCCCTTTTTCTATGTGGTTTGCTTGAGGGAGGTACTGAAGCTTTGTAAATATAAACCTACTAAAACTTATCCAAAATATTTTTTTACATAAACTATTTTTAGACCTTGGAGAACTCATGTGATGTTAACTTTTCCTTCCTTTTTCTTAACTGTGGGTTTTTTAGTATTAAAGAAAAAGATTCAATTTATACTCGAGACACAGACAAGTACTTACTGTATTGTTCCATGTATATGACGTGAAGAACAGGAAATATTAATCAAAGAGAAGAGATAAGAGGAAACCTTCAGGGGTAACGGACATATTCTTTTATATTGGAAGAGGTCACACAGGGGTACAGCTCTGAACAATTCCATTAAGCTGTGCACTTAGTATTAGAGCCCTTGGCTGCATAGATGTATGTTATGCAGTAATTCAGGGCACACATATACACTTAATCATTTACACACAAAATAGGTAATCTATTAAGTGACATCAGAGAACAGAATGAACACTCTCTTCATAGTAAGATGTGGTAAGACAAGTTACATTTTCTTACAGCATAGTAAATAGTTACCTTCATTTAAATCAGCAAGTATACGGGAATTCATTGGACAGTTAAAAATGAAGACATACAAAATATGAAACAGGTGCTGATACCAAGAGTTACATTCCCATTAAAGTCTTGTAAGAATTCTGTTTCCTTTCTGCCAGTTGCTATCGTTAAATAACCTCTGAAATAAGATAGCATGCTCTAAACCTCCTGGATGAGGATGGAGCCAAAATACTTTCAAAGGAATTGATAAAGCGCTATCAGAGCTGAAGAAACAAAAGCATTTAAACTTTATTGTTAAGAAGAAAGATGATCTATCATAATAAAAACATCCAATCCTTAAACAATATTGTGTCCCACAGAGTAAGGCCCTTTCTATTCTCTTATAGTGTTGCTACTGCCCTAACAATAAAAATGTTGGCTAAAGGTTAAAGTGATATGTTTCAGTTAGCCTCATGATATAGCCTATTTGATATTATGAACGAATATTCTTATATTATTATCTTTTGCTTTATATGTAAAGTAAGCCTTTAGAAATGATACTTTAGAGAAGTGCTTCTCAAATTTTAACACTTATACAAATTACCTGAGGATCTTGTGGGAACATATCCTTCGACAGTAGTGCAGGGGTGGGCTGCGGTCCTGGGTTTCTAACAAGTACCCATAGACCACATTGTGAGTAATAGCACTTTAATTCAGTTATATAGGGATGCCTCCTGAGTTTTTCATACAATTTTGGATATTAGCTTATAATATAGTTTCCTTTTTAAATTTTATTGAATATATTTGGGTGACATTGGTTAATAAAATTATATAGGTTTCAGATGTATAATTCTGTAATGCATCATCTGTACATTGTATTGTGTATTCACTACTGAAAGTCAAGCCTCCTTCCATAAACATTTATCTCTTTATACCCTCTTCTAGTGCCCGCCCCCTCCCTTTTCCTCTGGTAGCCACCATACTGTTATCTGCCTCTGAATGTTTTGGAGGGTTTTTTTGTTTTGTTTTTTTTTGTGTGTGTGTGTTTGTTTGTGTGTGTGTGTGTGTTTGTGTGTGTTTTAATCCCTTCACCTTTTTCACCCAGCTTCCAAACCCCTCCTCTCTGACAGTTGTCAGTCTATTCTCTGTATTTATGAGTCTGTTTCTGTTTTGTTGGTTAGTTTATTTTGTTGGTTAGTTCATTAGAATCCACATCTTCTTTATCATATGAAGGAACTGTCTTTCAGAGCAGTGTTTTGCATACTTTAATTGCTTGCATTTTGATTGCCTGTGGACCTTGCTACAATCAGGTTCTGATTCTGCACTTCTGGGTGGGTGCCTGAGATTTGACATTTCTAGCAAACTCCCAGGTCCGCTGCTGTCTGACAGGCCACACTGCCACTAACAAGGTCTCAGGTTAAAAGACATCTATATTCACTGACAGTGATCAGTTCATAAGAGTCAAGGTGGGGCGGGGAGAGAATGGAAGGCAAAATGGAAGGCACAAAATATTGCCATCTAGGAAACAATAGAAGTTTCTATGTACAGTATTCTGTCCTGGAGGATAGCCCACACTTTTAATTTGCTGTTCCTGTTTTAAAGTGACAATAATGATGGCCCTTCCACTAGAGAGCTGTTTCAGCAATAACATCGGCTACATGAAGATAGTGGTTTCATTAAACAAATGACTGTTAGCATGAAGTCAGCGTTACTGCAAGTTACATTTGTAATTCTGACACTAAATATACTCAGGTTGTATACAAATATTAGAAGTTTTATCTGGATCATTTACCTCTCCCCTGACTTTCTTCCTGTCATATACATAGCTCATAAAATATGTACACATTAAAAAGCACACAAATATTGATGCATAAAAGACACCCTATAGTGCAGTGGCTTAAACCAAAAATAATATATTTCCTGTCATGTCAGCTGGGGGAGGTTGTTTAGACTCATCTCAGCTTTGTGGAGTAGGTGAGGTGGCTCTGCTTCATAGGGACCTCATGCCCCTCCTCTGAGCCATGCTGTCCTCCTACTGATGGTCCATGCCTATGAGAGCACTTTCAACCATGGAAGCACATGTCAAGCTCCCGCTGCATCATGTCTGCTAATATTACATTTGTCAAAGTCCATCACACAGTTGAGCCCAATGTCTAATCAATCTGTTCATGATGAAGCCACGGCAAGTCACGTGACCAAGCCTAGTTCACATGGAGCAAAGGGGTGTTGTCTTCCCAAGAGTATGAAGCAGAATGAGTGATCCTTCCAGGATAACAGTCTAACCCACCACAGACAGTTTTCCTTTTACACATGTAAGTACAAGTAATATCTAAAGTCTGTGAGTCGGTTATTTCCCTAACATTCAAATAGCGATAGCTGTATTTAGCCAGATTAGAAACTAGAAACATCGGGACTGCTTTGGATCTTGATCAATCTCAGATTTAACAAAAGAAGGATCTCAGCTTTTTATAGCAAGTGAGACATTATGACCCTGACATTCACGTATGTGTTATTTTTTTTTTCAGTTTGCTTCTATATACTATTAGTCACGTAAAGGTTTTAAATTCCAAAACATCTAGTGACTAAAGTCTTAGGCATAATAGATATAGTAGTTGAATCATGGTCAAAGTGGTCAGGCATTCATTCAATCAAAAAACCACTCATCAAAGATTTTTCATGTTGTGAGTGCATTTAGTACGACAGAGGAAGGAACCTATGGGAGGGAAAGGTAAGGAAAATCTTCTCTGATGAAGGAACTTTGAGCTGAGATCTGAAAGAAGAGTAAAAGTAAAGTAGATGAACCCACAAGGGAAAGAGGGAGTAGGAAGTACAAAATAGAAAAGAAAATATAAAATACCATCAATAGCAACAAAGACCTCTTTCTCCTTTGTAACTCCCTCTATACCCAATGATGATTAAATTTTTGGTAAGAGAGTTGCTCCTAGGGGTCTGGATATCTTTGTATAATTGCTTCCATGTTGTATAATTACTTAGTTTTATTAGAGCAAATAAAAGCAGTAAACACCCTAGGAGCTGAATATAGACTTCTGCAACCCCAGAAACCCACCAAAACGATATACAAATATTATTAGACTAGGGGCCCAGTGCACGAATTTGTGCACCTTGAAAGGAACTATGGGTGCGGTGGGCACAGGGGCGGGTCTCGGCCCATCCTCTGCACCCCGCCAGGCCCCTCCTGCCGCGGCCCCCATCCCTTGTCAGCCAGCAGCTGCCGCTCCCACACGCTGATGGCTCCGGCCTCACTTGCACCCGCTGATGGCGCTGAGCAATTGGGGCCGGCGCTGTCAGTGGTTGTGAGCAGCAGCTGCTGCCCTGTTCTCCCCTCAGGAGCAGGGGGAGGTGGGGAAGCCCTCGGGTGATGGGGGCCGGCAGCTGCCTCACACCTGCTGATGGTGCTGAACGATTGGGGCCAGTGCTGGGTGTGAGCAGGGCTGGAGCCGGCAGTGGGTGTGAGCAGGGCTGGCGCCAGCAGCAGGTGCACGTGCCCAGCGGGACCGTGGCATGTGGGAGCAAAGAATTTTCAGTAACCATAAAAGGCTCGCCCCGATGACAGCGACCAGCGCTCCACCTTGGTCTGGTGCCCCAGCTCACCTGCTCCACCATCCTGCCGTGGCCAATGCCCACCATGTTCCACACTATGCCACCTGCTGCGGACACCTGCCATGTTCTGCGCACGCCCCCTGGTGGTCAGCGCATGCCATATAAACTGGTTGTTCAGTTCCGTTGTTAAGCTGTTCAGTCTATTTGCATATTAGGGTTTTATATATATAGATAGTCTTCCTTTTTTCCATAAAACCCCATATGAAAACTATTTTTTTATATCTGTACTCTCATTTGCTCAATAGTTTCAAGGCTCTATTAGACATCATTCATTAAATCATGGAAAACATTTAGCTTTCAGATTCCTCATTGGATATTCCTGATCCATTATGTGTAAAAGAATGTGATACTTGTCCAGAGCAACCACTTTACATATCTCTGTATCATAAGACAGCTTAACTCAATTACCTATTATGTAAGTTTTGGAGTTCATGTTTTAGTCAAGAGGGAATTCAGGTTTTCTCAAGTCTGACAGGCACAGAGAAAAGCTACTTAGGAAATCAGCCATAGGTGATAAAGTGATGTCTAGTCCCTGTAGTGATTATTAGCACTTTGCTGAAGAACTGTTGGTGGAGCTTCTGACCATTTTAACTTACAGAGGCAACACTGTTGAAAAATTCTTGTAGAGACCAAGACTTAGTGAAAAAGAAGTTTATTCTGGAATTTAATTTTAGGAGTTTCAGGATACCCATTGGTTAATTTAAAGTTAGCATCCAATTTGTAAAGATAGCAGATTGTTATTGCAATTTCTACCATAATCAGTATCTAAAGTCTATACTGGGTGATGGGGCAAAGATTGGGGTTTGGATAAATAATGTAAACATGTAATACTTTTATCTAACCACTCTTTAATTTATACTCACCTTTTTTTCTGTGTTAACCTCCTCCCTAAAGTTGAATCCAAGATCTAAATAACAATCTATGCTTTTTTTTGGCTAATAATACGTTATTAAGGTATAATTTGCCTTCAGTAAAATGCACATGTATTGAGTGTTCAGCTCAAAGAACTTTGGCATATGTACAAACTCTTTTAAAAATAACCCAGATCAAGAGATGAAGCATCACCACGTATGTTTCATCTTGACCTTTCCCGGTTAACCATCCCCTATAGTTCCATTTGTATGACCATAAATTACTTCTGTTTGTTCTTGAACTTCATATCAATAGAATCATACAATACATAGACACTTGGGTCGGCTTCTTTTATTCAAAACTAGAGGCCCAATGCACAAAATTCATACAAGAGTAGGCCTTCCTTCCCCTGGCGGCCAGCACTGGCTTCCCCCTGGCACCTAGGACCTGGGCTTCCCTCAAAGCCCCGGCTTCGTCCAGAAGGACGTCTGGTCTAATTAGCATATTACACTTTGATTATTATAGGTATGTGCATTTTGAGGATTTCTGAAAAGTTAGGAATAGCCTAGGGATTCTGTAAACATGAAATGGATACAAAATTTCATCTATCTAAGTAAACCAGAATTAAGCTAATACAGTTGAACACTATAGAAGAAAAACTATCCTGAAACAAATTGAAAGTTATGATAAAATTGCAGGCAACAGAAGATATGTCTAACCTTCTTACAAACAAGCTCATCCTAAGTACTTTTCAAGTATAAAAATAAAAGGCTAAATTATTCTTATCCATTTATTAAGACTGCTGCCATAAGGAGCAATACTAGGCAATGCTTCAATAACCTTGTATCATTTACTTGTTCTTGAATTTCAAAAATTATTTTTTAATAATTTTTATTAGTTCCATCAGAAATTTTCATTAATTCAGGCAGTTTCCTCTTTACTTGTAAAATTAGTGGGGTGTCCATTTAAGTGTGTAATTCTGCAGATTCATCTTAAGACTTAATAAGACAAGGAAGATAAATAGGAAAAGTAAATGTGCTTAGGGCCTACTATGTGCTCATGGCCCAAGGTACTATCTCCTACATTAATAAATTAAATCCTTCTAATAAATTGTGATGCATGGAATACAATACTTCCAGTGGAGTACTGGTTCAAATCTGTTGGTACTTGAGCATGGGCTACATCAGGGGTCCTCAAACTTTTTAAACAGGGGGCCAGTTCACTGTCCCTCAGACCGTTGGAGGGCCGGACTATAGTTTAAAAAAAAACTATGAACAAATTCCTATGCACACTGCACATGTCTTATTTTGAAGTAAAAAAACAACACTGGAACAAATACAATATTTGTATTTGCATGTGGCCCGCGGGCCGTAGTTTGAGGCCCACCGCAAAGTCAATATTTCACCATTAAAATAGACATAAGCAAATGCTACATTTCTAAAATGTTTCATACACCCTATTTTGTGTATAATATGCCATGTTTTATCAAATCTAAGGAGCTATTGACTATAAAAGGCACCCCTATTTATGTAACCAGTACTAAAGGGGAAAAAATTGCCAATTATTATGGTGTATTACATTTTAATTTCTGAGATGTTAAAATGTGGGGGAAAAAACGTGTCTCAGAATTAAAGAAACCATATTTGTGTAGAACTGGAAGTAATCATATTGTAATTTATACAAATATAGAATAACTATAGTATTCACTTGAAACTCATATAACCAATATAATATTGTACACCAACTATGCTTAAATAAAAAAAAAGTTTCTTTTTTTAAAAAGTACAGACTCAGAAAATCAAAATGAATATAGCCAAGAATCAGAGTGGTGAGAAGAATCAAAAACTCAGAGCAATTACAATATTAACTCAAGAGCACTCACAGCAGAAAATAAAGAGATGCTGGGAGACTCACTGGCCCTGGACCAACAATAATAAAAACCAAAAAGAAGATGAAACACAAAAACCTACAGCAAAGAGTGAAATTGTATTGAAACCACACAGAAACCAAGCAGAGTTCAGGGTTGCAAAACATATCCTTTTTCTTTTTCACACAATACCTCTCCATTGTAGCAAATGTGGTTGGTACTCCATCTAAATCACCCAGCTTCTAGTAGTTGCTAGTGCTAAACCTCTAACCAGCAAACACCTCTGGAAGATGGTTCTTAAGCAATTGGATTCACCTTAGCAGCCATGGTGGAGAGTTCCCCAATGTCCTGCACCTCCTAAATCTTACCAACAAAGAATATGCCATCCGATCCTGTGGTATGAAAACCCAGCCCCCTTGCTTCAAGACTGGGCAGATTCTAAGATGCAGTTCACACCTCAGAGATCCTCCTGGGACCAGATTAAGACTATTCGGCACCTGAACCCACATCTTCACTTGTCTTTTTATCCAGCCCTATCCTGCTTTCCTCAATCTCTTACAGATTCCTCCTGCTAGTCCCCCACCCCAGTAATTCACGTTATGAGCATCCCTGTCTCAGGCTCTGCTTCTGGGGAACTGAACCGTAGGCACCCACCTCACCTGTGCTGTCTGTCCTCCTTGTGCTGCCGGCTGCTACACCAGCATGTTTCTTCTCCCAGAGTCCAGACCAGGGTGACAAAAGCCATTCTGTATGGACCAATAAAACCTAAAGCTATTCTTATTCCACTCTCTCATTCTCCATACTTCCTCTTCTACCAAATACATACAATCAAAGCAAAATGCAATGCCTTTTGGGGGGACCAGGAAAAGGCTACATAAAGACATTGATTTTGCAATGGTAAAGTAGTCCTCTGTGCCCTTTCAAGTACAAGTAATTTAAAGCAAGGAATTAAATATTCTTTACCATAGTAAATATGAGTTTGAAAAAACAAATGCTCTAAACCTCAAAAAAGGCAATAAAACATTTGTGCCTGTACATTATTCTAAATATAGGAGGATAAGTAAGATAATATTGAGTGAAGGCTTAAACAGGGCTAGCAAAAGTGGGTTTACAGTTGAGTATGTGAAACAGTTTATTCTAGTATTATTATTATTTATTCTTGTATTTTTCATATTAATGGCTGTAGACCTACTTTTCCCCACCCCTGTGTTCATTTGACACAGATCTACTGTGGCAAGAAAGATAGGAGGATGCCTCTGTTTCTCAAATGACAAAGTCTCAAATTAAAGCATGGCCAGATCAAGCTGGTGTTTTTTGTCAAACCAGCTGAAATGCACAGGCCAAGCTTCTAAGTGAAAATGCATGTCCTGACAATCTAATCAGGACATGGTGGGGAAGAGGATGGATAAAGCCCAGGATGCTCCTGATTTGGGGGAATTCAGAATACCACCCCAAAGACCAAAGAAAAAGGGGAGGGGGGAGAAAAGCAGTGGTCATCAACAAATAGAATGGAACTATGTGAGGATGTCATGGAAAGTCTAATGTGAGTTTGAGCTAATGTTTGGCTACAGTGTGATCGTATCAGTGAATATCATTTAAGTTATTAAGCCATAGTTTTAGGTCCACTGAAGGGCAAATGAAATTTGTTCAGCATCTAGTGGATCAAGATGGCTTTCAGATGAATATGGACTGAGAGGGAAGGAGGTGCTTATGGGAGTTTGTGGTGAGACCTGGAGACCCCGAGTGCCTGAGAGCTGCCCAGTGATACCCAGAAGAAGCAAGTCTTAAACTTCTCCCAGAAGCCAGCATACTGAGCAAATATGACATGGAATAAGGCAGGGCAGTGTTAAGACTTAAGATTTTGCAGTAGTTAATTAATTTTAAAAGACAAAAAAAGCTTCCAACATACATTTCAGTGTTTCATTAAAAGTTGAAAAATATGACAACAGCAACAAAACAAAAATATAAAAGCAAAATATAAAAGCTCCCATTCATTTCAATGTCACATATTCAAAGCCTTCATAGCCCCAAAGTATAAAGATCGTTATATTCATATACTCCAGTCACAACTGTAATATTCTGTAATCTAATATCACAGGAGACATTTAAAGAAAAGCAAATATTTAAATACAACTTTATTACTGTGGCAATTTGGAAAATTCAATAACTCATGAGAAAAATTAATCTTTCTGAGATTTTATGGACGGGACAGAAATAATACTTTTTTTTTAAGTTTCCCAAGCTACCTAAGTCTGAGTCAACTTTTTAATAACTCAATTTTGCTAATCAATTGTGGCACCTTTTCCTAAATGCAAATGAGGATCAGAGTAACATTGTTAGTGTGTCTTTGTCTTTCAAGGTCATGTTTGGCCAAGAGCAGCAGCCAGGGTTTCTTTTTTCTGTATAAGCAGGCAGCAGCGATCTGATTAAATATTTATAAATCGGGTTGGGTGAAGCTAAATGGAGCAGAAGATGTAATTAAGAAGTAAAGCCAAGTTTCACACTGCAGGGTCTACTTAAATGATACAAAACGTTGAAGTCGTAAAACTTTTGTGGAGCCGTATTTATGAGCCAGAGTTGGGTGTTTGGTATAAGTGAACAGTGCTTTTGAAGATTTGTTAAATGATGTTCAGAAAGCATCTAAAAATACGACTGGATAATTCACTCCCTCTCCATCTTCTCCAGAAATAGCTTCCCTCTTCCCCAGTAGGGGTGGGATGCAGAAGAGGGAGCTAGTGGCTGTGATGGTTTACTGCCCAGCTGTGAGCATCACAGCCCCCCATCCTAGAGTGCCTTTGGGGCTTGCTGAGAATATTTGGAGAGTTGTGAACAGAGGTTAAATATTCAACCACTTGCTTTCAGAAAAATAAATAAATAAGTGAACAAAAACGTTGACAAATCAGGATTAGCAATATGTGTCCCTTCAGTTGCTTTGACACAGCCTGCCAGTGTCCAGAGGAGGCTACTGACAAAACAAAACAAACAAACAACAAACAAACATCTATGTAGGAAAAACAATAATTCGAAGGTTGGAAGATGGAGAGAACATACATTCATTATAAAATATCCTCTTATCCTGTATGTAGATAGCGAAAAACAAGGAGCCAACACAGACCAATTACGGAAAGAGCTTAATCTTTGCAGAAATGCACACTCTTCGATTATAATTAGCATACTGTTTGTATTCATAAGCGTGTTCAGGGTTTGCGTTTATTTTGGGTTGAAATGTCATAAGTATTTGCATGATAATATTCTAGTTAATTTGATTATAATTTTGACAAGACCAAGTTCAGTTAATCAATATCAATTAGGCTGATTACTTACCTACTAAAAACCTGAACCAAGGGGACACAAGTCATTCCAACTCTGATTGTGTAATGTATACCTTTGGGCACCCGGAGAGCTTAAAAAGCAGACCTCAGGGAAATCACTCCATAGTGACACTGGAAAAGCAAACTCAGTTCTCATGTCTTAACCACAGTTAGTCGTGTTGCTGCCATATGATAAAAAACTTCAAAGCAAAATCAATTCTGTGTTATCCATTAATAGCACCTGAATTCAGTGAAGTGAAATTTAGAAAAAAAGCAATAAAAAATGAGGGAAAATGAACTTTTCCTTTTGCTTGGGGGCTGGAGGAGGATGTCAGATTTTCTTGCAGCAACTCTATACTGGTAAGTTGTTATGGCACTTGTTCAACTCCTCTAATGTTAATTGGAATAGGATCACAATTGTCATATTTTTTTCTAATGCATCAGTATGTTGACTGAAATATTGCATTACTATGAATAGTTACTGTAAGGTGAAAGGTAGAATAGTGGTTACTTGTGGAGGCGGGTATTAACAAGGCTGGGGCAATGTGGGTGGCTCCTGGGACACAGTATATGTTCTGTAAAATAATGTGCGTGGCAGTTCCCTGTGTTAACTTTGTGAAACTTCATTGACTTGGGTACTTAAGATCTACTCACACACAATTTTACCTCTTTTATATTCCAAAAGTATTTAAAAGGAATTTTTTAAAACTTAGTTGGGCTCCTATATGCATTCCTATAAATCAAGTTGTCACGAAGACCTGGCATTTTATTTAAGGACTGGCTCCATCGTTTTCTGTGATGATAACAAGTTTCCTGGATGCCTGAATTTTAACAAAATTTTCTTTGATTATTTTTGTCTGGAACCTTGTTTCTGTGATGCAAAAACCTATTTGTACTTTCCAATCCATTATGCAAATTACTCTCTTCTTCCCAGTTGGGATTGGAAAATCACTTGGATGGCAGTGCCCCTGGCTTCCAGCTGCCTATAGATGTACACCCTGGGGTTCACTTACCTTCCCATTATTCTCTCCTGGGCAGTGAACAGCCTTGTCCTCCAACAGGGTAAAATGTTCAGTGTAAGAATTGAATTTCCTCACAATGGATTTTTTGAACCCATGCTGTTTGTCTAGCATTGGCTACTTAGTTCATTATATCCTATGTAATTTTGTATACTGATGTCTTGGGGTTAATAATTGCATTTTAATGAGAAAAAATGACCTCAATTATAGCAGTAATATGGCCAGCTATGGGATGCAATGTTAATATACACCTACTGTTTCAGTGTTCTAGTAACATTGATAATGACTGAAGAACATGGTTAGTTCAGAATGCCTGGCAATGGCATCTGTCCTCAAGGTGGCTTTTTGAGCCTTCATCTCTAGCAGCTTGCCTTTAGCTTTTATTAGAAAGTAGAGAAAAGCAGGGCCAGTACAAGCATCCCCCGGTACTTGCTTAGATATTTCCTCTGGTGATTGATCATTTGCAATTACAAAATACTATTTTCCAGTAATAGGTAAAGCATGACCTGTGATATCAGACACAGCTGGATATGCATTCTTGCTGAGTTACAAACTAGCCTTGTGAGATAGGCAAGTTAATTCCAACTCTTAGCCTCAGATATATTATTCAGAAAATGGATACAATTATATGTTTTTTAAAGGGTTATTAAAAGATTAAATGAGATGATCGATGCAAATTCTTTAGGTTGCACCTGGTGTGCATTCTTGAGCTTAACAAATGGTGAAAATTGCTTTTATTAAATGTTCCATCAAAATAAAAAATTAAGATTGGCCTTGAATTAATGCTCTATTTTGCTTTTTAAATCTTGCATATGAGGATAAATAAGTATAAACTGCATGATTCTGTTTATATGAAGTATAAACAAAGGTACAATTATTTTGGGATCAATATCAGAATAGTAGGTTTCTCTGTGAGGCCTGATATAGTCTGGGAGAGGCACAAGGGTGTATAAGATGTTGAAAATGTTCTATTTCTTGATGTTGGCCATATGTATGGAGTTTACATATGTAAAAATTCATCGAGTTGTACACTTAATATCCAATGCATGTTAAAATTCAATAAAATAGAGAAGGGGCTTTAAAATAATAATTGTTCTCAAATTTACTGAGGAAGTAGAAATTGCTACATACTTTTAGAAAATTATGAAGTCATGACAATACTCAGTAACTCTGCCCCTATTATCTCAATTAAATATTGCAGCAGCAGAAGTATTTTGGTAACAGAAAACTATTATTTTTACGAAGGTGTTCATTGCAGCATTTTGTATTTTTTTAAAAAGCAACATTAAAACAATATTAATTAAATGTCCAATAATCTGCAAAAATACAGAATTAATGATGTATCAATTTCAGAATTATGTAGTCATAAAAAACAATTATGCAAAATGCTTCAGCCATTTTAGAGGGTGTTAGGTTAGGTGGCTCAGGAGGCGGCGTAGGAAATAAAGAGTCGAGTGAATCAGAAAAAGAAAGAAAAGGAAAGGTTTATTGCGTCCCCGGGAGACCCATGGACCCCAAAGACAGGGCACGTGGATTCAGGCCAACAGGGAGGGTGACGCTTTTTTTATACTGTGGTTGGGTGAGGGGCGGGGACAAGAGCTGAGGTATTCAGCTGAGGAAGTTTCCACTGCAGGGGGTCAGCAGGTGTATTCCGGAAGGAGTCAGTCTGTGTGGGGGTCGTGTTGATTCAGGGAGAAGCCAGTATCTGTGTCTGGCCCGCTGATCTGTTAGAAACGCCAGGGAGGGTCCATTATCTCATCACACGTCTGCATGTGTCTGATCCTGGGCTCTCTCCGACCTAACAGAGGGCTCCTTAGCAGAATTTTATAAAGTTAAATATACATCAGCCACAAGATCTGGCAATTCAATTTCTGGGTTTTTATGCAACAAAATGAAGACATATGGGTTCACTCAAAGACTTGTACATGAATGTTCATAGCAGCCTTATTTATAATATCCTCACTGGAAACAATTCAAACATCCATCTATAGGAGAATGGATAAAGATATGGTGGTATATTTATACAATGCAATATTACTCAACAACTACAACATGAATATCAACATAAATTCAAAAATGTTGAATGAATGAAGCCAGACATAAATTATTACATATTGTGTGTTTCCATTTATATGTGGTTCCAGAATGGGCAAAATTAGCTTATTAATGTAGTCTATATCTGTTAGATATTAGAAGAATGGTTGCCTCTTGTAAGGAAGGTAGGGAATGGCCTGGTGATGGAAATAGTCTTTAGTTTGTTTGGCAGTATCTGCAGCAGCCATCATGACCTTAAGAGTCTGCCCAGTAGAACTGAAAAGATATCAGACCTAAGCTTGTTGAGCTGCCGAATCAATGCCAGGACCCATATACTTTCATACTTCTATGTAAAAGGTGAAGTCCTATTTGAATTGTGTTCTCATCAAGCATCCTATAAGAAAAGATTCAAAGAAATGCTGCTCTGATTTGTGTCCACATAGAAAGGTGTGAATCCTGGGGCTGTGGGAATTCCAGAAGTCTGGGCACTCACTCTGGCATTATAGAGTGAGAGGCTTGGAAGGGACAGTAGCATCTATACAAAAATGACATTAACGCTCAGAGAGGTTATGTTTCTTGCCGGAGGACACTCGCAGCCAAGATTAGATCAGATGTATCCAATTCTCAGTCTCCTTTGTGAGAGAAAAGAGGTTAAAAGGGCTGTGACAATACCCAGAGAAATCGAAAGGGTATTTCCTGCACAATCTTAAAGGAGCTCAACATCTGAGATAAGAAAGCCTGAGGAGAAGCTGCTGAAGATGTAATGCTTCTGAAGTGAAGATACAGTTCCACACAGAGCCTTCCCGCGGTTTCTCACTGTGGGTGTGCGGGCGGTTTGCACTCCAGCCTCTTCAATACCACATGCTTATCATACAAGCTCACACATCTGATGTTTTTACTGAATTGTTTACTTGTTTGTTCTTATTCTATTTCAAGAAGTGTTGATGATAAATTTTGAATTGTGTTCTCATCAAGAGATTTATGAAAATCTGCAGAAATTTCATGACTATTTTAATTATGTATCCACTTATTATTTTCCAAAAGATTTAAATACGTACAAAAATGACCTTGTGTTCCTTGTGGCACTGTCTCCAGTTTTATATATCTATGAGAAAAAGAAAATTGTAATTTCCTCCGTGTGATCGTAAATGTATTTTACTCCTCCTCCTTCAAGACTGTATGAGCAGCGAGGCTTGCCTCAGGGTTTCCAACATCTGCCCCAGGGACATTTGTAGTGGTTGATAGAGCCCTATCACTTCTTATATTCTTTTACAAATCAAGTCCCATTTCTTTTTAAGGAAGTGCTTTTTTGTGACATTCCACTAATCACTGACACACCTTTGGTTCAGTCTCTTGACAGAATCCTAATGAATGGGAACTGGATGGCTGTGTTGATTGTTTTAGTCATTGTGTTTATTTTATCAGTAGTTAATATAAACATTATATTGCATTAGCAACATTTAAAAAGAGCAGATAAATGATGAATGACAAGACCAGTCTCTCTTACATCCTTCTCCAGCCATCCTGTTCCCTTCCCTGGAAGTAACATTTTCATAACCTTCAACATAGAAATTGTGTAAGATGATAAATAGTGAAAGGCCCTCTTCTTTGTTTCCTGTCCACCCTGCTTACTTCCCCTTTAACAATGGTCTTAATTTTGCATATACTTTTTTTTATATTTTATTGATTTTTCACAAAGAGGAAGGGAGAGGGATAGAGAGTTAGAAACATCGATGAGAGAAACATCGATCAGCTGCCTCCTGCACACCCCTCACTGGGGAGGTGCCCGCAACCAAAGTACATGCCCTTGACTGGAATTGAACCCGGGACCTCTGAGTCCGCAGGCCGACGCTCTATCCACTAAGCCAAACCGGTCAGGGCTTTGCATATACTTTAAACTATATTATTTTGAACTTACATATATATTTAAATATATATTCTTCATCCTATCGTTATATAAATGTTGACATATAATGCACAATTTTTAAACTTTTTTTTAATTTAACAATGTCTTCAAGGTCTTTATGTATTAATTCATGAGCAATCTTTTGTATAGCTCCATTGGAATAATCCCATTGCAGGAATAATTCCTATTTATTCTGCCAATCCATTAGTGAACGAGTTTAGAATGTTTCTAGCATTGTATTATTATAAATAGTTCTGCAGTGAATAACCCTGACTACAAATTATTGTGCCTGTGTGGGATTATTTTTGCAGTATTCATTCTTATAAGGGTATGCGATTTGGCAATTTTAGTAGATATGGTCAACTTGATCTCTGTAGAGCAAGTTTATGGTAATGAAGGATGTCACCAGAACCCTAGACACTCCATATAGGCCCCTCCCAAGCCCATCCCTGACACTTCTATCACTATACTACATTTTATTTATGATCCCTTTTTTCACTTTATACTTCTACCACTTCTATATATGTATATATTCCTAAATAGAACAATTATATATAAATATATAGATTCCTAAATACCATATTATTTTATACTAGAGGACCAGTGCATGGATTTATGCACCGGTGGGGTCTCTCAACCTGGCCTGCAGGGATTGGGCCGAAACCAGCAGTCTGACATCCACTGAGGGATCCCAGATTGTGAGAGGGTGCGGACCAGGCTGAGGGACCCCACCAGTGCACGAATCCGTGCACCGGGCCTGTAGTATGCATATAAGATCTTTGGTTAATCTCTTCCGACTCCCCCCTCCCCCCTTCCCTCTGAGATTTATCAGTCTGTCCCATGTTTCCATGCCTGTGCATTGAGCGTCTGCTCCCTGGTGGTCAGTGTGCATCATAGCTACTGGTTGAACAGTCGGACACTTAGCATATTAGCCTTTTATATATAGATAGATATTAAATAGAACCATACAGTATATTTTTTTCTGTAATGTGCTTCATCCTCACAATGTTCTTTTTTAAATGATCCACATTGATTGCATAGAACAGTGGTTCTTTCATTTTCACTTGTGTGATGTGCCATTGTAGGAACACACTGTCATTCATTTATTTATCCTAGTGATAGACATGGTGTGTCAATCAATTTTTTTACTATTTCAAACAATGTGGCTTCTGAATATACTTGTCAATGTCCTCCAATGTATATGTTTTCAAAAGTTCTGTAACTCTTACAATATAGTTAGGACTCAAATTTCTACATCATGTCCTATGGGTATTTTCAATGTAGCTACATAATTATTAACTTTTTCAAACAGGTAGTATAATTTATCTTACCATCAGGAGTGGGTGAGAGTTATTGTTGCTCCATATATTTGCTAATACTTAGGGTCAAGCTTTGCAATCAAGTGAGTGTAAAATCACATTTCACCACTAGAGGCCCAGTGCATTAAATCATGCACAGGTGTGGTCCCTTGGCCGGTGATTGGAGCCGATTGGGGCCCATTGGCCAGGGGGAAGGACTGAGGGAAGTTGGCCAGCTGTGGGAGGTTGGCTGTGGGAGCACACTGACCACCAGGGGGCAGCTCCTGCTCTGAGCATCTTCCCTCTGGTGGTCAGTGCACATCATAGCTACCAGTCAGTCATCTGGTCGTCCGGTCATCTGGTCTTAAGGGTCACTTAGGCTTTTTTATATATATATATATATATATATATATATATATATATATATATATATATAGAGAGAGAGAGAGAGAGAGAGAGAGAGAGAGAGAGAGAGAGACTAGAGGCCAGGTGCATGAAATTCATAATTCATGCGGGGGGAGGGGGGGGTTGTCCCCTCAGCCCAGCCTGCACCCTCTCCAATCTGGGACCCCTCGGGGATGTCCGACCTCCGGTTTAGGCCTGACCCGGGGATCAGGCCTAAACTGGCAGTCAGATATCCCTCTCACAATCCCGGACCACTGGCTCCTAATTGCTCATCTGACTGCTGCCTGATCACCCCTAACTGCCCCCCTGCCAGCCTGGTTGCCCCTAACTGCCCCCCCTGCCAGCCTGGTTGCCCCTAACTGCCCCCCACTGCCGGCCAAGTTGCCCTCAGCCTGCTTGTTCAGTCGTTTAGTCATCCCTCTCTAACCCCCCTGCTGGCCTGGTCACCCCACACAGCCTGCTTGTTCAGTCGTTTAGTCATCCCTCTCTAACCCCCCTGCCGGCCTGGTCATCCCACGCAGCCTGCTGTTCAGTCATTTGGTCGTCCCTCACTAACCCCCCTGCCGGCCTGGTCGTAGGCAGCCATCTTGTGAGGGTGTGAGGGTTAATGTGCATATTACCTCTTTATTATATAGGATGGTTAAATATTCATGTTCTGTATACTAATAAAATTGACAATCTTTTCGCATGATTATTCAGGTTTCACTTCTGAGAACTATCTCTTCAGTATTCTGCCCATTATTTTTATTTCTATTGAGTTGTTTGTAATTTTATTTCTAATTGATTCATAAAATATTCCTTATACACTTAGATATTTTTAGTTATATATTTTTTTCAATTTCTAAATTGAATGCAGCACTCTTTAATTTCAAACCTATCTTACCCTCTAATGTAAATATTTAATTTCTTCTAAGGTATTATTTTAACTTCATCTTACAAACTTTGATGCATAGCACGGGGGCTATCATTCATGTCTTAACATAGTCGTAATTCCATTATGATTTATATTTTGACCCATGAATTGTTTAGAAGTGTGTTTCTGTATTTATTTAAAAATGGGGTATTTGTTGCAATTTTTGATTGCTTATTTAAATTAAATTTCGTTGGAATCAAAGAATGTGTTCAATGTGACACCAATACAATGAAATTTAATAACATTAAATTTATTGCTAAGATGTGGTCAAATTTTATAAATCCCCACATGTGCTTGGACATAATGTATATTCCCTACTAAATCAAAATTGTAAATTGCATTTTTCAACTATTCTTTGTCTTAACTTTTCAATCCATCAGTTACAAAAGTTTTATCTGCCTATTATTCATATAACTAATGTTTTCAGCTTTTCTATTTAAACACTGGGTTTTTTTATATCAAAAGTGTGAGGTAGGGTTCCATTTTTTTTTTTTTTTTTGGATCCCAGTTATAATGACAGCTTTTATTGATAATTATCTTTCTCATTACATACTAATGTCACCATTATTATATGACAGATTATTGTATTTTTTGTTTACTTGTGGGTTTCTATTCCATTGATTTGTCATTTCACATAGCATGGGACTTTTTGCTTAGATGAAAATCAGTAATGGAAATTAAACTGGGCCCTGATGTAAAGAAGGGCCCAAGTCAGAAAAGCAAAGCAAGGACTTTTGAAAGATAACTAGGTCATGGTCTTTTGCTAAAGAAGAGTGTGCAAATAATGAATGAAAATAAAAGTCTCAATAGAGGGACATGCACATGGGCAGCAGTTATTTAAACCTATGTAAAAAAAGGACTCTGTAACTCTTTGCTCTGTGAAAGGCATCATTTTATGGAGATAAACATCACACCTAATCCTACTTGCAGTATTTACTCATGTCTCCAGAGAAACAGGTGAATAAAGTTGACACATGTTTTATGGTGTTTTGACTCTACTTTAAACCAACTAGATTAAAGAAATTTACTTTTTGAACAAAAATGGCACAACATAATGATTGCAATTAGAATGTGATGTTAAAGTTAATATGTAAATATATTCCTCATACCTAAAATATTCCCTACTAGTAAATTAAGGCAATGTTCTGTTTGTACTTAATAAGCCACTTTGTATGTGGTACTCATACAATTTAATGCTCATGCACAAAATTTCAGCAATATTTTTTCCACCTCTAGATCTCCCCTCCTCATGCATTTAAAAATTAATCCTGACCATCCTGGGAGGTTGTGAGTAGAAGGGAAAGACAAGAGACAAAAGAGTTCATGAAGATTTTAAATAGCTCACCAAAACTCTTCCAGATTAAAAAAAATACAGATCTTGAAAATGTTTTGATAATATTATATCAAAAACAAAATTGTTAACCACTCCATCAGAATTTTAGAGCCCATGAATTTGTTAATGCAGAAGTTATTTTGTATTATAGCTTTTAGTTCTATTTTGCTTGGCTATAATTTAAAAACTAGAAATGAAAAATAATATATACAACAATATAAAAATAACAGTGAGTTTTATGGTGAAACCTGATCTACGAAGTTCTGCTTAGCCTGCTACCAAAGCCCAGATAATAAGTAAACTTGGATATAAAGAGGCCTATTACCTTCTTTGTGATATTAGTATTTTGTTTCCTACTTTAGTCTAGAAAGTGCCTTATTTGTTGATCTAATATGTTATACAAACTAATTCTTTGTTGCCTGCATTTTAAGAATGTTTCTATTTAAATAACACAAAAGGAGCATTTAAACTGGAAACCTTTCGAGTTTTTCTGAGCTCTTGGTAATATCAGATCCTTCAGCAACAAAGCTGTTTTATCAATTACTAAGTACACAGGCACGGCATAATCGTGCCCATTGAAAGCCCGGTCATGTACACATTTTGTTTGCTAGGCAGCTGGTAGGGAAATAATCCCTCCAGGGCCGTTGCTCATGCCACCTGCATTTCACACCAACCTCCCCAAACTTCCCGGGGAGTTGCTAGAGAGGTTCTTATGTTCCTTTCTTTGTTTTTCATTTTCCTGCCGTAAGT
>NW_005871280.1:1921872-1959850 GCF_000147115.1 Myotis lucifugus
GGGAGGGAGGGAGGGAGGGAGGGAAGGAAGGAAGGAAAGGAAGGAAGGAAGGAAGGAAGGAAGGAAGGAAGGAAGGAAGGAAGGAAGGAAGGAAGGAAAGGAGGGATGAAAGAAGGAAATGCTCTTCTTATCACTTTGAGAAATGCCATATGTGAATGTGAACTGTTGTGGAATATTCCTTCTGTGACAGGCTTTAAGCTCTCGTACCTGGACTCTGTCAACTCCTCCAGCAGGTACACCTGCCCTTCAAGTGGTTTAGAGCTCTGATCATACCTGGAGCAGGAGTGGAGTGAAGAAGGCAGTGCTGTCGGAAGGGCTAATGAACGCCTTAAAAGCAAAGCTTGTGGGGCTTGCCCTCTGACAGGGATCTGCCCTCCTCCTTTAAAACTGTAGAACTGGAGTGAAACTGCATGATTCAGTGTTTCCAACCATCTGGGAAAGAGGGCCACGGTTGAGAGCTTCCCTCCAGAGAGGAGATGTTCGCAGTAGGCATCAGAGAACAATACGCCTTCTTTTTCGATTCTATTCCTGACACCAAGCAACTGAGATCTTTGGTTATCTTTGGGTGGGGAGGGATTGTGGGGCTCTTTACTGATGGCAAGGGGAAAGGGGCTGCGGTGAATGATTCATCCTGATGGGTGTGGACAGAGGCTGGGAAGCCTGGTCTGTCTTTCCTATCCATGAAACAACCAGAGCAGGAAGCCTAGGTTTTCCCATCCTAGAAGTCAGTTATGTTGAAAGAGTTTTGCCATTTGCTTTTTAATTCAGATACAGAATTTTCCCCGTGAAGGGCTAAATCAAGCAGATGGTAAGAAAAACAACACACTAGAATAGCATCTTCAAGTCCTTTCTCTAGGTTGATGAAAATAGAGACATTGTTTTCCAAAATATAATTTTTAGAATTTTTTTTTTTAAAAGGAAAGAGTCAATCGAGAATTTTTTTGCTGACCATTCTATGGAAGGGTAGATTCTTGGAGAATAATGAAAGTTTATTAGCAAAATACATGGCTTTAATTATAATATCCTAAGTATATTATATAGTTTAAATATACAGTATCCTATCTAATAATAGAGAAACATGGTAATTAGCCAAACCTCCGCTACCCTTCCCATTGGCTAATCAGGGAGATATGCAAATTAACTGCCAACCAAGATGGCAGCCGGCAGCTAGACAGCTTGAAGCGAACAGGAGGCTTGCTTGCTTCAGTGACAGAGGAAGCCAACGTTCCCTGCCTACCTTGCCAGCCTCTGAGCTTCCAGTTTAAGAAACATTGTTACAAATATAGAAGCTAAACAAAACCCCAGCAGGACCGCAACATTGTTTCAATTATAGAACAAACCCAGATCCCTGCTTTCAGCCAGCCGGGATCTCAGAGCTGGAGTGAGCAGGACCGCAACAGTGTTACAATTATAGAACCCAAACAAACCAGATACCTGCTTTCAGCAGCTGAGGCCTCAGAGCTGGATCCAAGCCTCAGAGCTAAAGCTGGCCTAGAATAAAAAAAAAAAGAAAAAAAGGAGCTTCAGTCACACGCCAGCCTGAAAACGGCCCTCAGCCCCTCACCCAGACTGGCCAGGCACCCCAGTGGGGACCCCCACCCTGAAGGGAGTGTGACCAGCTGCAAACAGCCATCATCCCCTCATCCAGGCTGGCCAGGCACCCCAGTGGGGACCCCCACCCTGATCCAGGACACCCTTCAGGGCAAACCAGCTGGCCCCCACCCGTGCACCAGGCCCCTATCCTATATAGTAAAAGGGTAATATGCCTCCCAGCACCGGGATCAGCGGAGCCGCGAGGCCTCCCGAACCCGGGATCAGCGGAGCCACGAGGCCTCCCGGCACCGGGATCAGCGTGACAGGGGGCAGCAACCAAACCCCCTGATTGCCCTGCGGCTCTGTGTGTGACAGGGGGCGGGGCCACAACCTCCCTATCCGCCCTGCTCTGTTTGTGACAGGGGAAGGCGCCCCAACCCCCTGATCAGCCCTGCTCTGTGCCTGATAGGGGGGAGCTCCCCAACCCCCTGATCTGCCCTGCTCTGTGTGTGACAGGGTGCGGCACCCCAACCACCCCCCCCCATGGGCCCTGCTCTGTGTGTGACGGGGTAGAGCCATAACCTCCCCATTGGCCCTGCCCTGAGTGTGACAGTGGCGGCGCCCCAACCCCCTGATCGGCCCTGCTCTGTGTGTGACAGGGGGCGGTGCCCCAACTCCCCTATTGGCCCTACTCTGTGAGTGACAGGGGGAGCTCCTCAACCCCCTGATTGGCCCCGCTCTGTGCGTGACAGGGGGGAGCTCCTCAACCCCCTGATCAGCCCTGCTCTGTGTGTGAAGGTACGAAGCCCCAACCCCCCTGATGGGCCCTGCTCTGTGCATGACAGCGGGCAACGCCCCAACCCCCTGATCGGTCCTGCTCTGTGCGTGACAGGGGGTGGCGCCGCAACTTCCCTATCAACCCTGCCTTGAGTGTGACAGGGGGCGGTGCCCCAACCCCCCAATCGGCTGTACCCTGAGCGTGACTGAGGGTGCCATCGCAACCTCCCGATCCGCCCTGCTCTGTGCATGACAGGGGGCAGCACCCCAACTCCCCAATCGGCCCTGCTCTGAGCCCGACCAGGGGCTGCACCTAGGGATTTGGCCTGCCCTCTGCCACCCGGGAGCAGGCCTAAGCCAGCAGGTCATTATCTCCTGAGGGGTCCCAGACTGCAAGAGGACACAGGATGGGCTGAGGGACCCCCTCTCCCCCCTGAGTGCACAAATTTTTGTGCACCGGGCCTGTAGTTATTTTTATAATTAAGTATAATATTTAATTATAATTTTTAAATACCTCTACATTTATGGTATAATGCATTGCCCTATATTTCAGGTAACTATAAGTCTTTAGGAGAAGGAATTTTGGCAGTATATATCAAAAGCCATGCCAATGCCATTCTCTTTAACAGAATAATTCTATTTCTAAGAGTTTAACTTGGAGAAAAGTTAAACGTTGAATAAAATCATGTTCATGAAATATGTCTCAGTTATAATGGTGAAAAAGAAAATAATATAAGTAACCACAGTAAGGTATTTATTCGGGCAATGGCTCTCAAGGGGAGGGCTAATTTTGCCCCTTAGGAGTGAGTCATTTGATAAAGCACAGGACAATCCCCACAATAAAGAATGATCTAAACTCAAATGTCAATAGTTCCAAGGTTCGAAAACTCTGCATTAGGGCAATTAGAGTATCCTGCCTGAAAAGAAAAATATGCAACTGTTAAAGCTCATATTATAAAGGCTGGACTTCAACATGGAAAATCACTTTAATACAATATGAGAAAATAACAGCGTGCAAGTGTATATATGCATTACAGTCAACAGTGGTTTACCATGAAGCTGGTGAAACTTAGGTTACAGGGCCTCTCACTTACACAGGCCTCCAAGAGCTCTTAGAGCTGGCAGCAATGTGTTTCATATGGTGGTAGGCTTTTGTAAAAAGAAGTATTTTAAGTAATGTTATTTTAATTTCACAAGTTCCAGGCACCACTAAAACTAGATACACCTTTGGCTATAATTTTGATGAAGTAAAACATAATTCATATGACCAAGGGGGCGGGGGGACTGATGGGAAATGAACAAATAGCTAACTACAGTAATATAAGGAGGGGGAATGTTTTTCTCGCCTCCAGTTTCCAAATGTTTTGCAAAGCTGTTATGTTAGCTTATAATGAAATAAATTATTTTCAAGAAAAAGGAAGTTTATAGATTTGCAAGAAGCAATGTGGAGGAAAACCACCAGTTTACGCCCCTTGTTAGTGTGTGTGTGTGTGTGTGTATGTGTGTGTGTGCCTGTGTGTTTGAAATCTTGATCTTATGCTGCCCTGTCTGGTGTGTAGTCACCCTGGTCTCCCAGTTCTCTGTGTCTCATACTAGTATTCAACTGTTTCACTAGGATGGCGTGTTCCAGTTGTCTGTTGCTATACAGCAAGCCACCCCACAACCTAATAGGCTAACTGGGCTTTGTGGGGTGTTTTTCATTTGGGGAGTCTCACATTGTTGCCATAAAATGGTAGTTAGAACTGAAGTTATCTGAAGGCTCACATGGGCTAGGCATCCCAGATGATCCTCATGCACATGCCTGGGGTCTCAGTGCTCCCACTGTGGCCTCTTTCCACAGCAGTATAGCCTGGCCTCCCTATATGGCAACTTAGCACTCCAAGAAGCAAGAAACAGAAAGTACCAGACCTCTTATAAACTAGACCCAGAGCTGGGAGAGCATCACTTTTACCATATGCTATGGTTCAACACAGCCACCAGCCAGCCCAGATTGTAAAGGGTGGATGAATAGACGCCTTCTCTCCATGAGGGGTGTCATGCACATACAGAGAAGGAACGGCTTGATGGCAGCCGTCTTTGAACACAATACACAGGAAGGGCATTTGATTTCTGGAATTATCACAAGATAGAGAGGGGCTACAATATAGAGCACACATCTTTTCTACAAATATGGATGTGATGAAAATTCATACCATCTGGTTATATCCATATGTCCATGAACTGCGAGTGTCTGAAGTTCAAATCCTCTCTTCCTTAAGTCCAGGGACATTTCTTAAGAAAAGCCCTCAGGATTGGGAATAACCTCAACAGATTTCAGACTTCCTTTCTTACTTCTCAATAAATTTAGATGGTCTGCATTCTAATATATCACTGACTTCAGCAATCCTAAGCATGCCCACTTCTCCTTTCTCAAAGTAAGGCCCTTCGCACTAGTAAATGACTTCCGCAGCTGGTCACAGTGGACCCTTCTACTCTTGGCAGTGGTGTTGACTCTTCTCTTAAACTTGTGTTGTACTTTCATCACTTATGAGAAAAATCTTTGAAAGTTAATGGGTCTATGAGAAAGAAAAATAGGAGAGTCTTGCATAGAAATGCACAGTCCTCCTTTCCCCAAGTGTTTAGTAAAGCAATAGTGTGAGGAATTTTGACTGATTGGGTGTTACAGAGTCACTGGGCCTGCAGCGTGAATAATTATTGTGGAATTAAATTGTTTTCTCAAAAAAACAAGTATGAAGACATATCTACACCTGTGACATGCAGAACATCTGGATAAAGAGTGAATATGTCTAACAATCAGCTATAGAAAGTAAAAGCTCTTAAGTAGCATTTTGCCAAGTAGATGTTCCAAAAAAAGGATCTTCCTGAAATCCTCCAGTATACTTTTTTATTATGGGAATTGATCCCAATAGAGCAGTGATATCTAGATGTAATTTCTAAATATTTACAAGTAATAACATTTAATGTATTTTTAAATAGACAGTAATTATATTTGGATTGGAACTTTTTTAAAAAAAGAAAAGATACTAATAACTTTCTACTATAGAAAGGTGTCTCGAGCTATGAAGACTACCTTTCCATGACTGTGGAGTGCTCAGTAGAGTAATTAAGGAAGTGGAACACTAAAGGCCACCTGAATTAGTATTAAATTAATCAGAATCATGGACTAGTGTCTCTCTTTGCTGGGTGACAAAATTCTTGTACTGTTTTTAGATGTACCAATAAGTGACCAGAGCTGTTATTTGCATTGGGGGATTGATATTCCATGGAGTCAGTCAAACTTCCTTATCATTAATGAGCAAATTGTCAAGATAGTTAAAATACATGTACATATAAAATAAAGACATTTGTAAGCATCAACATAGAAGGACAGACTCAATCCCCTTATTAGAAGCACGCTGAAGCATACTGCAAATTAACCAGCATTTAGCATTATTTTACATTATTTGTCTCTCATTTCTGTCATGTTACATGGTGCATCTGACATTTATTCAAAGATGGCAAACAATCCTATTTCCTTTTTTTACATTTTTTATTTTTAAATTACAGTTTATATTTAATATTTTTATTAGTTTCAGTTGTACAGCATAGTGAACAGTCCTGTTTCTTGATATCAAAGTGCAATGCCTCAATGCTGTGACTAGAAAAATAAACTAAAACTAACTTACATTTTCTGTTCCCATTTTATTTTTACAACCAATTTCTTAACCACCTCTACCTAAAAAATGTCATCAAATTTTTCACAATGCTCTTAATTCTTATTTTTAGTTTATCACAGTTGTGATAGAGATGCCACTTTCTTCATTTATTTATATGGAAAATGGAACTATTTGTAAGGGAACTAGGATCTGATTTCATGAAGACTCTAAAGTAAAGAAATGCTCTGGGGGAAATAATTTAAAGCTGTTTGTCTCTGATTTGGGATGCATTATCAAACCAACTTGTCTGATACCTTTTCCCAGCCTGTAACATACCCATTTATATTCATTTATTCAAGGACTAAATCAGTCACCAAGTCCACACATTTTTAGTGACTGTTCTAGATGCAGTGCTAATACTGGGATTATAGAATTAAAGATGATTAATAAGTTATAGTCTCTCCCTTAAAGGACAGAGAAGGACGCCCCTGTCTTGCTTGATGTATATCTCCAGGGCCAGATTATGTTTGGAACATAATATACTCAATCCTTCCTCCTTCCCGTCCTTCCTTCCTTCCTTCCTTCCTTCCTTCCTTCCTTCCTTCCTTCCTTCCTTCCTTCCTTCCTTCCTTCCTTCCTTCTTCCTTCCTTCCTTCCTTCCTTCCTTCCTTCCTTCCTTCCTTCCTTCCTTCCTCCCTACCTCCCTCCCTACCTCCCTCCCTCCCTCCGTCCCCCTCTCCCTCCCTTCCTTCCTTTTTTTCCTTTCTTCCTTCTTCCCCCTCTTTCTTTCCTCTATCTGTTTGTCCTTTTTCTCTTTTCTGTTGTTTACATGAGTAATATTTTAAAAACACAAACACTGTTGAAAAAAACAAAAGTAAGATCCTAAAATGATTAGCACATTAGGATTTGTCCAAAATTCTTCCATATCTTAGCAGCCCTCCCTTCATGAGGGTAGAGGTTATGTGAATCTTATTTCCCACTGAACCTTCAGCATTAGCCAGTGACTTGACAATAGAAGTAATCAATTAATAATTGATATCAAAATAAGTGATTCAGTATGTTTTTCACATAGAACAACATAGTCAGTGAAGCTCATAAGAATGGTATCAATTTGTCAAGAAAATGGTAAATGATGCTGTTTATACTCTACTCGAGAAAACAGGTTTGCAGCCCTTTTCTTCTTTCCTTTGTCTGCAAAATTCATTTATACAGAAGTCCCATTTAGCTTGGTGACTGATGCATGAGCTATCACTTGAAATTCTCTTGCTTTGTCATAACCATCACATCTAGAAAGCAGGATGGGACTTCCCATTTCTCTAGCTTTCTTGACCTGGTGAAACTTCTATCAAAACACGGTCTCTCGCTGGTAACACACTGTGCAGTCTGCAGAGACCCACTGGTGGAGGAAACCTAACCCAGTTGTAAATCACAACATCGGAAAAGTCTTGCATAATTTAGAGGACAGGAAAAAAATAGCTTGTCAGCCAGCAATCAGAAGCACATTATATCAGAAAGACTGCCCCTTGTACCTGTCAAGCTGAACGGGTCCTTTTACACAAAACTTCTTTCCAATTCATTTGGAGCCTACAGACAGCTCCCTCCCTTCCCTTTCAAATTACCCCAAAGTCTTGGTTTTCCTTTGAAATGTTTCCAAACCACTGAAGCACACCTCATCATAGGCCCTCACTGATGAAATGTAGGATGGAGGTTGTGTCAGATATAACTAATGACTCAAATTATTCCCACCTTCTCCCTGTTGTTGACAGACAGCTAATAAAGGCAACATTGTCATGCCTGCAATTGATCTGTTGAAGCTAGGAGTTGTTTTTTACTTATAAAAATAGAACCTATTTCCAGGGCTGTTCTAAACCAATGATTGAGAGCCCTGATTTCCTATATTTATTTTTTTAAATAATTCTCCCACTGCTCATGTAATGAGGCTTATTATTATTATGATTATTATTATTACAATCACCTGGTTCTGCACAGTGCATGTGTGTCATACATACTGACACATGGAAAGAAAAGGTATACAGATCTCTCTTTACCATTGAGAAGAAAAAGACACCCTAATTGTTTTCCACTGTCTCTTCTATTTTAAGTAGTAAGGATCTTACCTTGCTTAAGCATTTCTGTATTAAACATAGATTGTATGGGAGGCTATATACATATAAATGAGGAATTAAGGCTTTAGAGCCAACTTCATCTGGGTTGGTATTTGGGCTCCAACATTTGGTTGTGCTGTAAACCACTAACCCGCTTCAAACATTGAAGGAGGTTTTGATGCCATCCCAAGATGTTTAGATTTTCTACCACAGGCAGCAGAGAGCCTTTGAAGGTCATGGAGCAGAGGAGTAACATGGTAGGAGAAAAGCTTCAAAATAACTTGCAAAGGGGAGGGATCAATGGCAAGGGTCGCTCAGCTCCATTCTCTCCAGACACACAGAGGTTCTCTGTGTCGGGCACTGCTGATTCCCCTACTCTCATAAACAGTGTTGTAAATGACCATGACGATTGAATGATTGACCGACAAACCCAGGTAAAGAAAGAAATATGATGAAATGGAGACATGTTGACTGACCCCGGAGGGTTCAGGACAGGGTGTACAATATTATTTTCAATAATATATATTTATATTTTGAAGATTAGTTGAATAAAATTCGAAATTTGCTCCATGCCTTATGTAATGGTTTTATTTTATTATTATTTTCTTAATTATAGCCTCCATTCTGACTTTATTAAGTTTTGCTTTTACAACACTTTGTAGGGTAAGCGTTCCCCAGCTAGACAGAATATCTTTTCTCATAAAACATTCAAGTAAAGAATACACAGTTATTTGCATAAGCTGGTTTAAACATTCCAACTTTCATAATCCTATCAACCCTTTCATTGGGAGAACACACTTTATGTTCTTTCCATCTAATTGTACCCCATGCCAGGGTCTCACCATGGATTTCGGTGCCACAGTTAATGGGGTTCCCATGTGAAGGAGTCCAGAAACTTATCTTCTCCACCTCCTGACCATTTTACCCACTTTGGTGGAAGGTACAGTGATGTGTCCAGTCAAAGGCCCCTGGTCCTTTTGTTAGTCTTCACCTTGGTTCACCTCCCTAACCATTGCTTGAAGCAATTGCAGGTCAGATTTCTCGTTATAACGTTTGAATCTCGACTTTCAAAAGGTATCCTATTCAGGGTAAATAAAGCAGACTTGTTTGGGGCTCTTTAATCCTGGGAGTCAGTAGGGGGTCCTTTTGGCCTACACTACACTACCTGGGTTATTCTGTATTAAACCTTTGTTCAATCCCCATCAGTGTCCATTTTATTCATACCTAACCATCGATAGTGTGGTGTTCAGGTGCAGGGCCAGGGCTGCTGTGGTTGGGGTCCCAACTTTGGCTCCTTCTCTGGGGGGCTTGGTGGCATGGATTCTGGGCATCTCCATCAGCTGAGATTAGCATAGGCAAAGACTCAGGGAATCCTTAGTGGCAAAAGCTTTGGATATCCCTGAGAGTCACGAAGGATGCTTGAGTCCTTGGTGGTGAAAGTTGTCGAGGCCTTCTGTTCTTCTTTTCCTCCAAAGGGGGAGGTCACAGCTTAAGGGATCCCTTTTGGCAGCAAGCTGTGCGGGACTGGGGGATGGGCTGACACAGGTAAAATGCTGCCTGTGCTTTCCTCTGTAGCCCTCCTTGATTTTTGTGCTCCCCTGGGTTACTAGAGGTCCCTCATTGTCCTCCAGAGCTCTCTCAGAGCAGTTTTCATCAGTAAGCAGCTGTTGATCATTGTTTTTCTGAAGTTGCAAGTGATGGATCTCCCAGTCCACCAATCTTGCTGATGTCATGCTCCTAAATGTTTGCTGATTCTTTTATGTGTGTAAGAAATAAAGATGGTCCTTGGGGGATGGGGATTTTTACATGTAATGACATTAGCTTTCATGGTGCTCAGTTCAGTTGGGACAGGCGAGGACAGGAACACCAGCTGGCTCTGCTTTCTCCAAAGGTGCCCATGACTGTCCTTGATACTGAAAGTTGGCTCAGGAGCCTCAGAGGACAGAAATTTGAGGCAATGATGAAAGGTAGAGGAACTTCTTCTTATAGAAAAAGATAACCTTCTCTGTACAGTTCCAATTTTAGTATATGTGCTGCCGAAGCAAGCACTCAAGTGATGGTTTAATAACTAAGTATTGAATCAACTCTGACCTCCAAGCAATGTCTCAGATCTGGCAGGCAGGAAGAGTTTTGAGTTATCTCTATTCAAACTTCCCTTTCGACATTTGCATGAAATGTGGAAATAGCAGCACAATTAAGATCAGGTAAAGAGGAGTGAGGTGGCTTCCGTTAGCTGCAGAACACAGATGTGACTTCATTACCCAGCTGTGAGTACTTTTCCTCCTGCAGAGGGAGGATTTGGGATAGACAGAAAGCACTTTCTATAGTAAGAGCACTGGGCCTGAGAGGTTCTATCTACACAGGAACTCATTTATTTAACCCATATATAAATGCCTCAGACGGACATGCGTCCTCTTCTCTCTTTAATGCTATCTGTGCTCTCTCTGAATGACCAAGTAGACAGTCCCTGAAGTGAATGGTTCCCAGGCTTGTGTTTCCATGACCTGTTCTTTCATAGACATGGACTTGGCCATGTGACAATCTACTCATGCCCTAGGTATCCCCAGAGTCTTTGCCTAAACAGAAAGGGCACACCTTCTTGAACCCCAACCAATGAAACACAAAAGCAGTGGTAAGATTAGCAATGGGCTGGGGAAACCGGCAGCCACTTTTGGTCATTTTAAGCAATATGTGTGTTCCTCCCACATTCTCCACATTAGCAAGGTTTCTCTTGTTAAAAGTCTCACTGGGTATTATGTGGATTTGCCTAAGATTCCTCGTGGCCATCAATATGTCTGGGTCCTCTCTTTCCCTATGGAAGCCGCAGCAGACAACTGTTCTGAAATCACATTGCTGAAAGCTCTTGACTGGAAATTGTTGAGAGCAGGCAGAAAAACAGCACTTAAGGAAAAAAATAGAAGAGCTTCTGTGACATTTGCAAAATTGCCTTTCTTTCCGATTTGGTTGGGAGAGTTATTTTTCAGATGCTAGGGAATTACTGTTTCTCACACACTTCTTGGAATAATATGCTTTGAGCCAGGAAGGACTTAGAGGTGATGTTCAGTGCCCTTTGTGCAGATCAGGAAATTGAGGCCCAAAGATAACTAACCTGCCCACAGTTGCAGCTGCAAAGCAAGTCCGTGAAAACAGAAACTCAGTAAGCTATGCTTCATTTGCTATGTTTAAAATTCATCCATTCATGTACTCATTTGGCCGTCAACTGCTTATTGAAAAGCTACTACGTGGGAGGCAATCTCAGGACACTGAGAACACAGTGGTAAACAAAACAGACCAGTCTCTGCCCTTATTCTGGGGACAAATGTCCGCGCTTCTTGTTAGTCAATTGGGTCAGCATTATCTAGGAGCTTGTTAGAAATGCCAAATCTCAGGCCCCACTTCACATCTATGGAATCAGAATATCCTTTTAAAGAATGTCCTCTGAGGTCTCTTATGCGTATTCAAGTTGAGAAGGTGTAGAGAAAATAATGTAAAGGAGGGACCTGGGAAATGATCCAGGAGGTAAAAGGGTCATGTGAAGGCAGAGTGCCCAGGTCTGTGAGAGCCATTTGGAGAACGTGGTCTTTTGTTCTGAGTGGGCAGGGAATCCTAGAGAGGGCTTGGAGCAAAGTCTAGAGGGATTGGACTTAAATACAAATAATATGGAGCATAGCTTTCAATGTTAGGCAGACAGAGAGGAGGTCAGTGGTGGCTCTCAGTGGGGGATGGGTTGCTATGGGATGCAAGGAACTTCTGAGGGTCCTGGAAATATTCTAATTTTTAAAAAATCTTTATTGTTCAAAGTATTACAGATGTCCACCCTATTGTCTGTGTCCAGGGATTATGCTTTGGTTGCTCTCTTCCCATTCACCCACCCACCCCCACCTTCCCTCTGAGATTTGACCTGCTCCATGCTTCTATGTCACTGGATCAATTTTGTTCATCAGTTTAATTTGTTCATTATATTCCACATATGAGTGAGATCATGTGACTGTAATAAGAATACACCAATATATATCCATTTGTCCAAACCCATCTAATGGTGCCCTCAGAATGAGTGCATTCTACTATATGCAAATTATTTCAAAAAGTAGAAAGGAATAAAAACTGTTAGGCACATCATAACCAGGATAGAACTTAAATTATGTGAAAGAAAAAAAGCAGGTGAGAGTAAAGCTGTTGCAAAGTATAACAGCTAAAACCAAACTTCTCTCCAAACCAGCAGAGAAAGGGAAGGTGCGGCATAAACAAGATTGTATACTATAAAAGAGCATTCCAGGACCCTAGAAAGCTTGGGAGTTGGCTGAATAAAATAGTGGAGAATCCAAAGTGATACTGAAAGGAAGAAACACACAGTCAGCATCTAGGAGACAGATTCAATTCTGCTTCCACTTCTATTACTTCCTAGCTTTGTGACCTTGGGCAAGTCACTTATTCTTCTTGGGAAGGCAATTTTCTCCTCTTTCAAGTAGTGATCAGGGTACTTGTTTCTGCTTTCTATTTAAGGGTCATGTGCAACAAGAGCTGGGAAGTTGCTTTGGAAATTAGAAGGTGCTGTATACGTGGAAGTGGTTGCTAAAATTTTCATGTTGTATTCCTATCAGTGTGACAAGAAGCTGGAAAGAACTCGAATCACCAGGCATTATGGACACTGACCCCATTAGAGCAGGATCAGTGTTTGCAGATGTTCCATGCAAAATACTCTTTATTACATGAAGTGTTTCCAAAACAGGTATAGCACGTGCACTTCAAATGTATCCATTAAGTAGAGTCTTCTTCTCAATAGAAGACAAAATGGTGAGCCCAGCTGGCATTGCTTAGTGGTTGAAAGTCAATCCATGAACCAGGTGGTCAGTGGTCACTGTTCAATTCCTGGTCAGGGCATATGCCTGGGTTGTGGGCTCTATCCAAGTACGGGGTGTGCAGGAGGCAACTAATCAATTATTCTCTCTCATCATTGATGTTTCTATCTCTCTCTCCCTCTCTCTTCCTCTTTCTGAAATCAATAAATATATTTAAAAAGACTAAATAGTTGAAAGGCAAAAACATGTTTCATAGAGAGAGGGCCTGGGTAACAAAGTTAAAAGTCACAAACTAGATTTGATACAGACTTTTACATTCATGTACCCATTAACGTTCTCTTGAGCAAGACATGGAAGGTTATACAACATGAATAAAACACAGTCTTCATTGTCAAGGAGATGGCAGTCTGGAAAGATGAATAATGTATATCTAAAAATTATTTGAATTGCAAACCATATTGTGGAAAATATTTTAAAAAAATGTTTAGTGCAATGGAGTTAGAAAAAGGAATAAACACTTGCCCTTTGGAAGTGAGAGAGGTGGTATATGAAGTGAGCATTAAGGAATGAGTAGGAATATGCTGAGGACAAGAAAGGCATCCCAGGTGGAAGAATAGATTGAGCCAAGTCATGGAATCGGGAAAATACAAGGCATTTCTGGAATGATATACTGGTCAGTTTGGCTGGGAGGGAGTTTACATTGGGGCACTACTGTGGGAGATCAGGCTGAAGAAGGTGAAGTGAGGATAAGCCCGTGGAAGGATTTATGTGCCAGGCTTTCTTGGATGGATATGAAAAACCACTGGTGGTTTCTGAGCAGGGCTGGGGTATGACTCAAAGTGTGTCAGTGGAAGGTGAATCTGGCAGCTGTTGTGTGTGCACTCATACTTGGAGAGGAGTGCTAGGGAGGCCAGCTAGAAAGCAGATGCAATGGTCAAGGGGAAAAAAAAATAAGGATTTGAACTAGTATAGTATGTGTAGGGATAGGGCGGTAAATATAAATACGAGTTATATTTGTATATTTGTTCTGGCTGTTTCTTATTTAAGTTGCATGTTTGTAGGAAATGACTAGTATCATACACCTTCGTGACAATACATTGATATTAAAAATTGGCTGGACTATAAAACCTGTTGGATTGGGGTGGTGGTAAAGAAGAAGGTATCCAAACAGACACACATTTCCATCCAAAATGAAAAACCTTGGAAGAGTGCATTGAGTAAACAATAGTGGACTTACTTTTAAAACATATTGATTTAGTATTGCCAGTGAACAGCTAATGTTATTGGTTATTTCTTCTATACTGTTCATGTTCATGTGTATCATCCTATTTAATTTTCAAAATGATTTTGTGAGAAGAGTAAGAGCATACCAGTTTTTACAGATAGAGAGATTAAAGCTCAAGAAGTAAAATAACCTGCCTCAGTTGGCAAAATCTTCATTCAAGAAGAAATCTAAATATTGTATTATTTTTATGTCACCATTGCAAAACAAATTTGGCAGACAGCTGTAAATGGAATCCACATGATAGCTTTATCTGAAGTGATTGAAAAAATGAATTTCTTCCCTGCCCTGACATGTTGCAGAGCATTAAAAAATCCATTCAACATGACTGCATAGCCGTATAAACTCTAGAAAGCAGGGATAATCTTCTGGTCCAGTGATCAATTACACTGGACACCAGTGGTTCATTCCAATGAATGTTTCTAGTATTTTGTTAACATGATCCATTCACAAATTACTTTCTAAGCTGTGTTTTGGGAATAAGTCATGATTCAGAATTTTTTTAAAAAAAATATTGTCAAGAAAGCCACTGATTCTACATGGAAACCTGTATGCTATACTTAAGTTCTGGGAGAAAATTAATGTAATGCCACCTGTGTTTCAAAGCTCAGTCACCTCCTAAATAGACCTTTCTGCAAAAATAAGTATATTCAGAACACGGCCGACAAATCTCAAGTCTGTGGCTGAAACTCACAGTTGATGACATTATTATAAACAACATGACCATTGTTGTGTTCTGGCTGTTTCTTATTTAAGCTGTATGTTTGCAGGAAATGACTAGTGTCATAAACCCTCATGACAAAAATAAAATGTCTATTTTTCAAATAAGAGGGTTTTTTATGCCATAAAAAAATGAGTTCTTCTTTTGAATTCAGCTGTGCTTTTCTAAATATTATTTTCTGGCAATGGCTTTGCCTTATCTCTACTCTGCTGTTTCCAGCTAGCATAATTTGCTCTATGTATCTGAAGATTTATAATTGCACCTCCTAGGCAGAAATCAAGGATGGGCATTAATTAACAGTTATGGGTGCAATGGCCCACTGATAAAGCAAATGCATACATTCCTACAATAATAACCTCAATTCCTCTCTGACAAATCTGAAATGGCAGGCTGTCACTTCACAGAACTTTCTCATTTCCCCAAACTTGTAATAAAACCAGCTTATTGTTTCTTCAGGCTACTGAGCATCAAGTAGTTTATTGTCTGTGCTCATTCTGTCTGCTCATGGCTCGCTCTTGTGTTCACTGAAGCCCTACAGCTGACTCCAGGATTATTTTTTAAAGTAAACAGCTATGATACTTTTGGATGTGGATATTATCAAAGGAAGGATCTAATTGCCCATCTCATATTTGGATCTAGCAGTTATTCCTTATAAAACCTGGAGACACAGGAAATTAGTTTTGCATGGAGACGTGTCACATGCATTATAAAAGCGGCACCTCCTTGGTTTAAATGGTGACACCTTTATTGATCCAGCTTTACAAGCTGGGAACTTAGGAGTCGTTATTTGTACTTTTCTCTTCCAACCCATTTTCACCTGACTCTAGATTCTGAAGTACCATTTCTAGAATCCACCGCAGAATGTCCTCATGCATTCATTTCTCTCCTTTTTCACCTCCCTACTTAGTCCACCTTGATGTTTTCTCTCGTCTCCTAACCCCACATTCACCTGTGCTCCTCTCCAGCCTTGTCTCCATGCTGCACTGAACGTGTTTTCACATTAACTAGAACATCAAGTGAGCCCCAGGTTTAACATCCTTCAATAGCTTTCATTGCTCTGAATAGCAAGACCAAAACCCTTGAAGGGCCTGCATGTTCTGGCTCCACTTATTTCTCTAGATCATTTGTTACCATTTTCCTGTTCTCTGGGAGGAAGAGATCCCCTCCATCGAGACTGATCCTTCTCTTCCATTTCTTCTCCTGGCTAAGCTTTTCATCTGCCATTAGGTCTCAGTGCAAATGCCAGTTCCTCAGAGAAGACTTCCCACTACCCCACAACCCTGCCTCCAGGATCAATTTTTGTCTATCTAGTTAGATCTATCTATCTATCTATCTATCTATCTATCTATCTATCTATCATCTATCTGTCTATGTTATATGTACATATTCTATAGAACTGAATCTCTGTACTTCAGAGCACTTACTTCCTATTGTTCATTTATATTTACTTGAGTCCAGTTTTCACCACTAGACTGTAAACACCATGAGAACAGTGGCTGTATCTGGTATTGCTTAGCTTTATAGGCTCAAACCTAATTCAATGTCTGGGCTCTTATAGATATTAGTAGAATAAGTTGATAGGTTTTGCTGAGCTCTGAATGTTGATCAAGAAGTAACCACTGGCAAAATATTAGATTCCAAGAAAAGGAGATATTTTAACATTTCTCAGCAAGTGAAGCAGGGAGGGAAGGAAGATATAATTACTGAAGACCAAAAGATGTTAAAAGGGGAATGAGCAGGCCAATGAAGCACATGAAGTGAACCTCTTCCCTTAGCTACTGTTATCTTATGTTGGAAACAGATAAAGTGGAATTGAAGAAGAATGTCTAGGCCCAGGTCGGCACTGCTTGCTTTTAAGTTCTCTCACTTTTGTAGCCAATTACTAATGAAGAAGCAGAGGACCTGTTCAGGACCCATGGTCCAGATGGCCAAGGGACTGTACAATATTTGATGTTGATTACTAAGCCAAGCCCTGACTCATACTCCATCCCCACCACCCCAAAACCTCCCTTCATTCTCTGGACCATCAAGGTATTTTGAGTATATTCTTAGAATCAAACTTTAAACCAGTGCTTTCCCTGTAAGTTTTTTTTTCTATGATTTCTTGTGTTCCTTACATACAGTTCATCATGCATAATAAATTAAAAGAACTAAGTGGATGGAGAATCCCAGCTGATGGCTCATTCTCTCTGTCTTTATCTCTAGCTCTATATCAACTTGTATCTCTATTTCTCTGTGTCAGAATACTGAATATTTTACCAGGATCAGATAAAAAGAAATACCCATCAGTTTGGCAGTTTAGATATTATAACAGGGAATGACATGTAGAATGGACACAGCACATACATTAACAAGTTGCACAGAATAAAGTCTGTGATAACCGGAATAATTGAATCAAGTGTAATTCCTTAAAATATTAGTGACTGCATTTCACCACAAATCACTCATAAATTTCTCTCTTGCAAAATTGTGGGTTTTCAATTTAGTAGAACTGAAGAGTAAGAATTTTACCTTCAGGTCCACTGTAACTAATAATGTGGGGGAAAAATCTCTTTCTCCTGGAAGCGATCTGTTAGGTCTCATTCATTGAAAGATCAGAGCAGCACAGACTGGTTTGAAGAGAGTAAATATCCTCAGACATTTTTTCTAATTTATGAGGAACAGTTTTTATGTTTGTGGAAGTTTATTCTCCTTCTTGGCTTCAGCCAAAATATATACTCAACTTGCCTTTTTGATGGTCATCATTTCTTCTATAGGTGTAACAGAGGTGTTTTATTTGGAGGGTGTGACCCTTTAGTTCCTGCGCACACCTGCTATTTCCAGCCCCTGTACCTGGGTCCTTTTGCCTGAGGGCTGGGACGTGAGTACTTGCAGAAACAGCTCTCAGACAATAACCCATAGGAGTTACTGGGTAGATACCCAGCTTCTCATTCCTGAGGTTCCCATTCCTGAATGATGAAACCCCAGTTGCCCACAGTAGTAACTGCTCAGCAGTGTAGCTTTCATTGTCTCCCTTCCATTCCCTTCTCTTCCCTTTCTCATTGTCCCATTCCCCTACAAGTATTTTCTGAGATCAACTCCCAAATCAACTACTAATACTAGAATCCTTGTTGCAGCCTTTAGATTTTTCAGTAAAAGAAAATATTTTGGGTTTCTCTAAGTGTCTGCTTCTGAGGGGGAGAGTAGGAGACCCAAACTGAGAGGGAGAGCCTTGGCATTCATGAAAGGCTATCGTTAAAAGGAGATTTGATCCTTAAGCCAGGTTAGTAACCAATTATTATAACCTGTTATTTCTAACCAATTATATAAAGATCGAAATCCTTTTATGCCAGTTAGTAAATACCTGCTTCCCAAACTCTCTGGAGGGCATGACCACTGCCCTGGTCACCAGTCCCTCCCCATGATTCAGCAACTAGTAGTTAATATTGGCCATAACAGGAAGCTCTCAAGGATCTCATCCGGTGTAGGCACCAACTTTCCTGAATGATTAGTGTGTTTGTTACGTGGGCAATGCTTTTAATATTATTTGTGGTTAATTTGGCATCTTCCATACCCGGGTTTAAAGTAGAGCTCTTTCTTTGATGACTGCATAGAGAAGGCCTTGATGTTCTATTCTAATTCAGTTTTTGTCATTTCTCTGCAAAGACGTCTTTCAGCTTTTGGAGTGCTGGAGTTTTAGTGAAGTGGATAGATGAAGGAGAAGAAGGAGTAGAGAGATCAATACCTGATGGATTTCTGGGAAGTTCTGTCAGCATTGCAATTTGAGTTGGCCCTACACACAGAACAGTTCCGATATGGCACTAGCCCCACTGCATTTACAAACAATGCAGTGCCTAGGAGAGTGCAATGGATTGGACTTCCCTGTGATTATACTTACCATTCCTGCCTCTGCCTTTTATCTTGATTCAAAATGTTCACAGGAAAGAGATAGAAGACTGAACCCATCTCTCTCTCTCTCTTTCTCTCTCTCTCTCTCTCTCTCTCTCTCTCTCACACACACACACACACACACACAATTTTATGTTGGATATTTGCTATTTGGCATATATGTGTGGTGGATTGAATTCCAGGCCCAAAGCCAGGTGCCAGAGCCATTACCCTCCCTGCCATCCCCAGGCTTCAGACATTTAACATCTGGTCCTGCACTCCCAGCTCCCCACCCCGGTTGTAAGTTTTATAGCTGTTAAAGCAGTTTAAGCTGATTTCATGGTGATTATGTGTTAATCACCTCAGGGAGATATTGAGAATTCAGAATAAACTTCGGTTGGTGAACAAAGAGGCGAGGTGTCCAAATGACAGCTATTCCTGAGTTGCATCCTTCATCGATTTGAGGACCCCTGAAAACAGTCTGATTTATATCCAAACTGTATCTGAGGAGCTGGGCCGAAGCTTTAGTAGCCACTTTGTCTCAACATGCCCATGAGTAGGCCACAGATAAATCAGTTATCAGAATCAGGGGGATGTTGTAGCCTGAGTGCCTCTTACAGTTTCTTGTGACACAGTAGTTACAAAATTCAGAAGGCACACTCCTACAAGTGTGAAAAAGGCAATTTGGGGGTTGCTTTTGATTTCTATTGCAAGGCAGGATTTACATTTGCTATTGAAGTTTTAATGAAATTCCAAAACCTTCAGTGAACAAGTGTCAGTAAATAATGTCAAGTTGGAATAATCTCTCGAAATAAAGCAACAATTCTGTGCCCAGAAATCTTGTTTTATGATCTACAAAGTTCTCAGTCCTTGAAGGTTCATTTTTTAAAAGCAGATTCTTATATATGTAAGACTACAACTTTTAGCCTATGTGCCTGTTTCTGTGAAAATTATTTTTTATTCTTTTTAATCTCGTCTGTAACTGCTGATAGCATTTGGGGAATGGAAATGTTCAAAGATCAAAAAATAAAGAAAAAGGTAAGCAAATGAGCCCAGAAAAACAAAATAGGAGCCTTAATAAAATCATTTAATAATCCCCCAAAAGCTATTCTACAACTATATACTCATTAAAATGACTAAAATAAAAAAAAAATACTAATAAAACCAAGTGTTTACAAAAATGTAGAATAACTGAACTCTCAGGCAATGGTGACATAAAATGTAACATTCTTAGGAAAAATTTTTGGTAGTTTCTAATAATGTTCAAGAGACACCCACCTATCCTCTGACCCAGAAATCCTAGGTATTTACCCAGAAAAGGTAAAACATATTAATATAACCATTTATAAAAGAATATTCATAACACCTTTATTTATAATAGTCTAAAAATGGAGACCACCCAAATGTCCATTGACTGGTGAACAACAAATTGTGGTATATCATATAATGGAACTACTCGTGTAAAAATAGGAATGAGATACTGATCCATTCCACAAAATGGAAAATCATGTTTTCTAGGAAAGTTGAAGAGACACAAAAGAGAACATATTCCATAATTCCATGTGGAGAGGTGAAATGTTTTATACCTTGATCTAGGTGATTTCATGGTTATATGCAATTGCCAAAGTAAGCTTTGCATTATCTGTATATAACTTATACTTCAATTAGGTGCTATTAACATTAGCAAAAGCTATTGTTTAGCTTCTGAATTCTTGTTTGACAATATTGATATTATCTGTTGTTTTTCCATATTAGCTCAGAAGCTAAATTCAAATTCAGCATACGGCAGTATCTCCTTCATGTGCAATCGCTGAGACATGTATTGTTGCATTAAGTAAACTCTTCCTCTTCGATTGACAAGCCTTAAAAACAGTCTCGTGGCAAAGTCTCTTGTGATTGCGTCTTTCTTTTGGTGGCGTCTCATATTGGCCATTTTCTCATGTGGCATTGACAGAAATTTCCCCCATATATTTAATATCCTTTCAGAGTAGCTGAACAAGTATTTTCTAAACATTTGGACATTTCATACTTTGGAAAGATTGCACTGTGTGGAATGTACCACAATTCCCTTTTGCTTGTCTTTTTCCAGCCCTTTTGCATAATATCAACCAACAAGTAGAAGTCTTTGGGATTTGGGGAAAGCAAAATAATTAAAATGGGGGAGTAGACACAAATGTGATCATAGGATCAGGTTGAAGAAAGCTGAAGGACACCTGAGTGATTGGACCCATTAGCTTTGAAAGAATTTTCTACTCCAGCATTAACCTAGATGTTTAGATTATTTCTAGGTAAACCTTTGATCATGCAAAGATGGGTTTCGAGCATATCAACAGACATTCATGGTCAGTCATTAAATTTCTTTCCATTTATAAAATCGTGCTATGACTCACTGTGTCTTACATACAATGATTTTTTAAAAATTCTTTCTGAAAATATATACTTATTTTGATGGAATAGAGAAAATTTTCTTCATTTTTATTGTTAAGAATTGTCTTAGTTGTCAGTGACTGATTATTTGGGGCAGAAATGGAAATTATAGTCTGTTTCTTTCCAACTGAAGTAATTTTCTGATGCTTTGGATGAAGCCCTGGCAATCAAATAGCTCCCATAACATTTATGATAAGATCATATGCCATATTCTACCCTGACATATGCAGCAGCCCTATCTTATCATTAAAACAAAAGGTTTATACTTGTTTTTCATTTGTCACAATGGAAAGAAACGCTTAATAAGAATTGAAAGCTATCAACTTACAGAAAGTGTGAATACATGACCTTTCCAGAGAATACATAAGACCAACCAGGAGGGAGAAAGTGTGCCCTTGAAGGTGCTGCCTCTAAAAGCTCAAGCCAAGGTCCCATCCAACTCACATCTTGAGTCTCATCTTTGTGCAGCAGTGGTTCTCAACCTTGGCTGCTCACTGCAATTACCAGGGGTACCTTAAAAATTCCAATGTGCAATCCCTACTGGTCAGGCCCCACTCTAGGAATCTGATGTACTTGTGCTGGGGTGCAATGTGGGCACGGGGAATTGAAAAGCTGCCCAGTGACCCCAATGTGCGGCTACCTTTGAAAGCTGCTGCGTTACGGTAAGCAATGCTTTACCTGTAGCCAGGTAAAGCAAGGATGTACCTGGGGACTTTGGGGATGGGAAAAGTACATAAGTCTCAATAAGAACCAAAAGCAGGCTAAGTGTCCCTGGCTCTTCAATCCATTTCTCCCTCTTGTTCCAAATTTAGGTAGTAATTGTGCCAAGGCAATCTTGTTTGCTCTGGCCGAATGCTAATAATGTGTGCATGAAGCCAACCTGCCTAACAGAATGGTGTGTAGTCTTTTTGCCAAACAGTACACTGACTCCTCTGTGGACATGAAATTGATCTTCCAAAAAAATGGGTGGCATTTTTAATAAGCATAACCCCAATTTAAATATAACCGCTGAAATTCTAAGCAATTAGGCAGTGTGGCTTCACATGGGGGTAATCTTAGCATTAATAATACCTGAAATGAAATAACTTCTAGAATATTTCTAATATCAGATTCCTACCTTTGGTAACATTTTGGGTGATACACTATTTTTACTAACTAGAATAAATTTTAAACCAGGAAAAGTACATATTGAGGTCTGGCTTTATGAAGTAAACAGTCTTTTGGCTTTATGAGATACATGTTGCTGACTAATCTGTGGGCCATTAATGGCATTACCTCTACCACTTGCATGAAATTATACCTTCTTAGTGGCTTGGATTGCACAAACCAAAGGGACCTATAAGACTTGTAGCTAAAAAATAAAAAAAGGAAAGAAAAAGGAGTGTACATATTATATTAAATAACAGGGTAGGAAGGTAACCAATTTATAAATAATGCTTAATGGGAAGAGTCCTTGTGTCAGTTGGTAAATAAAACTTGCATTTATTCATACAAGAAATTAAAAAGCTTGCTTACAAATTAGAAAGCAATTCTAATTTTCTTAAAACGGTATGGGGGAGTAGTAAGTAGCATAGCTTTAGGAAGAAAAACAAATCAAGTTAAAAGGTCTCATTTAAAAAATAATTTAGTTCCTATCTATAAGGGCGGAGGCTCGAGCTAGAGCAGGGGAAATAAAGGCCTATCATTTCCCTCTTCCCACCTTTCAATTTCCTGTTGGTTAATTTCATGTCCAAACTCCACGTGAAGCCAGAGGTTGAATGAAGGTTGACTGAGGTCTGTCCCCTGGGGCACAGAGGTCTGTCCCCTAAGGCACATAACAGGGTGGGGAAAGTTGGAAACGGGGTCAGAATGGCCAAATGGAAAATATACAGTATATTTGCTCAGCCAATATCCTTTCCCCTTCTTTTTCTTCAGCAACATATCCCATTTGTACTCCTTGTGGCAATGTAATCAGCTAAAAGAATGGGTTTGGCCATGTGACTAATTTCTGACCAGTGTGATATAAGCAAAAGTTGTATTGTGAAACTTTAAGGGAGATTTTTTGCAAGAGAGTATAGACAGGAGGTCTTGTCTTTTATCTTCCCTCCCTTTCTCCTTACTGATGCCTGCACCAACTGCCATTTTGGACCATGAAGCAGCCTTGCAGTTGAAAGTTGTTGCTAAGCATGATAGAGCAGATACTTACAAGGGGCTTGGGTCCCCAGTGATGGAAGCCACTACACCAGCCCTCGATCCCTATTCTTGGCTTGTTCTACAAGAAAGAGTATAAACCTTATGTATCAAAAAACAAACAAATAAATAAATAAAACTAAACAGTTCAAAAGTTTCATCTTATTATTTATTTGTTTCCAGTTATATAATTAAAATATGATGTAGGTGCCCTAGCTGGTTTGGCTCAGTGGATAAGAGTGTTGGCCTACGGACTGAAGGATCCCAGGTTTGATTCAAGCCAAGGGCACATGCCTAGGTTGTGGGCTCGATCCCTTGTAGGGGGCGTGCAGGAGGCAGGCGATCAATGATTCTCTCTCATCATTGATGTTTCTATCTCTCTATCCCTCTCCCTTCCTCTCTAAAAAATCAATAAAAATATATTTTAAAAAATGATGTAGGTGTTTTTAAATTATTATTTCTTTTTTATGTATTTTTGCTATTGAAAGTATTACAGATTTCCTCCTTTTCCCCCCATTGACTTTCTCTATCCTGCTGCTATCCCTCCTCATTAAATTATTATTTCCTAATTTTTAAATTAGTTTTAGGCCACCAACCTGTTTGTAATTTTACATAGTATAGTTGACTGCCTTACAATAGGCCACTGTCTGTTATGAGCTATATTTGCTTGAGATGAAGCTTGTGCCATATCAATTGATGGAGACATCATTAAATATAAAAATTGTCTGCTTAATGTATCAACTGAATGAATGAACCAAGCACCCCACCTTATCTTGGTGTTTCAGCATGTGAACTAAATGCACACTCATCAAAACGTTGCTTATTTTTAATAAACATGACAGTAGGTATTCCAGCACCTTTCAGGTGGAACAGGGTTAGGTAATGATGCATGATTCCTCTTAGAAATTTAAAAGAAAACAATTCTTAGAAATCTCATGAATATGAATGAGATGATGATCATTATTTAAATATCATCAAATAAACATTATATTTCCGTTGTACACCTGTTAAGCAGTTGTATTTTCCATGGAATATATTTTAGCTCTGTTTTGCTTGGTTGGTAATTACTACACTGGATTTAGTAAATAGACATTACTGAATTTTCTTGGAATGTTACTGATGATGTAACATAAATTTAGTGCATAATTGGCTATGAAGCACAACTACCTACCATAGTACTTCAAGGCGATGAAGCCTGCTGTAGATTTTCTAGGCCTAGGCCTCACTTACCTAGCTTGAACAGTAGAATATAAATCGCTTCTGAGTTTTAAAAACCACACACTCAGGAAATATAGCATCTATATAGAAGTCTCCTTTGATCCTACCAACATAAAAATATGTTGATATTATAATTTTACTGGCATCATTTGTACTTGAGGGGGGTTGTGCTCACATTGGTATGCAGTAGACAATTAATGTAGAATTTCTAGGTGGAGAAAACAAGCATGAACTTGCAATTCTGGCCCTGCACGAGTTAGCTGGGTAACTTGATTAACTACATTTAGTCTTTCTCAATGAGGGTACCATTGGCATTTTGGCATTAAGTGAGATTGACCTGAGCGTTGGTCTCATAAACACTGGAGAGAACTTTCAGGCAATTAAAGACTAGTGCCTTCCTGGGTAGCTTCTTGATTTGTGTGTTTTTAACCTTGACCTCCACAGAGGGTGGGTCAAGACTGAGAGCAAACAGTGGGAGTTTGGAAAGGGTATTACAGTTAAAATAAAGGAGGAGGACTCTGATACAGGTCTGTGGTGATCTGATTTCATCTCAACACCTCTCTTGAACCCTTTCACTCAATTACATTAACAGCTTTTAGCCTAAATTATCCAGACACCCAGATCTCCACTTCATTTTGCCCTTGAAGGTAGCCTGACTTTTGAGGGCATGTTTTTAAATAGAATATTCTACAATAACATTAAGATCTTGGTGGAAGATCTCTCTAAACTGTGGTGGCAAAATCTTCCTTCCAAATTCAAAACATTTTGAATTTACATCATGATGCCCATAAAATTGTAACATCACTGGTATATATCAGAAATATATATTTATTTAAAATAGGTTAAGCAATAATCATTATTAGTAGGTGGTATATGCTCCTATTCTGTTTAAAAGCCACTAACATTGAAATACCCATTTGAAGTTATTAAAACTTTTTAAAGACACTCTGTAGCAGTTGTGACTTAGCAGCCAAAGCTGTGGCTTTGAAGTAAATTTATACTTGAAAGGCAATTTATGATCAGTTGAGTTTTAGATATCACCAAAATTGGAAATCTAGAGTTAGAAGTTCTAAAATGCAGCATTTGCAAAGACATGCATATAAAACTGTGATATTGTTTTAACAACAGACTTTTCTTTCAAAGAAGAACTTCTTCTTAGGTTATCAATCTTCAAAATGGGAGGTCATATATACTGGGAAAACAGGCTGTTCAGGCAATCTATAAAACGCCACCTAACCTCCACATGAACTTCAAACAGCCCAAAGCAAATATACGCGGGATACAGTGTATTGTGGTTGTTGGAAAACTTTAAAATACGAAAAGTTCCCATTACTCTTGGTATTTTACCTCTGAGAATTTTCTAGCCAAAATTCTGTTTGAACTGAGGTCAAAAATCAGTTACTGTGTGGGCTTTTCTTAGGGGATAAATTTCATGAAAGGGCCTAGTTATTGCAACATATGCTGCCTTCATTTCAAAAGATTTCCTTAAAGCATGGTGATTAAAGCCTAGGGAGAAATAAATTTGTACTTCTCAAAGCTCAAACAAGTCCCCACGGAAAAAAAAACACAACTAAGTTCTGAAGCCACATATATAACAAAGAAATACTTCTTCCAGCTTAAAAATTATAGCAAATCATTAGTTATTTTTGCTCCTTTTTCTTGAAAGTAATTTAAGAATTTTAAAAGGTTTGTGTACATTGGACAAAATACTTCTATTTTTTTCCAAAGGAAAGTTAAATGCTTTATTTTGATGATTTTTTTTTACAGAGTAGGGAAGATTTCAAATGTTCGATGATTATTTTTTAAAGCCTAAGTTGTTACTCTACAGTAAGTCTCATTTGATGGGTGTCTTAAATTGGATTCCCTAGAGCAGTGGTTCTCAACCTTCCTAATGCCACGACCCTTTAATACAGTTCCTCATGTTGTGGTGACCCCCAATTTCATTGTTACAAATTGAACATAAGTAAAGCATAATGATTAATCACAAAAACAATATGTAATTATATATGTGTTTTCTGATGGTCTTAGGCAACCCCTGTGAAAGGGTCGTTCGACCCCCATAAGGGTCGCGACCCACAGGTTGAGAACCGCTGCCCTAGAGACAGGTTTGGGTACAGAATTTATTTGGAAGGTGATGTCAACATGCATCAGTACAGGAGTGGAGACTGATGCAGGGAAAGGAAGACAGACAACATTATGTGAGTCATCAAACAAATTGCCACTGTGGACAACTGGAACTTAATCCTCTGGATGAGAATGTAAAACACAAACCTAGTGTCATCTCATATGAGGGGTCAGGGAGCTGGGGTATCGCTCTTTGATTGATGGATGCTTCTGGGTTTTGAGGGAGGACTTTTGACTTAACCACTTCCTGCTCATCCCATACTTGGGCCCAGTGTGCACCAGCAACGAAGTCCTCAAACAGAGAACTTAAGGTGTTTACTGAGAAAGTGACTGACCGGCGTACACAGGAATGATGAGAACCCAGGAGATAGTGCTAGGACACTGACAGCATCCGCCACAAGCTGGCTATAAATTCCAACTAAAAAGTGACAGATAGTTCCCAAAAGAATTAATGTCAGTAATAAAATACAGATCAGAAATTATCCAACCCCTCCGGTCATCAGAGAGATGCAAATTAAAACCTAATGTGAAATCAATTATTGGTGTATTAAGTTGATAATATTTTCAAATCTAAAATGTGTTTACCTACCTTGTTCCAGAAACTATTCTAGATACTGCAAACACAACATTCATGAAACAGATGAAGTCCCTAATCTCATGGAACTGACATCTCAGTGGGAGAAGACTGGCAATAAATAAAGAAATAAGAAAAATTATGTGAATAAATTAAAGCAGGATACCTGTTAAAATATAAGATAGATTTTTTTTTGGGGGGGGGGAGTGATTAGGCAAGGACTCTTTGAGGAGGGAACACTTAAGCTGAGATCTATATGAAAAAATAGAAGACCTCCACCCCCCCCCCCCACACACACACACCAGGTAAAGAGCATGCCAAGAAGAAGACCCATTAGTACAAAAAACTTAAAGGTCCAAGTAATCCTGAGATTATGGGAAAACCACACAAAAAAGCCTGTGAGACAGAGACTAGGGGTATGAAAGACAGAGTGAACTAAGAAGAGTTTGGAGGGGTACATAGATATCAGGTCATATAGAAGTTTGGAAACCATGGTAGGAATTTGAGTTTCATGCAAAGAAGAGTGATTCACATTGGAGTACATTTTGTAGGAAACAGCAAGTATCTATTCACATCTTTAAAAGATCTCTCTATAGGCTGTTTATAAAATAGATTTTGGAAAGATAACAGGAATCCAGTTAACAAAGAGCTGCACTAGTCCAGGCAAGAGATGGTAGTGATTTGAAATGCAAGGGTAATGGTAGATGGAGAGGAGTGAACAACCTGGGGATATGCTTTGTGGAGGTAATGCTATAAGTCATACTGAGGGAGGAAATAGAGAATAAAGGCTAACTCGAATTTTTATTTTACTTGAGTAACTGGTGGTTTTATAGGCTGTGACTAAAACTAGGGGAGGTGATTTGGAAATAAAGGGAGCAGGGGGAGTGAGAATACTTTATGAAACTTAAAGTTTGAGATGTCTTTTAGTCAGCCATGCAGTTGCACAGGACCCCACACCCATGAGGCTGGTCCTGAATTCATGTGGAAATATCTAGGAAGTAGATATTTGAGTCTAGTGTTTTGAGGAAGGGTCATTGTTGGAGACTTAGACTTAGAAATCTTTAGGATTTATATCATTAGGAATTAAACTAGAGGCCCGATGCACAAAAATTTGTGCAAGAGTAGACCTTCCTTCCCTCGGCTTCCCTCAGGCACCCGGAGCCCAGGCTGGCTTCCCTGGGGCCCCCCGCAGGCACCCGGGACCCAGGCTGGCTTCCATCCGCCCCGGCTTCGTCAGGAAGGACGTCCGGAATGATGTCCCGAAGACGACCGGTCTAATTAGCTTATTACCCTTTTATTATTATAGATACTTAAGGCAATAGGCAACTGAGGGTGAAATATGCAAATGGAGAAAATGACTCAGGAAAGAATCCTTGACACATCCCAACATAAAAGGAAATGGACCAACAAAGTATATTGAGAAAGAATGTTCATTAAAGTAGGAGGAAAGTGCAAAAACCTAAAAAGCATCAGAAGATAACATTTTCAGTTGAGAGGCATGGCCACTTCTATTGAAAACTGCTAAGCAGCTAAGCAAGATAAGACAGTAACATCATTATTAGATTTGGCAACATGGAGGTCATCGGTGATCTTGATGGATGCAGTCTCTTTGGTGTAATGAGGACAGCTGTTCAACTGAACACTCAGGAGACGATGTCCCATGAGAAAAGAGACAGCAATGTAGACAGCGTTTTCAAGGCCTTTTCCTAGGAAAAGGAACTGAGCAATGGGGCTGTATTTGCAGGACAATGGGCTATGAAGAGAGTGCTATTAATGTGTATGGCTGAAGTTCCTTTTAATGCTGTACATTATTCCATTCTGTGAACCTACTGCAAGTTTTAGAGATCCTTTCTAAGTGATTGGACATTTGGACTATTTCTAAGTGTATTTTGTATTTTAAAACAATACTTTTATAAATTTTCATAAACATCTATTTTCCAAAGTGGTTGTATCAATTTACACTCCCATCAACAGAGAAAAGAGTTCTCAATTATTCACATCCTAATTCATGGACATGAGACTCTGGCCAAATAATCCTCCTGACCCCTATATAAAAAGCCTAAGTTCTAAGTGGTCTCACTTTGAGTTTCGCTTTGATCTCTGCTAGTCAAGCTTTACTCTGAGCTCCCCAGGGCATAAAGAACTTTTCAAATGTTTGTTTGTTGTTTCTCTCTGAGCGAGACTCTTAATTATCAATGGGTGATTAGAGCAATAGTTTCCTTCATGGCTTTCAGACCATGATCAAATGAAAACAAAACCAATTCCAAGAATGCCCTGCCTCTTTAAGCCTGTGATTGCAGGGTAATTGAGCATTTACATTTTGCAGTCTGTGGTTGATGAACATCATTTCATGGGCAAAAAAGGAATAAGATAAATGGGGACCTTTTTAGAATTTCCTCTAAGACTTTGTTTTTAAAGTCTGATTTGTGTTTGAAACATATAGATTAGATCTCAGAAGTCCTTCACAGTTAGTTTACCCAGCAAAAGAGACGGAATCCAGAGCCAGAGAGCACTCTGTTAAAAATGCTAAGGCTAAGACGAGGGACTCCTAAGATCATAGAATATTAGAGTCATTAGAAAAAAACAATAAATATGTATGATTCTTAATACTTTTCACCACAAAACCCTTGATGGTAGGAGGTATCTCAGTGCAAGTTGCCTAGAGGCAAGAATTTGAATGAAAGTAGTTTATCTTGAAAGATGTCCCAGGAAATAATGTTAGAGGTGTGGGGAAGTTAGAGGTGTGGGGACCTGAGACAGGGAAGGAATGTAGTCAACAAAGGAAGTGTTATCACACCAGTTACCACTGTGTCACCCAGAATCCATCCCACTGGAAACTTGGGGGACAGGGTCAAATAGAAGCTTCAGAGTTTTTCCACCTGAGCTGCAAGGGAGTTGGGATATTTATCCACCAATCCCTTCAGTCATTGGTTAAGGGCTGTTTCCGGGTGACATTTACCTATAGCACTTCCAACTTGCTAAGCACTGAGCAGACTCTGAACACAGAAAAATCATCCCAGCCAAAAAGGTACCGAGGCTGGCAGTTAGAAATCCAAGTCCAAGTGCAATGAAATGGTAAGGGAAACATGAGTAAGACACCAACAGAGGCTTGGGTTAGGGAGATACAATAGCAGTTAAACAGAGTTCCTCACTACTTCTATCTGATACTACGCCACATGGGGAAATGCACATATGCACAAATGCAATAGAAAAATCAGCATCTTATATTCTTGTATTAATATATGCAACTGATGAACACCAATAAATTGTGCTTCTTCAAATATTTAGACAAGAAGAAATAGCTGTGTTGGGCATTCTAGTAAAGCATTTCAAAACACTAAGCTTATACTTAGTCCCAACCAGACTCAGAACAGGCAGGGACACTAGACTAGACAATATCTAGGATCCCAACAAGAGTTTTCCTTTTGCCCTGGAAGCTGGCTATCGTGCCCACAGAATATGTCAATGGATAGAGTCCCTGTGCCTCCTTTGTTTCTATCTTGACTCAGGCATGAACTCGGCAAAGGTAAGTCATGGGATGTGGGTAGAACATTCTTTTTGTCCTTTGAACTACATCAGGATTAAGCAGTGACCCAATCTTAGAACATCATCTGGAGATAAATTCTCCTGTTCCAAGGTTTTTCATTCATTTGTTGGACAGGCTTAATTCACCATAAATTAGAAAAGTCCTAGCTTTTCTCTACTTGGCCGAGTGCTAACAAAGGGATTCACACTGATCTGACTTGCTTACATGGTAAGCTGGGTCAGACTTCAAAGTGGAATGTGGACCTGTAATTGTCTTGATTTGACTTCCCTTTGGCCCAACATCACGTAAGAGTTGATATCCACCTCACCTCCAGAGATTGTGGTCTATGCTGCCTGTTTCTGTCCCTCTATTTTGTAATGAAAACAACCATAAGACTTATTTCAGTCACCATTCTAAACTGTCTGATCAAATTGATGAAGAAACAAACCCCCCAGCTCATGGAGGACCCCCATTCTTAAATCATTTGCATATTAATTAAGGCATAAATACCAAAGACTAATTAATACAGTACAATAAAAATACTCCATTAAAATCTCACATACTTTCATAAATTCAGGTGCAGTATGCTTTTTAAAAATGGTTTAGAAATATAATGTCTTTAATTTTATACTTCACTGTTGATCCAATTCGTATGTAAAAAACATCTGATAGTTGGTGGGCATTTTTGCCTTATTTTCATTAAAGGCAGTGGGTTAGCCTGTCCTCTTGAAGCACTTAACCTGATTTCATATCTTAATAAAAGAATGCCATTAAGGAGTTGAGAGGCTGTGCTATGCTGTTCAAGGCATTCCTAAGAGCCCATCTTTGTTATTGATGAAATTCCTCCAGCCTGGGTCGATTAAAGTGTAAAGCAATAAATAAAAGGCCAAGGAGAATAAAAGAACTCTCTCTGACCAGACATTCCTAATTCTAAATATAGTTTAAGAATCTTTTTTTTTTCAGTTTTACCAAAAGATTTGGAGATAACACCTAACACTGACATACTTCCAGATAGCATTTCAAGATGATAACTTAAATTTATTATTTTCTAATTTTTAATAGAAGTACGTTTGTGTGTGTGTGTGTGTTTGTGTGTGTACTTAAATGTTGCAAGCTGATTTTAGAAATATTTGGGTAATATGTATCTATAAAGAATATGAAAACAATTCATTACTCATCTCTCCTGGTAGTATTTTTAAGCATTCATGTGTTTTATATTTTATCTAGCTAAAGTTAAACATGGGAATGTATTTTCTACTGTTTTTGTTTTAATTTTTTAAGTTATAGACATCGATGAATAACTATATGTCATAGTTAATAACCATCTACCTCACCTAAATTTCCATCTGAGATTTGAAAAGCTATGTGGATGGTGAACAAGACCTGTAGTGAAATGAGGAGCAAACAGCGCACTGAGGGAAGTAAAGAAGAAATATTGAAGAACAATTCTGTAGAACCAGGTCATGGAAAGGGAAGAGAGAACCCCAAAAGAGGAGGTGGGGTGAAAGACTGAACGTTGATAAAAACACTATTAAGGAATTACACAAAAATCAAATCATGTATTATCTGCAGACATATCAGAGATAAATATTTTTCAGAATCTTGAAAACAACCCTTTGAGGCACAAGGCAACTTTAAGTATTCTTTGAGACCTAACAATTTTAACCTGACAAAAGGAAAAAAAACACATTAAAAATTCCCTCATGATATGATGTCCTATTTTATTTTATGAGCCTTAGTATCAAAGGGATCTGATGAGAACTGACATTTAAAAAATTTTTTAAATCTAAATGGCTAAAAGTAAATGCATGGACAATAAACCATGCTACTTCTCTTCTCTTGGCTAATTTATAGATTGTCAATTACTTTAGCTTTCCTCCCTCTGTCTTCCCTCTTTGATTTTTGTTTTCATAGTTAAAATGAAAAGGAGCTCATTACTGCTTATTTTTTTCAGTTGTCCTGTGCAAACCATTTGCGCTTTCATGTATACCAGATTCTCCTTAGATCTGGGCCATGCAGTGTGTGGGCTGTGAGGTTCTCCGCCTTTGGGGACATGCCTTAAAAAACTGCCCCAGTAACTAATAAACCTGACCCCTTCAGCCTATGGGGATCTCTTTCATCTCTGTATTCTAATAAAGCCTACTCACAATTAACTCATAATCTGAACCTTTGTAAGCCATTGTAAGTTATTTTTGGTATACTCATTTCTTTGTCTTCACTGATTAATAGCTTAGTTAGGGCAAGGACAATGCATACTTGGTGTGTGTGTGTGTGTGTGTGTGTGTGTGTGTGTGTTTTCTAGACCCCAATCCAGTGGTTGGCACATATTATATCTGCCATTAATATTTTTGTTGAACAGTCCAACTTCCTTTGAGTAGCATGAGATAGCCATTTCTATGTAATAAATCCTCTCGAGGGAGATTAAAGTGATATTCCAGTGTGTGAAGTCACAAATGACCAGATCTGAGCAGCCCTTGATCTGTTGAAGCACAGTGAGAGAAAGGAACAAAACTGTTGACCCCTCAAAATTACTAAAAAATATCTCCTAAGAAAGAAATGGGATACAAATAAAAAGCTTTGATTGGTCACAAGTGCCACAATTAGATGTTATAATGGAAAACACACCTACATGTTTTGTAAGAGAAGGAAATATATTACCTATAGAAAGTTCTATGCAAATGTATTTTCATCTAATATTATTTAAAAGACTATCCAGACTACAGAAATTACACTGAATTCTTTGGGGAAACTGCCTTCCTTTTCCCAGTTATTTCTGAGTTTTTTTAAAACACTATTCTTTTGTTCTTCACCTATTGCCACTGAGGGTTATCATAAAAGAAACCAACCATGACCTGGATTCTGAGAAATAAATCACACTGTTTCTTATTATTTTCCAAGGTAACTTAAAGAAATGATTTAAACTCTTCTTTAAGCCTATCCTACATAATCACAATCGAGGAGATCAAGAATAAAATGGATATTCATATATAGATCTGAGGAAATTTCTTCTAGCAATCACATTTCCATAGGAACAAATATTAGCTCTATAGAAATAATTTAATAAATGTAAATCTGGATTCCCAGGCATTATGACAAATGATAGGATATTATTCAAGTTTTTCAGAGCACCTGTTTTCCTGAAGGTATACTTGCTGGTATTTTCTTTGTTAGAAGATTGATTACCTTACTGGTACTAGTTCTTCACCACTACCACCCTCCTGTAATCATGCCCTTAGACATGTAACTTTATAATTGCCTTCCACTCTGGCCTTGGCTCAGAATGTGACTCACATTGGGAAATAAGATGTTGGTGGGTTTGACAATCACAGAGGTGTGGATTTCAGTACAACTGGGCTTGTTCTTAAGAGTTGTCTTTGACACTGCCATGAGAAGGATGTGCCTAGGGCCTAGGCTAACCTGCCAGGAAAGGAAACACATGGAGCGGAACTGAGTACCCACAGTTGCCTCAGCTGAGGCCATCCTAGGTCAGCCAGCAGCACACTCCCTGCATGCATGTGAACAGGCTTGGTCAACACCAGCAGAACCACACAAACAATCCACAGAAGTGTAAGTTAAGTAGCTGCCTATAGTTTTAAGCCCTTATGTCAGGGGTCCTCAAACTTTTTAAATAGGGGGCCAGTTCACTGTCCCTCAGACCGTTGGAGGGCCGGACTATAGTTTAAAAAAAACTATGAACAAATTCCTATGCACACTACACATATCTTATTTTGAAGTAAAAAAACAAAACAGGAACAAATACAATATTTGTATTTGCATGTGGCCCGCGGGCCGTAGTTTGAGGAACCCTGCTTTATGTGCTGGGGGTGTTTGTTATTTGGCATTGATATGACAATACCTGACTAATGCATCTTAATTTCTCAATATTCACATATATGATTAATCATTTCTAATTAATCATAAGTATAGAAGTATGTGGATAATAAATAGTATACCTTGAATATGTTCACAATTATATTTTGAGGCTATGGTAGCAAAATAAATTAAGTATACAATAGATTTTTTTTCCTACAAAATTCTGAGAAAGTTTGAACTATGATCTCTTCATTTTTTCCCCATAACAAAGAATTGAGCAACTAGAGGACTCCAGCTGGCCTGTATCTTGAGATCTGTACAATTATATAAAAATTTTTTCCCACTGATAGTATGACAGTAGACTTTATTAACGCTCTGAAAGATGCATGGAAGAGAATGGAACAATAAATATTTATTATTTCTCACTATCCTGTGGGCTGACTAGGCAGATCTGGTCTGGGTGGCTCAGCAGCAGCCAAGGATGGCCTCACTCAGTGTCTGGGGCCTCATTTAGACTAGCTGAGGCCTCTCTCCAAGAAATCTTGTATCTTCCAGTAGGCTGGCCGGAGCTTATTTACATGGTAGCAGGAAGGCTCTCAGCTGCAAGATAGGGTGAGCCCCAGTGGGCAAGAACTTTACAAACCTCTGCTGGCATTATATCCACTGTTTTCCCTTTGGTCAAACCCAGAGCAACAGGGGTTGGGGGTCACCTTGTAAGGACATAAGTACAGAGAGCAGAATCATGGCAGCCCTTTCACAAACAGTTCTGGGTTGGTTGGCTTGCATATGAACCTCTAACTTGAGTTGTTTACTATTCTAGGAATCGGCTAGCCCTGGGAAGAGAAGTCTTTCCAAGGTCAGCGAGGCCCCAGGCATCAAAGCGCTAGAACAACAGAAAATAAAAAGGCATGGTTAATACAACCCCACTTCAAAATTACATTCCTGAGGCAATAATAGATTACTGTTCTAAGAGAGAGGAGTGCAGGGAGTCCAAACTTTGCATCATACAACCACGCAATTTGGCCCTGTTGATGATACGATGACCACAACAATCTCAAAGTATTTTTGAGAGGCTTTCTGAGTCCTTTCTGAGGTTTACATCATTAACTTCTTGGTATATTGTCCCCCTTTTTAGGATTTCCTTTCCATTGTCCAACATTAATGTAGGACCATCTTAGCATTCTGTAAAGTGTTCATGCTAAATGTGTGTGAAAAATATGGCACATTCTCTGGATTTTTTTCAGGGGAAGCAATATGAGATAAGTAAGTAGAAAGCAGTGTCAACTTAGTGCACTTTAATAGTGATTTTTGGGCACCTACTATGTGTCAGGCACTCTGATAGGTGCTGGGGGTTTTTAATCAAATGTCATTTAAGCTCTTACGGGGCTCATCATTCAGTGAGCATAAATTATAGGGGGAAATAATGGAGCTACAGTTGGAACTCTGTTGAAATGAGTTATAGACAACTTTAAAGAGGAGATATTCAAGACTGGACTTCAAGGATGAGTTTGATATGTGGCTGTAGGTAGCATTTCAGCAGAGGGAACTGTATGTGCAAAGGCATAGAAGTCAAAATTAACATGTCACAAGATACTGCAAACACTTCCTGGATGACCAAACCTGGATGTCTGTAGGAAGATAGTGAGAAATTAGGCTAAGCAGGAAAGTAGGTCATGATCAAGGAGGCTATTAAATGCTATACTAAGGAGTTGGACCTTTACCCTACCAATGATCAGGAATGATTTATGAGATTTTAAGCAGAAACTAATATGAACAATCTGCATCTTTATTTATTTTCTTTAAATATATTTTATTGATTTTTTACAGAGAGGACAGGAGAGGTATAGAGAGTTAGAAACATCAATGAGAGAGAAACATCTATCAGCTGCCTCCTACACACCCCCTACTGGGGATGTGCCCACAACCAAGGTACATGCCCTTGACCGGGATTGAGCCTGGGACCTTTCAGTCTGCAGGCAGACACTCTATCCACTGAGCCAAACCGGTTAGGGCCAACCTGCATCTTTAAAAGGTTATTCAGGCTCTTCTGTGGAGGACTGTACCTCTGTGAGGGTAGGGGTCTTATCTGTCTTTTTCAGATCTTGGTCAGCACTTAACGAAGGGTCCAGCCCATAGTTGACATTTATGTAGCTGAGATCACTGTGCTAGTTAAATGCCCCATATTCTTCCCTATATTCCCCAGGTCTTCTTGCTGTTAAATTGGAAATCTGTGACTAGTTCTGGCCAATGGCTGTAAACAAAAGTGACTGGGTGACCATTTAGTTACGGGAGGTGAAAATGAACGAGGAAATCAGGATGAATTTCAAAATCTTCCTTGGTTGGAGCAGAAATGATTATAATGATTAAGTTTTGGGAGAAAGGTAATTAGTTAAATTTTTTATATCCTGAATTCAAGATGACTGAGATTAAGTTTTGATTGGAATACTATGATATATGATACAGACAACAGTTTACTATGAACAGCCGGGGAGGGGGATGAAGTCTTAAAACAAGTAGCACTTCATTAGGTCTGCTGGAGAGTGACTCATAGGCCAGGTTTGCTGGGGATAGAGGAGTTTCCTGGGATGCAAGAGGGCTTTCAGGGCCCAAACTGAGATAGTACCAGGCAAGCCAGGATGGTTGGTTACCCTAGGTCTGCTGTATCATACCACCCACAGAGAATAGCTATTGAATATTTGTCCTCTGAACTCTGAATGTGGACTAGAGAGATCTGGACTCCTCTTCTGCAAACTTCGGTATCTCAACTATCATTCAGTTATGTTGACAGCGAAACTTTATTTGCAAGGGTAGACAAGAAACTGTGGGTGCTATAAGACAGTGTTATTCCGGAACCAATTCATCTCAGCTCGCAAAAGCTGATTTTGCTCATTGTTTCCCAACTCCACATTTAGTGAATCACACTGACATATTGCAATTGGCCATGTTGCGAGAATGAAGGACCTCAGCAAATACTATACATCAGGGCTTCTCTCTCCCACCCCAAAGCCAGAGCTGGTTTTTAATCATTTTCCAGCACACCACTGCCGTAAGCTGAGTTGAAAAAGTTTGGCAGACATTTCATTGTAGGGCAAGCCCAGGGTTGATTCAGTTGGTGCCCACTCCAACCCTTTACTCAGACAGTGGGTCTATCCTGTGTGTATCAGCTACTAACAACTCAGAGCCCCTTTTCTGAGAATTACCCTCAGCGGACAGGTGCTTCCTTGCCAAGATATTCCTGGGAGGTAATAATACTCTACACCTAGGGCTGGCCTGTAGCCAGTGACTGGCTCAGAGTGGCATCACAGTTACCTTTGGTACTTTTACCTAAGTTTGGGAACTCTGTGGTACCTTGAATACCGCAGAAAGCCCCTTGGGGTCAGGCTAGGTCTAGTCGTCAGCTGAAACCAC
>NW_005871280.1:1962927-1968783 GCF_000147115.1 Myotis lucifugus
CAGCAACATCAACATCCACGAGAAACTTGTTTGAAATGCACATTCCCTGCTTCCACCCTACTGAATCAACACCTCTGGGGTGGGGCCCAGCAATGTGTGACTTAAGCCCTACACGTGATGCTGATACACACTAAAGTTTAAGAATCACTTTTGTAGATACTTTTTTAAAGCTAATACTAACATTTCCACCATTTAGAATTAGCAGGTTTATTGCTATGATCATTTATGTTAGATAAGAGTGAACAATTTCCACTGCTTAGAGCACCAGGCTTTATTTTGGGATGTTGAGATGTTTTGGAACTAGATGGAGGTGGTTGCTGCTCAACATTGTGAATGCACACTAAATGCCACTGAATTCTTCACTTTAAAAAATGGTCAATTTTGTGTTACATGAATTTTTTAAAAAAATTTAAAGGAAGATATAATGTAAATGAAAGAACTTTGAAACTCAAGTGCTTTAGACTTGCCAGTCTAGAGTATAAACCTACAGATTGAAAGATTCCCCAACCCTTAATAATTTGATTTTCAGGACACACTGATTTTCATTTTGTTCTAGATACATATGATGATGTGATATATTTTAATTACACAATTACTGAAGTTTCGTGAGTATACATGGATAATACACTATGTATTAAATTGTGATTTTATGATGGTCATGGAAAGTTTCTTATTAGAATACCTTGATGAGTCAAACAATAGTTTTAACTGCAAACAGAACAAGGGACATCATTATGTATTGCCTATCATAGTTAGAGTAAGGATTATAAACGAGGCAGAAAGAATAAAAACCAGCCTTTTAAAATTAAATATTAGAAAATGTCTTATAGCAGCCCAATTATCAGTGACATGACTTGAGAGGGTCCATTCATATATATTCCACGTGTAGAGTTTTATTCCTTATGGAATATACTATAGAATTTTATATTTTATAATATGACCTGAAGATGCCCTCCACAGTTGTGCAACACAACAGTCTTTGGTATTGTGCTTTGTGGGTAGAGGGTTTATTAGCTACTGAACATATTTATTAGCAATTTCACTGGGAAGTTATTTTTTAGTAAATATACCAAAAAGAAAAAATAGATCCTATGAAGATGTATTAAATGTGGAAAACAACAATTAAAAAAATACATTTTTATTGATTTGAGAGAGAAGGAGAGGAATAGAGAGAAATATTGATCATGCACACCCCAACCAGGAATCTAACCCACAACCTGAGTATGTGCCCTGGCTGGGAATCAAACCCTGGCTCAACCAACTGAGCTACACCGGCCAGGGCAAAAACAGTTATTGGTTAAGGCTTTAGATAACATTTTATTTTATTATATAATCCTATAACCTCCTTTTCTTACTATAGACATAATGTATACAGTATAGAATATTGGAAAACATTTTAAAAATATTAAAAGAAAATGATTTTCTTGCATCCTTACAACTAAATATTGATATCTGTTGTATGCTGTGAGTGTATGTCTGTATGTGAACACCTATCACACATTTGTGCATAAATTAGTGCTACAATTTATACTATTTCATTATTATTACCTTCTCCAACTCAATGTGCTATTATTTTTTAAGGATATTTACATTTATATTCATAGGTGAGATGGTCTGTGCTTATGTTAGCTTTGTCAGACTTTGAATGAGGGACTTGATAATTTTATAAAATTAAAAAGTTCTGCATCTTATTATTTCTGTTATTAAATGTAAAATTTATCTTCACCATGATAAATTGACAGAATTCCTCCCAAATACTTATGAACCCTGAACCTATTTTAAGACAAGACTTTGAAAATAATTTCCTTAATTTTTGATCTGTTAAAAATTTTCTCTTCTTTTGGATCAGTTTTGATAAAAATGAAATTTTTCTAGAATGAATTGGGAATATGCCAGAAGGTAGACACCACTAAGGATGCTGTTCTAACAGTCTAGGCAGGAGATGATGGTCCCCAATCCTGAATCCATCCCTTCCCCAATAATCTCATGCTCTATAAATGGCAATACCACCTTCCCTGTTGGCAAAATGAACACCTGAGCGCCTTGCTTAATTGCCCCCTTTCCCTCTGCACCATCTACCACCATCCCCAACAAGGCCTATTGCCTCTACATCCAAATTACAGCTAGGACGTACACCTCTCTCTATCTCCATTGATTGCACATTTGTCCAACCACCATAATAGATTTTTGAAATAATCTCCCAATTAGCCTCCCAGCCTTTAAATTTGCACATGACACACAAAGTGAACTTCCAAAAATATAAATCAAATCATGTCAGTCTCCTACACTAAACCTAATGGCTTTTCTCTGTGTTCAAATAGAAATCCAAACTTCATCCAATAAGAGCCCAGTGACTTGGCCCTGCGTTGGCCTCCCCATCACATTATCACAGATCACTGTCCCTATCATTTCCTATACACCAGCTTCCCTGTTCTCTATGTTCTTTGGACAGCCAATGAATTCCCACCTCAGGGCCTAGGACCTTCTTCTTCAAACTTTTGTATGACTCCTCCTTCTGTTTAACTGGTTTATGTTATATGGGTCCCTCTCTCATGACACCTACACCCAAGCCATTCACTATTTCACCTTCTTTCATTTTATTTTCTTCACTAACAACTTCCTGAAATTTTCTTCTTCAATATTATGTATTGCTCATCTACAATGTAAGCATTATATGTGTTATTCACATGTGCCTAGCGCATGTTAGTCTTCATTAGATATGCATTGAAGAAATGAATTAGTGAATGAATGAATGGATGTGTGGATGCAGTCGGGGTGATAAAAGGAAAGGATGGATGTGAAAAATTAAGGAATGGGAATTTTTAAGAGTTAGATATAAAGGTCTAGAATATATGCACATGAAGCTGTACCCTTAAAATGCATGCATTCTATGCTCTTTAACACATGTATGTATCCCTTAATAAAATAAGTCCATAAATATGTGTTCAAAATAACTAGAGAGAGCACAAAGCTTAAAAAATAATATGCCTAACTCAGAAGCTTCCATTTTCACATAGGCTAGGACCAAATATCATATGCAAATTAAAAATTGCCTTGAAAATGAGCTTTGGGATTCTTTGAAGATTTGGGGCTCTAGCACATGGTTGATAAATAAAATTGCTCTCTTTACTCAAGATATTAAGTGGACCTTAAAATGAGCTGGTAATCATCTTTTGCTTAAAAGAAAAGGGTATGCCCACAAGGGAAATTTATTTCAGCTCAAAAAACACTTTATCATGCTCACCTAAATTATATAGCTTTTCATTACCATGGACATTTGTTAAATATCCAAATAAGAAAATATTTCCTGATGTTTAGAAAATGATACTGAGATTTACAGGGTGGTTTCTTGCATAATAAACTTTCATTAAAAGTTTCATAAATGCATTTTATAAAAACACAAATTTGAGTTAATTGGCACAGTGACATGCACAATGTAGAAACTCTAACATTTTCTTAATAAAGAAATGAATGAATGAGGATAAAAAATAAAAATATTAGAGGTAATTATTTAGGGTTCCAGAAAAACCTTTATTTTATATATGGATTCTAATATTTGAAAGGATTCCATGTTTACTCTATCATAATTCAAAGATTGCAATAATTATCAATTAACTAGGGGCCCAATGCACAAATTTGTGCACCTTCAAAGGAACTGTGGTAGGCACAGGGGCGAGTATTGGCCCATCCTCCGTGCCCCCGCTCGGCCCCTCCCGCCGCGGCCCCCTGTCCCCATGGTCCCCTGTCTGCCAGCAGCCCTGCTCACGCCGCTACCGCCACTCCCACACACTGACGGCACAGAGTGATTGAGGCCAGCACCAGCAGCGGGTGCGAGGGTGCGAGCAGGGCCAGCGCCGGCAGCAGATACAAGCACCAGGCGGGACCGCAGCACACCGGAGCAAAGAATTTTCAGTAACCACCAGAGGCTCACCCTGATGACAGTGTCCAGCGCCTCACCTTGGTCTGGTGCCCCCACTCACCTGCTCCACCATCCCGCTGCTGCCGACACCTGCCATGCTCTATACACACCCCCTGGTGGTCAGCGCACATCATAGCAAACGGTTGTTCGGTTATTCCGGTTGTTCCACCACCGTTCGGTCTATTTGCATATTAGCCTCTTATTATATAGGATTGTACAATGATGATGGGCTGTATAATTCAGTACTATTAGCTCCTAAAATGTTTTGAGACATATAAATATAGACACCCTAACATTTTAAATGTACCCTAAAAAACTGGCCCCAGAATTCCTGGGATTCTTGAGTTTGGGGGAAATTAAATATCTTTTTTTATTCCCTGTCAAAGTAAGGAAAATGTTATTGATTGGAAAGTATTACTTTCCTTCAACTTGTTTCCCACTCATTTTCACTCATACACACAGCAAGCGGATCAGTAGAGCCAACACAGTGTTGGTTACTGGGGATTAGGTTACTGATTTTATACTTATGTTATAACTATACATTTCCCAAAGAAGCTAGACCTGGTTCAAACATTTATATTTGAGACTTAGAGCATAAAAATGAGATTAAAGTTTGGAAACTCCCCAGCATTTGGAAGAAGTGGGTATGGTGAGGTTCATCCAAAGAAAGTTAAGAATAAAGTCATTGGGGGAGGGGGAGGGGGACATCTGTAATACTTTCAAAAATAAAGATAAAATTTTTTAAAAAAATTAAAAGTCATTGCTCCGGGGTAATGCATCCTTGAAAAGTTGTGCATGTTATAAATGCTGACTCCAACGCATCTACCTAGCCAGCCTCTACTACTTTAAGCATTTTGTTTCCTTTCAATTTAACACCTATCATTAGGCCAGGAAAACTTAATCACTCATCAAGAGTAAAAATATTTTGAAGTTTCCTCCCAAAACACTGAATTCTATGATTCACCCATGTCTTCTGTCTGAGGCATAGAACAACTTATTTCACAGCATGGAGACGCCACCCTAGTACTTTAGGGGGTACATGGATGAACGTCCATATTCACACACAATAAATTAATCCTTCCAAACTATACAGTTCAATGATTTTTAGTACATTCAGAGTTTTACAACCATGACCACAGTGTAATTTCAGAATATTTCCATCACTCTTAAAAAGAAATCCTGCCCTAACCGGTTTGTCTCAGTGGATAGAGCGTCGGCCTGTGGACTGAAAGGTCCCAGGTTCGATTCCGGTTAAGGGCATGTACCTTGGTTGTGGGCACATCTCCAGTAGGGAGTGTGCAGGAGGCAGCTGATCGATGTTTCTCTCTCGTCGATGTTTCTAACTCTCTATCCCTCTCCCTTCCTTTCTGTAAAAAATCAATAAAATATATTTTTAAAAAAAGAAAAAGAAATCCTGTACTCATTAACAGTCACTTCCCTTTCTATACCCTCCTCTCTGCCCCCTGCCAGACCCTGGTAACCAGTAATCTACTTTCTGTCACTGTAGATTTGACTATCTTAGATATTTCATGTAAAGGGACTCATACAACAAATGGTCCTTAGTGAATGTCTTTTTTTAACTTAGTGTAACATTTTCAAGACTCATTCATTTGTAGCATGTAACAGTACTTTATTGTTTTTAACTGTTGTATAATATTCTGCTGTAGAGCTTTCATAAATTTGGCTGATTTGAATGCTGCTGCCATGAACTTCCAGATGAACTCTCCTAGTGTTTCTGTTAGTATTTTGAGAACATAACTTTGCACTATTCATGCATTTTCAAACTCCTAAGAGGTATAGTCACCTCATATTTACTCTGTTGAAAGGCCAACCAGCTTTATAGCTCCGCCCTTTTAATTTTCTTAAACACAATTAGGTGGTCTTCTTCTGTGCTCCATGCACAGGTTTTGTTTGGACATGTTTTCATTTCTCTTGGG
>NW_005871280.1:1969578-1972194 GCF_000147115.1 Myotis lucifugus
AGCCCTATGTGAATGTAAAAATTTATTTTTAAAATAAAATGCCCTAGTGTTTTCAAGGTTAAAAAAAACATGTATGCAAATGTGCCCATTGGCACCATTTTCCTGAATTCTTAGTTATGAAATACAGGGAAGTACTTTAGTTTTGATAAGGTTAAGCTTAGTGTAAAAATTCTTTATATAAGGTTAAAATTAAAAATACATCAGTATATTTTTTCATTTTTTAATTTAAAATATTTAATGCTGACACTATTCTAGATGGCTCCCTTTTCCCCCCTTTGCCCACCTCCACCCACCTCTACATCCCCCTCCCTTGGCCTTCACCACACTATTGTACTCGTCCATGAGGAATGCATATATATTCTTTAGCTAATCTTTTCACTTTCTTTACCCAGTATCTTTTAACAGAGGGATCACCAAGAAAGTTTTGACCTGGAGTCAGTTCAGTCACATCAAGTTACCTAGCTCTCAGCCTGCCCCGACTATCTTAGAAGCCTCTATTAAGACTTTATTTTAGTAATAAGAAAATTATGAGTCCCTTAATCCCTGAAAATATGACTTCCATATGTTTTTTACTTCTAGAACCTGTAGAAACAACTTCTTCATGAGGGCTAGAATTACCAGGAGGGCCAATAACAAGGACTAAAACATTTTTATTGGCCAAATACAGTTTATGGAGTTTTATTGGCTGAGCATGTAGGAAATACTTAATAACTCTTTGATCAACACTTCTAGTGTTTCTGCTAGTATTTTGAGAACAATTACTGGGCACTGTTCATGGGTTTTCAAACTCTTAAGAGGCATACTCACCTCACATTTACTCTGTTGAACGATCAATCAGCTTTGTAGCTCCCCCCTTTTAATTTCCTTACACACAATTAGGTGGGCTTCTTCTGTGCTTCAAAAGCACTTTTCCCATTACACTCAAAGGAACTAAGTACTTTTCTTCTCTCTCAGAAAATTAGAATCTCAATAACATAGTCTCTCCCTCATTTATAAACATAATCCTAACACAGATACTGGTAATGGAAATAAAAGAATACAACGTGTTGAATGGAGGAAAACGAAAAGAACACCTGAAAGTATTTCTCTAAAAGAAAAAAAAGGAGACATTTAAAGGCTCTTCAGACTCTACCAAATACTGTCTAACACTGTTCTGAACTTGTAATTTCCTCTGTGCATTCATTTTAGAGCCATGTGTCACACACAGCCTAGACAGCAATCACGTAAAATGACACCAATGACCCCATTAATTAGGGTATTTTTAGTTGAGGTGGTAGGACATGACTATTGCAAAGCCATTTCAAAGTCTTCTAGGAGTGATAAGTTCAATAATGAACCTGTGGATACTGACTTCGCAGACATTAGCTGTGTCCATTAAGCATACCTTTGATTACTGTAATAACCTTACAAGGGGAAATTCAGAACACAGCTAGTAGCTGTGCCAGAGTGTAACCTCAGCCAGTATTGTAAGTTTCTCTTATGATGTCTAGTATTTGTATATCCTCATCTATAGACTGAAAAGTAACTATTAGCACATGTTCTCATTTAAACAAAGACTTGATTCTTAGTAATTTTTAAAATGATTACCTTCTTGTATTTTTCTCCACATTACAATAATGCGCATGGTCTTTGTAAACATTTGCAAAGTATAATAAAGGATGAAGAGAAAATAGACTCTTATAACCTGAATATTCCTATAATGTCAAGATAAGGAAGGCCATCCACAAATGACAATCGATCAGAAAAAAAAATAATTTCAAAGATCGATAGATTTGAATTTAATTATTTTAATTTCAATAGGGAAAAATCTATCATGATGAATATTAAGACAAATGACACATTTGTGGAAAAGTATTACAACATATTTCCAGGCAAAGGGTTAATAATACAGTTTTGCTATAAATCAGTAAGACAAAGAGAAATATCCTACTAGAATAGGGATAACAGCATGAAAAAACAATTCACACTATAAAAGACACGTGAATGCCAGTAAATAAGAAGAGGTACTTAGCATAAATAGTAATTTTTAAAACACAAATTAAAACAATTTTCAGTAGACCGTTAAAGATGGAAAAAAGTATCAAGATGTAATCATTGTTAGCTCATATGGTTTTTGTGGGGCTGTAAACTAGTAAAGACTTTACAGAGCATCCAGCAGTATGTGTCACAAGTTAGATATGAGCACCCTTAAACCCTGCAGTTCCAAACTTGGGAATGTATCCCAATTATATTATCAGTCAAGTACCTGAAAGTAAACAATATATTCAAAAAGATGTTCACTGAAGCATTGTTTATAACAGTAAATGAAGAGAGCTGTGAAACAAATTATGGTGCATTCATATACTAGAATACTGCAGAATCAATGAAAAGAATAATCATAGGCTTGTGTTTATTGACATTTCATCTATGTATTTATAAGTGGGCAAGTAACAAAGGAATATGTGTAGTTTGATCCTAGTTGTAAAATATTATTTGTGTGTGTGTGTTTATGTAGAGAAATGTTCATAAAGCAAATATTTCAATTAATTATTTAGAGAACTCAAGAAATGGAATAATTTGGATTAGTCATTGACAGTAGGATGATTTGAGGTTATCTTTGATTATGAAACTGGGTGG
>NW_005871280.1:1972294-1979288 GCF_000147115.1 Myotis lucifugus
AAATACTTCTGATTTGCCAGATTCCAAAGGATTTATAAAATCCCCTATGGAAAATTTTGGTAGTGGAGAGAAAAGATGACTGAGTAAAGTGGGAAGGAGAGAAGAAGGTAAATGATATTTGAGAACAAAGGTAAAAAACAATTGCCTAATTAATTAGAGCAAGGCAGCAATTAAAATGCAAAGAAATGGTTAATAATTTCCTGGGAATACTTAACTATTTTCTATACAATTTTTGCAAAATTAAGAGCGCTTCAGACTCCTTGAGTTCCTTTTCCATACCTGTTTGGAATTATGCTAACAATGTCAATGATAGTGTTATGGCATGATGATATTATTAACCTACCTAATCTTACTGAATAGACACAACTCTCAAGATTAATTTTTTTATTGAAAGTTGAGGTCATAAAGATGACAACTATGTCTTCAGGTATAATGTTGGATTATTTTGATGGATGGATAGTAAAAAATTTTAGAAGACATTTTCTTACTTTCAAAGAGAAGCACACACATAAAAAGGCATATTTAAGGCAGGGTTTACCTAGATGCACTAGTTATTTCTTATAAAATAAACATCAGACCTCCTCCACACTTTGAATTATACAGAGCTTTATATCCCTGTGTTTCTGAAGGAATAGCACATTATCGATTGTTATGCATTATGGAATAGAGTTAACTTGTTTATCTAGAGTTATGGAAAATAAAGAAATGTAACTAAAATAGAAAGTTAAATAGGAAAATTAAATAATATTTACTCTTAAAATATTTCGAGAGTCTTTAGCAAACACAAAGTCACATCTCTATTCAGATATTTACAGATAAATTATCCATTTACTTCAGACTCCTGCAGTTATTTGTAGCAAATTGACAGGAAAATTTCTCTGTACTTTGAACTCCTACAACACTTTATAATTTTAATAAGAAAAAGATGAACAGCTAAGAATTTTTTCACTGCATTTTTTCGTGTCATATTTAAAATAAGTTTTAATGATGTCAGTCATCACAAAAACATATGAATTCTTTCTGTACATGTCACATGGCACAGTTTGTGGATTTTTAAATTTATTTTTAAATATTTTTATTGATTTCAGAGAGGAGGGGAGAGAAAGAAAGAGATGGAAACATCAATGATGAGAGAGAATCGTTGATTGGCTACCTCCTGCAGGACCCCTACTGGGGATCGAGCCTGCAACCTAGGCATGTGCCCTTGACCAGAATCGAGCCTGGGACTCTTCAGTCCGCAGGCTAATGCTCTATCCACTGAGCCAAACCAGCTAGGGCAGTTTGTGGATTTAATGGTGATCACCACACAAATGCTTGAAGGGGAGCAGACATTGTCATCATCCTCATTGAGTGGAAACTAAACTGTGGCTCAGAGAAAACCAGCTGCCTAATTTTCAAAACTAGTTAAATGCAGGAGCAAGAAACATAAGATTTCTAAAAATGATTTGTCCTTAAATTATGCTTCCATCACAGAGTGAATTAAGGAAAATGTAAAATTAAAATGCATGCACTTAGAATATAGTCAGTCATACACACACACACAAACCATATATACATAAATTTAAATACAGGGGTGGGCAAAAGTAGGTTTACAGTTCATATGGAAAATAATACACTAATAAATAATACAGGAATAAACACTGTGTTATTCATATCACAACTGTAAACCTACTTTTTCCACTCCCTATAGAAATATGTCTTGCTTGGCAAGTAACAAAGAAGGTAAATATATATATATATATATATATATATATATATATACACACACACACACACACACACACACACACACATATTGAATTGTTCTGGTGCCTATAAGAGATTAAATTATTCGGTCTTTCATTTTCAAGCTATTGATTTTATTTTTCAAGTACTCACAGCTTGTTATATGCTGCCCTGAGGACTTAACATAGTATTAATCATTTATTCCTATAACAACATTTTTAAAGAGGATTGTACTATTATCTTCATCCAACAGATGAAAATACTAGAAGGGTTAAGAAAACTTAATGAGGTCGCATTGCTTTTAGCCGGCAGAGCCCAAACTCAAAAGTCAGATGGGCCTGGTCTGTGTGACTCAGTGGTTGAGCGTCTACCTATTAACCACAGGAGGTCAAGGTTCAATTCCAGGTCAGGGCACATGCCTGGGTTATGGGCTCAATCCCCACTAGGTGGTGTGTAAGAGACAGCTGATCAATGATTCTTATCATTGATGTTTCTATACCTCTCTCCCTCTCTCTTCCTCTCTCTGAAGTAAAAAAAAAATAAAAGTCAGACGGAAGGACACAATTTCTACTGTCTATCTCCCAGTGCCAAAACCCTTAGTGCAGATGCATGGATTTTCCAGAAACTGCAAAGGGAGCATTGTTTGTGTTTGTCATTATTAAGGAACTGTTGGGCCTTCTTTTTGGGGACAGGGGCTATGGGGCTGGGTGAAAAAATGAAGGTATTAAGAAGTACAAATTGGTAGTTACAGAATAGTCACAGGGATGTGAAGTTCAGCATAGGGAATGTAGTCAATAATATTATAATAACTATTTGTGGTGCCATGTGGGTACTAGAATTATCGGAGGGATCATTTTGTAAATTATATAAATGTCTAATCACTATGCTGTACACCTGAAACTAATACAAAACAATATTGAATATCAAGTGTAGTTGAAATTTTTTTTTAAAGAAAAAAAGATATGCTTGGTTTTAACTTAGGTTCTAAGGTACCAGAATCCCCTTTGGTGCCATCTGAATGTATCCAAATTCCATGTAAGGAGGCAGGCACCACAACAAAATAGGAAAAAAAACAAAAACACAACACTCATCCATAAAGGACTCACTGTCCAGGGAGAACTTAGTCAATGTAACAAACTGGCCTCATTATTCTTCTAAATCTTGGCCACAGCAATATTGAAACTTACCTAGAAGCACTGCCCCCCACCCCTGAAAGTTAAAGGGGCATAGAATACCTTGCACTCTCTCTGTGGGATTTTAAACAGGAAGGGACCTATGACTTCTAACTGCCTTCCGTGTGCCCACCACTACCCTGCGGCCTGTGGACTCTCATGCATGGAAGGGTAATGGCTGAGCTTGTGAATGCTGCTGGTTTTTAGGTGGTTATATGTCAAAGAAGGCGGGGCGGGGGGGTGGGGATGGAGGGCTTCGTAGTGTTTGATACATGAGTGACAAGCTATCTATATTTAAGAATTTTTAAGTTTGACAAATACTAGATGATGAGGAGGAAGCTAATTAGTTTTCCAATGACTTTTTTTTTAACTGTTATATGCTTCATGCACTTTGACTTTCAGTAAGAATGATTGTACAAATGATGGTTAAACTTGATGGTTTAGTTTCCATTCTTTTCTGGGAAGGCGAGTGAGTGGTGCCATTAGGCCATATCTCCTTCCTATCTTAATTTCACATTTGGGTTATATTATATTTTAATGAAGTGTCTAAAATATGAGATGACTTGGTAGATAGATGCTGATTTATTTCAGTTTATGCCGCCAGCTGAACCACTCGCACTATTTTTATAGAATCTCAGTCAAATTGGATATGCAGTGTAACACAGTTGGGATATGGAGAGGGCTTAGACTTTACAGTCAGATGTATTTGGAGTCAATTGTCCCTTTTTCCCCCTTTTGATAAAACTGGGCTAATTATCTCCTGAAACCTCAAAGTTCTCATTTGCAAATTGGATAGAAAAAACATAGCTACTTCTCAGTGTTACTATGCAAATTAAATGGAGAAAAATAAGGAACAGCTAGGATGGTGCTTGACATGTGTTTACTGATTAGAACTTATTATAGTTATAGTTACTATTTTTATAAAGAACTGAACCATTCAGAACCTAAATTTCTTCAAATGTGGGTCCTATAAAATACACGGAGGTTAATCAACTTCGGGGAAATGTCACGCCCTCAGCTCTTTAGCAGACATTTTCAGAGCACTCCGTCCCCTGCCTGTCCCCCAGAGGTTGCCTGTGCGGAGTTCCTATGTCCTGAGAATATGATCAGGTCTTGGATATGCAAGGGCATTGGCGTCCCAGGAGACTCTTCACCAATGACAGATCGGAGTAAACAGATCAATATTCTAGCTTCCAGGCTCCGAGGGGACATTCTGGGGTGTGTTTTTTTATATTGTCCTGGAGTGGCCCTGAATGGATTGAGCCTAAGTTACCCAAAGTGACAAACCGCTCACTAACACGCTACTCATCGGCTTTCTTTCCTCCTGGTCTCACTTTCCCACTCCCTCCTTGTGCATCCTGTGATCGCCTCTGAAATAACCTTCTAGTCCCCAGATCTCAGCCTCTGGAGCCTCAAGACAAGCATTCTATACGCCAAGTACATGTACTGCAGCCCAGAAATCTTGCTTCAATAATGCAACTTCTTGAAATGGACAGCATTTGTCCAGCTTGAAAAGGTCTTTTCCTGAGACATCTCTGCATCCTGGGACTAACTTAGTTGTTCCCAGAAGTCTGAGCACTAAATTCCAATCCCATTTTTCTGTGTTTTTGTTGTTGTTTTCTGAGTACCACCCTGCCTGAATTCCTCCAGCACCCTTTCCTGTCTATTCCCTTCTTTTCTAGCTTTTGGAACTACATTAAACCACACCTGGACCTCATTCCTGGAGGGAGGAAAACCTCAAGTAGTTACATTTTTAATTCAACACTAGAAAGCTATTTAGAGATGCTCCTTGAATTTTATTTATCCTTTTTCTATGGCCAACCTCAGGCATAACAATATTATTAGTTTGCCTTTACATTTGTTATACTCGTAAATGTTTCCCCCTTTCAGCTCAATCAATTCATGCATGCTACTGTTAGATTGAGTACTTAATTTTTCTTCTCCACCAGTTTCTTTACTTGTACACTGAGGCTCCCTGTGGAATGGAGACTGAATATACAAATTCATTACCACTTAATCTAAAACAAATATGAAAGATCATGTTCTGATAATACCATTGTGAGATATGAAGGAAAGTACTCTACCAGCTCTTATTTTCCTAGTATTTTCCCATAGTTGCATGTGTTTGCCATAGTCAGACTGTTCTTCATTCACTCCCTCCCTCAAAATAAATAGCTGAAGAACATTCAAGCCTCCCACCACATCTGTCATTTACAGAAAAATAATAAAATGAAAGCCTAAACAGCATCCTCCTCGAAGTCTTCTCCTTTGTAGAATGTTCACGGCACCATATTTCGGTGTCATAGTTGGTGCAAATGAAGAGTTTTATCTTTTAAAATCTTGCTAGCTGTGTGAGATGCCTAAGCTACTGCTATATACTAAATGAGAAAATGGTATTCCTCATCACAATCATAAAAAAATAGAAACTTTTAAAGTGTTGATTCCAAGGGAATTTGCTAATCTGTATTTTATTTTTTGAGAGGCAGTTGTTAAACTCAGGGTCTTAATGGAGAATCTTCCTGGACATAAGTTTTTATCTTTCTTTTACAATGAAATTTGAATAAAACTATAAAAAAAAGTCTGCTCAGCTTTCAAAAAGGCAGCTTTATCCCTGCAAAGCTGGAGCATATGAATATCACTTAAGTATAACAAGAAATCATCGCTTTCATTTCTGACTGTTGTAGTGACTATGGGAAGACTTTCATATACCTGATCCTTTATGCATGATGGATTAAAGTTATATCCATATAACTAACTTGGATTGAGAAGATTGCATTGAGTGCTGGGAATAAAATTAACCCAACATACAAGTTGTTCAATGAGCCTAAATCCAGTAAAGATCTATTTCATGGGGATGACAGATAAGTAAGGCATATTTTCTGCATCAAAAAATGAAATCTACAAGTTTTAAAAAGAACTTTTATTTTTATATATCTGATATATTAAGGAGCCCTAGCTGGTTTTTCTCAGTGGTTAGAGCATTAGCCCTCCGACTGAAGGGTCTTGTGTTCCATTCAAGGCCAAGGGTGTGTATCTCAGTTGCAGGCTTGATCCCCAGTGCCAGATCCCCGGCGCCAGTCAGGGGTGCATGTGGGAGGCAACCAATCAATGTGTCTCTCACATCAATGTTTCTCTGGTTCTCTCCTTCCCTTCTACTCTCTCTAAAAAGGACTTGTATGCATGCATATAAGCCTAACCAATGGACACAGACACCAGGGGGTTGAGGGAAAGAGTGGGAGGGGGGTGGAGGGGCAATGGGGGGGGGATAAAGACACATATGTAATACCTTAATCAATAAAGAAAAATAAATAAATAAAAAGAAAATAAATAAATAAATAAAATCAATGGAAAAATCCTCAGGTGAGGATTAACAACAATAACAACAAAAGTCATATTAAAGAATGAAGGTTGAAACTGGCCTTTAACTCTTAAAAATTATCCTGTAGCTTGTGTTCATCCCGTCCATGAATCTATACTATTTTGAATGCCATATTATAATTACAGCCACACAGGCTGTAGCGGAGTCCTTGTGTCTTTGTGGAGCAGAGTCTGTTTTCTTCAGTGGCCTATTACCTCCACCTGGGAATCATTAACTTGAGCACCTTGACTTTCTTTGCAACAGACATGAAGTAACTTAATCACAAATCCTGGTGCTTGAGAGAAAGTGAGCTTATTTAGTCAGAGAGTCTCTATTTTGTAACTCTTAAAGGGAGTAGAGATTATCTAGGATTTAACTTTTGAAAAGTGCCCTTAAACTAGAGCTGCCAGGGTTCCTCACTGGTCTGATAAATTCTAGCAGTGGGGACATATCCAGGATAGTCTACAGGGAAAGTAAGTTTTGCATGACAGCTTAGTGAAAATTGCAATGTCAAGTTCTCCTCACCTCTTCTTTTTTTTCTGAGCTATATTGTTTAGTGTTTTCCAACAGAGAAGTTGAACAGAGTTATGCAAATAGTTTGTTTTCTTTATTAAAATATCCAGGAATTTATATCAATTGCAGGAACCAAGAAATGTACTTAAGTCTAGTAGTAACCTGTGTAAGTAAACCCTCTGAAAACTGATTAGGAGGTTCCATCAATAAGAAATGCTCAGATATA
>NW_005871281.1:0-8806 GCF_000147115.1 Myotis lucifugus
ACGGTGTTGCCATGTCATTATCCCTTCAAATACCATCAGCACATCTCCTTTCCTTCCTGAGCGTGACCAGTGCGACGCTCTGGGATCTGGCTGTTCCCCCATGTCCTGCCGTGGGTCTCTCCCTGCCCTGTACCTGCACGGCATCTGCAGAATGGTCCAGGTTGGTCCAAGTCTCACCTCTTCTCTGAAAAGGGTGCAAAATAGGAGTCTCGGGATTTTTGCCAGAAAAGAGAAACGTGAGGCCTCAGGCAAGTTTGAGGCAGGATGCCTGTTGGGGTCCCATGAGTGGCCATTTTTAAACAGGAGGCACATAAACACAGCCCAGAAAAACACACAAAACAGTCTCTTTGGAGAAAGTCCCCAGAATAAGCCTTCTTTTATTCTCAACTCCTTTTGCACCAGCCTCGCGGGCACAGAGCCCTTCCCTGCGCCGTGCTCTGGGGTCCTGCTTGTTCTTTCCTCCTGAGTTTCCTTTGGCTCCGCACTCGGTCATCGGGCTGATCTCTTTCCACAGCCTGAGGCCTGGGAGTTTTCAGCTCTGCCCTGGTGAACCCACAGCTGTTCCCCAGCTCTCAAGAGAATGAAGGAAATTGGTGGATGCAGCCCAAACGAAGGCCCAGGAGACCCGACCCCTCCCTGAGATGGAAGATCTCTCCTCTAACCCCAGAGGAGTCAGAGGGCGAGAAGCCACCGTCAGTGTCTGGCTTGTTTCCTCTTTTCAGAAACTGGCCACTCAGCATGTCTTCCTTCCACCTGCGGAAGCCCATGCTGTTTATGTTTTCTCCATGGCTGCTCAGCCACTGTGAGGGCCGAGCCGCTCAGTCTCCGCACACAAAGCAGGTTGGAAATCGCTGCTCAGCTCTGTGGCTCCAGGATCTGCTTTGCATTGGAACTGGAGCCCCCCAGCTCCTGCCCCGGGGCTCCTTGGCTGAACCCCAGGCCCTCGGGCCCAGGACCCAGAGTCGAACCGGCTCCCCTGGGGCCCTCCTGCCTGCGGTGCTGTATGTTCTCAGCGGCACCGGAGCTGTGTGTTTGCGGCCCGCCCTTCCCAAGAGGCTGGGCTTTCGGTTGCAAACCCACCAAGGAGACTCCTCATGGCTCATGGCTCCACCTCCTGCTTGCTTTCCTTTTCCCAGGGCTCAGGCCTTCCTGGCTGCTCTTCCTCTCCTCCTCTCCCTCTTCAGGCTCCTGTGATGTTGTTCCCAAGTTGCTGTCAGGCCCCCTCCACACGCAGGAGGGGAAGGAGGCCTGTGTGTGTACATCTCCGCTGCCTCCCCTTCTCTGCCACACCCGCCCTCCCTGGGTCGAGTGTCTGACTTGTTTTCTGGAAGTTTGTGGTGCGGGCTGGGTGAGTAGGTCTGTCCTGAGTGTAGGAGAATCTTTTAAAAGTTACAGTTTTCTAAAGACAGAGTGTCAGAGCCAGCCAGGAGCCCTGAGTGAGCTCTGCTGCTCTGAGTGGCTGTGAGTCCATGTGTTCGCCTCAGTTCTCCCATCCACTACGCCAGGGCTGGTGCTTCTTGGACCCTGCCCATGGTACTACCTGTGGGGAACTCAGTCCAAGTTCCTCCTTTATCCTCTGCTGACAGAGACACAGGCCAATTCTTGGCGGTGGGGCAGGCGAAGAAGCCATGAGAGGTTGTGGGTGTTTAAGAATGAGTCTTTATTAACCGGTTTGGCTCAGTGGATCAGACAAGAACAGTCCTCTCAAGGGTCCCCGGTTCGATTCCGGTCAAGGGCATGTAACTTGGTATCTTTCCCATAAGGCAGCATCAGTCTCTATACCCACAGCTATTATCTGAGCAGCTGCACGCTGCCTCCTAGACTCACTGCCTCACATTGTAGTGGTACCTGAGCTCTCCCTTAGAGCTATAGCTTCAGTAACTTCTCTGGCTCAGCAGCTTCTCCTGTCTCCCTTGCCCAGCTGCTCTCTCTCTAGCAGACTTCTTCGCACACTCTATCCAACTAGCTCAGGGGTGGGCAAACTTTTTGACTCGAGGGCCACAATGGGTTCTTAAACTGTACCGAAGGGCCGGAACAAAAGCATGGATGGAGTGTTTGTGTGAACTAATATAAATTCAAAGTAAACATCATTACATAAAAGGGTATGGTCTTTTTTTTTTTTAGTTTTATTCATTTCAAACGGGCCGGATCCGGCCCGCGGGCCATAGGTTGCCCACAGCTGGACTAGCTTGTCAGTAACATACTTTTCTACCATTTAGACACAGAAGGCTTCGTGCCTATAGTTACATCAATCATATTGGCTACTGAAGGGCACAGTGTACCGTGTGTCCTTGCACCCGCTCATGGTATCTTGGCCTGATTATGGTTCCCAGGCTCAGAGTCCTTGGACATCCCATTTAGGCACATGCCCAGAGCGGCCTTTGGTCATTCTGGTGTATTGATAACAAGGCCTCTGTGATCCCACCGGCCTTGACTATCCAGGGACCTGGTGTGGTTTCTACACAGAGTTAGAGGTTATGTAATTGCCGTGTGCATCTGTTATGCTTATGTCATATTTATTCTAGTCAATTAAGGGACTCACCAATCAATCAATTGGATAACCGAGATTTACTGAGCTCAGCTATGTATTAAGGGGTCCAAGCCAATAGAACAAGGAAAAAGGCATGTTTCCGCCTTTGAGGCTCTTCCAGTCCAGCTGAGGAGAAAGATAAACACTCGTGTCCCTACAGTAAACCCCACCAGGCACTTGTTAACTGTGTGTGTGTGTGTGTGTGTGTGTGTGTGTGTGATGTACACCTGCCTTGCAGGGAGAGTGACATAAGGCCAGCATGGGTTTGGGGACTGGAGGAACCAGTTTTGAATTCCGGTTCCCCCTCTTACCAGTTGTGGGGGTTTGAAATCACCAGCAGAAGCATTTGTTGAGGACTTTTTGTGCGTGTTGCCCAACTGCAAGGGGTATGGGATTGCAGGGGAAAGGCAAGGCGCGATGCACACCCATGATTTGCAGTCTCAACAGAGGCAGTGAGTCAAAAGGGCAGATGACCACATCCCCTTACCTGTTGGCCCAGAAGGGAAAGGGGAGTTAGCACTGAGCCCAGGCCCCACCAGGTGGGTGCAGGGAAGGAAGTCCTGGGTTTTCAGTGCGCAATCTGAGTTAAAGGCTGTCCTGTTTCTGATGGTGTGTCAGGAAGCAAGCAAATGGTAACTGCACGTGAGTGACTATTCCACGCTAGCTTCTCATAGTCCATCACCTGCATAAACTTCTCCATGACCAGTGTGACAACGCCTTCTGTAAACTGGAGGAAATTGAGGTTGAAAAAGGAAAGTAAACTGTTCAGAGGACAAAAACGAATAAGCTGGGCAGCTCAGATTCCACCTCACACTGATCGACACCAGCTTTAATTTTGCATAGTTTACCTCAGGCGTTGCACCATTTCCCTATTTGCCGATTAGGCAACCTAGACCCAGCGAGGTAAAGTAATTTAAGATAATTCCGTCCTGAGCTGAGATCTGTGTGATTCTAAGGCCGGAGGCTGTTCCTGTACATAATCTCGAGGAGTTGTGGGGAGAATATTAGATGTGAAAGAAATGGGTTCTGTGAATAAAAAACCCAACAGCATAGCAGTTTAAATTCAGGGGACCTCTCCTTGTACAGAAAAGCCCTAAAATAACCCAAACTAGTGTTTCTAAAAGTAATATACATGAGGACCACCAGCAGATCTTGCCACAAATGCAGATTTTGATCCCATGAGTCTGAGTGGGGTCTGAGGTTTTGCACTTCTAACAAGCTACTGGTCCATAAACCACACTGTGAACAGCAAGAGTCTAGAGCAGTGGTCAGCAAACTGCGGCTCGCGAGCCACATGCGGCTCTTTGGCCCCTTGAGTGTGGCTCTTCCACAAAATACTACGTGCAGGTGTGCTCGTACAGTGCGATTGAAACTTCGTGGCCCATGTGCAGAAGTCGGTATTTTGTGGAAGAGTCACACTCAAGGGGCCAAAGAGCCGCATGTGGCTCTCGAGCCGCAGTTTGCCGACCACAGTTAGACTCTAGAGCAGTGGTTCTCAACCTTCTGGCCCTTTAAATACAGTTCCTCTTGTTGTGACCCAACCATAAAATTATTTTCGTTGCTACTTCATAAGTGTAATGTTGCTACTGTTATGAATCGTAATGTAAATATCTGATATGCAGGATGGTCTTAGGCGACCCCTGTGAAAGGGTCTTTCAACCGCCAAAGGGGTCGCGACCCACAGATTGAGAACCGCTGGTCTAGAGCAAGTTTCTCAATCTGCGGACCGTTGGCATTTAGGCCAGATAATTATTTGTTGTAGGGGAATGTCCTGTATATTGTAGGATGTTCAGCTGCATCCCTGCCTCTTAGTAGCATCCTTTCCCATATGACAACCAAAAATGTCAAAGGCACCCAGTGGGCAAGATCGCCCCAGGTAAAAATCACAGTTTTAAACTAGTGTTTCCCAAACTTGTCTCATCGAAGCTCAAAATCTGGAGCAATAAGCTTCTCCGTCTCCTTCCAGCTGTCAGGAAGCTGCCAGGCCCAGTGCTCCCTGGCTCACCGGGTCCTGGGGAAGGAAGGGAGGTTCCCAGTCTTTACTCATCGCACAGAGGCCAGCGCCGAGTTGGTTCCAATTTCCAGTGGGAAAAAGCTGAAGGGAACCAGGCCTGGCCGGGATATTCATCCATCATGCTGCCTGGGCTGCTTTGCATGCAGAAGCACCCTCTGTTTTAACCTTCAAGAATCCCATTTTGAGCTGTGATCTCCCATCGGCACTGAGAAGGCCTCTGTCATGTTTTGGCTTCTTACCTACCTCCCCAAAACTTAGATAGACCATCCTTTATTCTCCTCGCACCTGAGCCTAGGATAGTAGGCTAACGTTCATCTGAAGTTCACACAGAGCAGGTGCTTGGAGGTAGAGAATATTTTCTAGGTAAAGATCTCACTCAGTACACCCAGGAAGTTTTCATTTCAGCTGATCATGTGTGTGCATGCGTGTATGTGTGTGTTGTAGAACTCATCATGCTAAGGGTATTCCTATCTAAAGCCAAGAATATTTTGCTGTCTACTGTGACATGTGGTGAACATGGACACAACTGGGGGATTTGAATGGGAACTCACCCTTGTCAGATTAGCTTCTACCTCTTAGGGAAATGAAGAGAGGAAGGATAAACTCAGAGGGCTGTTATTTTTAAATTATTATTATTATTTTGTTAATCCTCATCAGAGGATATTTTTCCATTGATTTTTAGAGAGAGTGGAAGGGAGAGGGAGAGACACAGAGAGAGAAATGTCAATGTGAGAGAGACATCGACTGGTTGCCTCCTGCACCCACCCCGACCAGGGCCCAGTCTGGGGAGGAACCTGAAATTGAGGTACATGGCCTTGACCAGAATCGAACCTGGGACTCCTCAGTCCGCAGGCCGATGCTCTACCCACTGAGCCAAATTGGCTAGGTGGGCTGTTATTCTTACTACCTACTGCCTGACTCCTGCCTTTGCATTCTTTTCCCAGTAGTGTGGGAGCGAAGAGGCTATACTCTCCCAGCAATGGCTGGAACGGAAATGAGAGAAGCCACACGTATTGGTACATGTGCACGGAACCCTCTTCTGAGTGGCAGTCTGGTGTTGACGGAACTTGGGGAACAGGCAACGTGAGCTAGGCTCCAAGATGCAGAGCTATAAGGTTACTAGCAAGTTGCCTACATGTCCTGAGCCTCCATTTCCTGCTTTGTAAATGGGAAGATAAATAACACCCGAGGCGTTATGACGATTACACCAGAAAGTACTATGTGTCAGAAATACGTATCCGCTCAATTAACTGCCTCAACAATTCCTATGAGTTTGATCTTATCATCACGTCTCCCATTGACAACTGGGGGCTGAAGGCTCAGAGTGGCTGACGATTCACCTGAGCTCCGTCAGGGGCTAGTGAGGCCAGGCAGCCCGACCCAGATCACAGGATTGTCAGCAGTCATCAGGGCTCCACTTACTCCTAAAGTGCTGGGCCTTGTGGTATTCCACAAAGGTTACTGTTTCCCTTCCTTACTCTGTGCAACATATTTATTTCTCTGATTACCACTTTACCCGTGGGCTGGATAATGATCAGTGAGGCAGGGTTAGTAGAAGGACAAGTGGTGTATCTTCTGGATGTTAGAGTCAAACACCTAGAAAGTCAGGGCAGGCTGAGGCGAGGGGCTGAATCTAACAGGATAGACTAGGGACATATGTTCTGTTCTTAAAAACTGAAACTGCTGTAGAGATGCAGGATTAACTATGCAAAGTGTGAACTAACTATGTGCCTAGATTATAGTAATTGCTTTACAGAAGGACCCAGCAATACACGAGGTGGCCATGACTTGGCCATCTGTCTACTGTCCTGAGTTATAGAGGCGATGAGAGAATCCTTCAGATTTGTAGGCAGTTCACAAGCCAGTATCTCAATCAAGTGCTTGTATATTCACTAACACTTTGAAAAGATCCGAAGTAATAAACTCAACGACATCATCTCATTTGGGTTTTGAAATTAAATTTTTCTGGCTGATCCACTGGCAGATGTGATAAAACACAGTAAAATGGCAACCATAGCAGAAAACAGCCGTTCCCAGAGAGCCTCCTATGCACTGAGCACTTCACTGAATGTTTTATACGCACTGTTTCATTTAGTGCTCACAGCACCCTAATGGGGTGAGTCCTGGTGTTCCCTGTCTTTTATAGATGAGAAACAGGCTCAGAAAGATTCTATAACTCACCTACGGTCATATGGTAGTAAAGGAATTGGAATCTAAAAGGAGTCACTTCCAGAAGGGGTGTTTCAGGAAGAACTGGCTGAGGGCCTTGAATGATGCAGAGAGTGGTTAATGGGTCCCCGGGTAGCAGGATGCTGGCGCTGCTGGGAGCCCTGAGTGGCTGACGTGACCGAGGCCCCGAAGACCACTTCACAGAGTGCTTCTGAATGGGTCTCCATGCATCTCAGCACACTCCATTGCTGCCCGAGATAGATTTTCTATCCCGAAGTGTGACAGCTTCTTCTAAGCGCCCCTGCCACGGGCTCCGTGATGAAAAGGGTGATTCCCATAGTTTTCTCAGCATGCAGAAGATGAGATAGTGTCGCATGTAATAGAGCTCAGAAACGCCGTAATATCCCAAGATTCTGCCTCACTGTTCTTTCCGTTCATCTAAACAAGCTCAGACCTGCTCCCATTTTGCATTTGTCAGAACATAACGCGGAGGTGAGAATTCAGTGCCTGTAGTTTAGCACGTAGTCCTGGATCTTGCCAATAGAGCTTAAAGGACCCCAGAATCACAGTGTTCCCTCCCTTTGTCTAGACACAAACTCTAAGCTATTTGTTTTTCTGATCAAACTATAAAAACAGGCTGCTCTTTGTTCTTAGTCCTGAGGGACTGTGTAATTTTTTTTCAGCCTGAGCCTCAGGCAGAAGGTACATTCACATTTGCCTGCCAAGTCACTCATGTTCTGGGGCCTCTGGGGGGACTCTGCCACTTCCCGTCTCCCCTTCTTTGTTTACTGGAAAGATTCCCAAGTTTAGTCACTGATTTATTTTTTGACTTCGGGCAAAAGTACCCTTGAAAGGGTAAATGACTTAACATCCCTAGGCTTTTGTTTAGTCATTGAAAAATTAGAAATCCTTCAACAAAAATTGTTCACTTCTCTCCATTTATTGAGCGTGTTAGGGCCAGACACTGGCGACATGAGCAAATTCAGACACGGTCCCTGCCCTTTCAGGGTGGAAATCTCATGGAACAGAGTTTGTGCTTCGTAACTCCGAGAGCCTGTCAGGGCTCCGGGGCCTCAGCTCATCTGTCCCTCACCATGCTGTAGGCAGGCATATCATCCCCATTGAAGCGGGGAGGGTGAGGTGCTGAGCTGGTGAGTGGCTTTCCCAGGCTCACACGGCAAGTAAGCTATAGACCTGGGTCTGGGGTCTGCTTCTGCCTGCTTCCCGAGCCCACCGTTGGTTGTCCAGCCTCTGATCAGCAGGGTTAGTGGGGAGGAAGCTATTGCTTACTGAATGCCTCCTACGTTACAGTACGCTTAAGCAGGACACTTGATTCATCCTCACGTCAACCCCCTAAAAGGGATTAGCGACCTCACTGTGTGGGTGAAGGACCTCAGATTCAGAAAGTCTCTGGGGCCTGCTCAGCCTCCGGCTGTGAAGGCAGAAGGGGGCACTCAGGTCTCCTGCTGCTGGGCTGCCTTAGCTCCCTGGCTCCCGGGGCCTATGAAAGAGCTAAGCACACACCACTGTGAGCTGCCCACTTTCATTAAGACCATCCTCTATTTATGATAGTTTGACCTACATTTTTTCGACCTTACGATGGTGTGAAAGGTAAGCATTCAGTAGAAACCATGCTTCTAATTTTGAATTTTGATCTTCCCGGGGCTAGCACTGTGCGGCCCGGTATTCCCTCCTGGTGCTGCACAGCGTCAGCAGCCGCAGCTCCCAGGCAGCTGTATGTGAGGGGGCAGGCCCCGATACCCTGCAGTGCACTTGCTGCCAATGTTTCGGATTTTGTGTTGTGAGCACATTGAAGGCAGGCAGGGCTAAGCTATGATGTTTGGTAGGGTAATGTAGTAAATGCATCTTCAACTTACACTATTTTCAACTTACGATGGGTTTACTGGGACGTAATCCCATTATAAATTGAGGAGCATCTGTACTTATAACCCTGTGCCTCAGTCATCCATCCCTAGAAACCTGGTCCTTTCCGATTTGGTTACTGCCTCTTATCCCACCCAGTAGGTGCTCAGTAATCATTGGTTAAGTAAGTAAATTAATACTAATGACCATTCTCCAGAAGGGTCCATCGC
>NW_005871281.1:8906-16570 GCF_000147115.1 Myotis lucifugus
CCCATAAGCAGCTGAAAGAGCATCAAAGGACTTATTTCACGATCAAGATAGGAAGTAAAAAGGCAAGAATACCAAGAATACTGGTAACTGACAGGGAGCTAGGAGTTAGCTTTCAGATTGGGGGAAAGGACAGCCTGTGTGCCTGGCACCTTTAATGACCTGCAGATGCTAATCACAACGCCTCTGCAAGGGCCATGTATGCCCTCCCCTGCTCATATGGGCAGAGTATTAAGATAGAAGTGGCAAGTGTTCCTCCTCATCTAGTCTGTGATCAATGGAGCCCAGAACTTGCATTGAGGCTTTGTTATGGGATAAGCAGAGCCACCAACAACGGATTGTGGTTTGGATTAAGAAAAACATCCGGCGGGTCCCCTGGCCAGAGCAGATTTGTATTGACTTGCACCACAGTGGGCCCAGGCAGCCTTCCAGGACCCTGGTTTGCTATCTTTTAGGGCTTCCCCTGAACTCACACTGACCTTGTGGGGAATCAGATGGCTGAGGCAGCGTCCAGGGCTTCACTGACACCAAGCCTGGATTCCCTAGAACCCATCTCCACAGGGACTCAGCCAAAGGCCCTAGGGCTGAGCTAGGACTATTGAAAGCAGAGGAAAAGAGCCCAGGAACTGTGGGGCCTGGAGGCAGAGGCTGAGCAGGCAAGACTCCCCATGTAAAGCAGCAATCATTTGCAGGTTAATTATTTCACTGAAGAGCAGTCGTCCCCCCTCCCACCCTCTGCCTTCCTACCCTGCTGTGTGAACTCACAGGTTTAAGAGAAAAATAGTGCTAAGAGCACAGGAACGATGCTGTATCTTAACAGCGGTGGGCTGTGCACCAGACACGCAGACTCGGGAGTCTCGGTTTCTGGGACATAAGGGTTTCCTGAGCGTCACGGCTGTTAGCAGAGCTGGCCAAGCATTTGTTTCATTTAATTGTGCAGTCCACATTCTTACTGCCTACTGACAGCCCATTAAAGGAAGCTGCACCTGCATTTATTAAAAGAGACAGAAGGAAAATTCCAGGTCTCGGTGCCTTAACAGCCAGGTGGAGGGGCTGGGCTCTTAGCAGAAAAAGCTGAAAACAGGCTAATAATGAGAGCAGGGCACGGTGACTGGTGAGTGGAGGGCTAAGTGAATATTGAAGGATCTTACTGAGCACCGAATCCCCGAGGGGCTGCGGAAGCAATAGTAATTCTCCTTACACTCCTTTGCCATGTTATTCATCCCAGCAGGGTTAAAAGGCAGGCACTGCAAGCACCATTTTCCAGATTGCACATGGAGGCCCAAAACATAGGGCGACTTGTCTTTGGAAACTTCACAGCAAAGCCGGGCACAAACCCTCGTCTGTCCAATTCCAAGTGTGGTGTTTATGTCCTCATGGAACAGTGCCTGGGGTTCAGGTTGGATGGAGAGGGTGAGACCCTATCTCAGGCCTCCGCAGATTTCTGGTCTGGAGAAGAAGAGCCCGGAGAGTCACACTGCAGGATCCCACAGCAGGGTGGTGAGCACACAGGTCTGCGAGGCCCGGTGAGGGGGGTGCCTGTCTCTGCAGAGTGGGTCAGGGCAGGGGCAGCTGTGTCTTGAAAGAAGCCTGGATGTCTGCCAGGAGGCCAAGGTCAGCTGTAGGAGGGACACGTAAGGCTTTTAGACAAAATCCAAGAGTTGGGGCTGGCCTTGGGGGGACATTGGCACAGGTGGAGAACAAGAGGAGCTAACGTTTACTCAGTGCTTATTATTCCCAGCCACTGCTCCAGCTGTTCTCACAGGGACTCCTTCAATCCTCACAAGCCAATCAGATGCGGACGTCTTACTGTCGGTGGAGCTAAAGGCACAGAGAGGTGAGGTGACTTGCTCGGTCAGGTTCCTCTGCTAATAAGAGTGAGAGCCAAGGTTCACACCCAGGCAGCCTGGCTTCTAAGTCTCCTCATACTCCGTGCAGAGGGGCAGCATACACGGAGCTGAGGAGGCTGCAAGGATTATGGCATTGGGGCTTCACGGTGTCAGTCATTCATTCTTCATTCATTGAGCATTTTCCAGACCCAGGTGCCAGGGTTATGAATGGGAAAAACAAAAGAAATTAAAATCCAGTAGAGAAGAAAAGACTTTTAAGAACAATAACAATCAAATAAGTTTTCTTGGTTCACTCAACAAATATTTTCTGAGTACTTACTTTGTCCTGGGTGTTATAAACTAAAAACTGGACATATATTGGTGAATGGGACAGGTGAATTTCCTGATTGTATGGGTGTATTATTACAGACAATAGTATAATTTCAAGTGTTATGAAGAAAATAAGGCTGGGGTTAGACAGTGATAGTGTTATTGGTAGACATGGAGTTCTTGGGGTGCCACAAAAAAGAATTTCCTGAGGCCCTCATGGGAGGAGGGGGTTTTGTGGAAAGCTTTATTGTGATATAAAATTAAGGGGGCTCCCCTCCAAGGTTCTATCTTTGTCTTCTCACCATGGAAGAAGTCCATCCTAGTCTTCAGCAGGGCCAGAGTTAAGGCCACTGCCCAGAATTTCTGTTCCATGTTAAAGTCCAGTCCAGGCGAGTGAGGGTCATGGAACGAGAGAGCACAAGAAGATGAGAACTCTCTGGGGATTTTACCTGTCCAAAATTTCACCCACTTCAGATGGGGGCCACCCCATAGCCAACCCATTGTTTCCAAGACTTGACTGACAGGTAAGCACTTCCCTACATCACCCCAACTTCTCTGCATATGCCCCGTCTCCCCTTTGTTTGTTTCCTTCCCCCATGATCTGCTGGGAATGGACTGGTTCCCTAGGAAGTGTGAAGCTATAGCTGCGCAGATGACTATTATTACAATATCTGGCCTCTCCTTTGCTCTCTTCCTTTCATCAATATTAACTAGCTAATTACAATGACAATAACAGGAATGCTCTCTTATAGGTGGTCAAGAAAGGCCTCTCTGATAAACTGGTATTTGAACAAAAACTGAATGCTATTATAGCATGATTCACACACAAGTCCATGGTAGACTATTCCAGCCAAAGTGAACAGTAAGTGTAAAAGCCTTGACAAATCGCATATATCAACTTAGCTTTTACATTTAAAAATATTTTTTATCTTTTGAAAAAGTAATACTTGCATAAAGTATACAGTGAAAAGTATATTTTCCCACTATTATCAGTTTTTTGTAAGTACTTTCAAAGATGCTCATTAATATGTGATAAGCACATATATGTATATATAACTCCCTATTTTTAAGAAGTATGAATCCACCCTCTTCTGAAAACACTTCTTTAAAACACCCCCTCAAAACACTTCACGTCAGATAATGCCTGCATCCCGACAGGAGCTATGAGGTCCTTCATCCTCTGGCTTCAATTTGTGTCTTTGGCTCATACCACAGTGCCCTGGCTCGCTGTGACCCAGGCACACAGGCTTTCTTGAAGTACTTTGGACATTCTCACTGCAGCCACAGAAACTTTGCACATACTATTCCCTGTTTGGAATACTCCTTCCCCTGCCCCTGCTTTATCTCAACCTAGTTCAGACTTAAAGTCCTTAATTTATCCTTACTAAAGCCTTAACCCCTTCTCCTCTCCCTGGGTCCTGGATAAATTTAGTCACCATAACCTTTTTTTTGGTTCTTCAAATGCACCAACCACCTTGAACAGGCTGTTCACTCTGCCTGGAGTGCTTGTTTTTGAGACTTTCTCTCAGATGTCATCATGTAGACCTCAGTTGAATGGTCTGAGAGAGGCCTTCCTTGGCCACCTAAGTTAAAGTGGCCACCCAATCTGTCTCTTTCATATCACTCTATTTTAGTTCTCTGCTGGTATTTTCCTTGGTTGACTGATCTTTTCCACTCTACCCCAAATATAAGGCCCAAGAGGGAAGAAAATTATCCATCCTCTTCATCCTGTATTCTTAGTGCCCAGAGTGTAAGGCAGATGCCTAATGTCTGTTAAGTGAATAAAGTCATCATATATATGTGAGCCGAGATATGCTGGATTAAAGTGGTGCTTGAAGAGGATTAGACAACAAGATTAATTCAGGGGATCAAGGGCAGTTTAGATGTAGAAGCAGCTGAAAGAAAGCACAGTTCCTGGTGTTTCTTCCAATTACATCCCCTTTGCCAATTGAATCAGAATCTGTGAGGCTGAAGCCCCCACATTTGTATATTGTACAAGCTCCCCAGGAGTTTCTGATGCTCAGCAGGGCTGATAATGATGGGGTTAGATAACATACTACTGTGCAACCCACTAAAGAGAATGCCAGCCACATGTATAATTTTAAATTTTCTAGTAGTTACAATTAAAAAGTAAAAAAACCTCCACACAGTTGAAATTAATTTTTAGAGTATATTTTATTTAACCCTATATGTCAAAATTATGATTATTTAAACATGTCACAAATAAAAACATTGTTAGTGAGGTATTTTACACTCCTTTTCATTAATAAGTTTTCAAAGTCAGAGTATCACTAGTATGTACAGCACATTGCAATTCAGCTGGTCACATTTTAAGAGCCCTGTAGCCAAGTGGAGCTGGAGATCCTATACTAGATAATACAGAACTGCAGGTCCTTCTTCTCTGGCATCTTGCATCTTATTCTGAACACAGCTAGGAGACTGTGATTCTGAAACTCAAAGTGTTATTGAATGCAGGTTTGACTCGTGAGACAGACATTGATGAAAAGAAAAGAGGTTTATTCAGGTGCCAGTGATCCAAAAAGAAGACAGATTTCTGTCCTAAAAACCATCTGAACATCGCTGGTCAAGCCAGTGGCTTTCATGTAGACAGTATTCTCTCTGGTTCCAACAAAGATCTTGTTGTCAGCATATTGAATCCTTCAGTGTCAGCTGAATTCCTGCGGTCAATCAGCTCCTATCTAGACCAGAACTGGAACTGCTGGTCCCTGCTATGTACTAAAATAGAGGCTAGAATAGAGGTTGTTATCAAGAAAAAAATTTGTTCCTGCTTTTGTTCCAATAAGCTTGTTAGTTTATTAGTTAGTACATTTAATTCTGGTTAGTATAATATTGCATAAAGATTATATGCTTTTCATTCCCTGTTACAAAAGCAGCCCACCATGCATTGGGAATAGCATTTTGTTCTTGTTCTTATTGACATCTGTGTTCTCCCAATATCTGCCTTTTCTTTATTTTGGATTCATTCCTTTTAGCTGTCTGTTGATATCTGAGAATCCACAGCCTGGATCAAAATGATCTTGCTAACCTGTGGGAGGTTTTCTCTCTTCTGTGACTATAGCACAGAATCTAATTTTTAACCAGTGGATGTCACTGTTTACTCAAGGAGGGTCCTCGGAGAAGGCTATCTGATCCAGGGACAAATGTAGAAACAGCAGTCTGTATTAGTATGTATTAGTGTTTCCCTTTTAATTTGGAGGAGTGACAGATTATTAGGAAGAGCACTGAGGGTGGCCAGTGCTGGTTCACCGATGTCTTCTAGAAGTGTTCATTGGTCTTGGAAATTCAAAGTCTTACTTAATAAAAAGTATTGTGCAAAATGACAAGGCCATCAGCAACCAAGATAATTGCAGTCAAAAACCTCCCTGAATAGCTCTTTTGAATAAAGAAGATCTGTATTTCTGTAAAGCTGAGGTCACAAATATTTAGCCTGTAGCCAAGACTGGTTCACAGCTGTGTGACCTATACAGTGTGTGAAAAACAGCTGGGCAGCATTTACATCAGGAGGATTTCACACGTACACATCTGGATTTCTGGCTTCACCTGAAGTATTAGAAGATCTGGCCACATTAGACTTGATATCCCAAGTACTCAAGAGCTCTCCACTGTAGCCTTGGGATGGAAGGTAGAAGGGAGATGATATGAGGAAGGTCAGATCTTTGATGTCACTGTTGCAGGGGGACAAGGATTGAGCCCACTGACCTCTCCTGAACTTCATTCTAGTGAGTGGCAAGTTGGGGCTTCTTTTTTTTTCCTTTATTCAACCAGTGGGTCTCAGACTTGAGTGGGCATCAGAATCACCTAACAAGCTGGGCCCAACGTCCAGAACTTCTGGTTCAATAGATCTAGGGTGAAGCTGAGAATTCACATTCTTAACAAACCCTCAGATGCTGCTGAACCTGCAACCACACTTTAAGAACACTGGTGTAAGTTTTCAAGGCCAATGTGAGATTGCTTCAAAGGCACAAGTTGGGTGTGTGTGTGTGTGTGTGTGTGTGTGTGTGTGTGCGCGCGCGCGCGTGCACATGCACAGGTGTGAAACTATATATTATAAACAGACTTTTGATTTCCTTTCCAGAATATGTGTATGATACAAGAGCCAGTCAGTTACCAAAGTCAGAGAAGAATGAACTCACACACAAGCAACCCTGCGGAGAAGGTTCTGGCTTTTTCTTTATCAGTGTGTTCTGTTAGACAAAATACCATTGGGTGACCTCTAACTTTGGGGCTGATTACCTGACAGTGAATGAAATGACCTTTTTCTTAAAAGAGAAACCAGACAGCAAGCATGGGCCCCCTCGTCCTGGCTCTGACAGCGCTGTGCAGAGGCCGGGAGAGGAGCTCTGTGGCAACGTGAGCTGACATTTACTGAGCACTCACTGTGTGCCAGAGCTGTGCTCACCTGAAATATCTCATTCAATTCTCAAACCATTCTAGGAAGTTTGTATTATACATATTTGTATTTTATAGCTGAGGGAACTGCCTCAGAGTTGGTAATTAACTTCCCTAAAGCTACATAGCTAGGGGGCACCAGCCAGGATTTGAGCCAGGCTCATCCAACTCCAGAGCTCAGACTCTGAACCTTGTGTCTCAACTCAGAACAGGGTTTGAAGGGTAGGACTCCCATGCAGAACTATGGGGTAGGATGGCTTATTTTGCTCCTTTGTTCTTTAGTTTCTTCTACTACAAAATAAAATGATAATACTACTTCCAAGGCTGTTGTAAGAATCGAATTAAAGTCTGTGTATCATCTGATCCATTTTTGTCTCAATAAGTAGAATATGCTTCCCCGCTTCCATCCCTGTGTCTTGGGGTCCCTAGGGATCTGCCCTATATATCCCTCATTTAGCATTTACTGGGCACCAGCTATGTGCAGTATGAATAACAGACTTGGTCTCTTCAGTGTGTAGCAGGAAGGAGTTACAGATTGGTAATCTAGCTACCAGCTCTACATCTACAAATGCAATCTCCCTGGCCCCTCAAATTCAACATGCCCCCGAGCTGTGGCTCTCCTCACAGTGGGCAATGCCACCCACTACCCTTATGTTCTTTTGAGTCAACAGCCTTCCTGCCCCCTCCTCCCCCCATACCTATCTCTTTCAGACAGGATCTATGGGTTCTACCCAGGGAATTGCTTGAATCCTTTGCAAGACTCTTATTTAATTCAGGCCACCATTCACTCCTCACCTGAATCTTCTCGCCCCCTTTTTGCCCATCTTGATCTTTCCAATAGTCTCCATTGGCTGCTAGAATGAGTATTCTAAATGTTCTCTGAGCCCCTTGACACCTGCTCCAGGTTCTTCAGCTTCTCCTCCCTCCCCTCAGGCCCATGCCCAGCCTCCCAGAAGGCCCACCCTGCCATCTCCTCTGGCCTCCTGGTGTCATCCTCTTTTCATTCTCCAGCAACTGTAACTTCTTGGATGCTGTCCTCTCACTCTACCACCTGTGCCTCCATGGATTTTATCAGCACAGTCCTCCACTGCGGTGAGT